>NW_004444155.1:201644-281660 GCF_000243295.1 Trichechus manatus latirostris
TTTGGCTGCTAAACAAAAGGTCAGCAGTTCAAATCCACCAGCTGCTCCTTGGAAACCCTATGGGACAGTTCTACTCTGTCCTATAGGGTCACTATCAGTCGGAATCAACTTGACGGTAACAGGTTTGGTTTTGGGGGGTTTTAAACCAATAAAAGGCAGTCATCCTTAATAGTAATCAAAGAATGTAAAATAAAGCAATAATGAAGTCCCAGTCACTTACTGCTTGTTAGTAAGTTTTGACTAATAATGTGAGAAGTTGAAATGTTACTCTAAGCAATACATCTCAATGTGGTTGGTCTTTCTAGTAAAATTTGAGAAATTCTAAACTGATAACCTCAAAAGAACACTGCCACTTGTACACCAATATTCTCTGCCAAAAGTGGAAAAAACCTAAACATCCATTAACAGACGAATGAATAAACAATATGGGGTCTATACATACAATGGGATATTACTGAGCGATAAAGAGAAATAAAGCTCTGATATATGCCACAACATGGATGAATCTTGAAAACATCATGTTGAGGAAAATAAGACAGTTACAAAAGGTCAAATATCATATGATCCCACTTACAGGAAATATGCAAATACAGAGACTAAAGTTTACTGGTGGTTAACAACGGTGGGAGGGAGGGAGGGAGAAAGGAGTCCCTGCTTAAGGGGCACTGAGTTTTGGTTAATGGCAGTGGAATAATTAGGAAATAAATAGTGGTGATAGTTGCACAAGATGATGAACATAATCTATGTCACTGAACTGTACATGTAAAAAATGTTGAACTGGCCAACATTTTCTTATATATATTTTTATCACAAAAAAACACTGCCAATTAGATATACTTGACAGAGTAATAAGAAAAAATTCTCTGTAAAGACATTTATATTTGCAAGCTATATTTGAGAACCACAAATAGACTTCTTAAGTTAAAAGAAATGAAAACTTATAAAGCACCATACCCTAAGTAAGAGAAATTCTGGTTTCACAAAGTCCAGCAAATACATGGTGTCGGGAGCTCGGAGCCAATCTGCAATGGATCTGTTGGTGTAGGATATCGGTAAGCATTATCACTCAAGTAAAGGGTAAGATAATCAAGAATCTCAAGACAGATGTCAAAACATTTCTCCTCAGTCCATCCCCTGATCTATTTTTTTCCATAGTACTTCACACTCTCTAGCATTTTGTCCGTCCGTGCATCCATCCATCCATCCATCCATCCATCTAGTCTTACTGTAATCTCCATGAAGGCGGGGTTTTTATTTTGTTCACTGAACTATCCCCAGTGCCAAATACTGTATGAATAAATATTTGTTTTTAACTACTTTACTAATTCTACGTACATTTACTGTTTCTTAGGGAAGGAATGAGAACGCTGAGAAACTTCTTTAATCTTAAAACATTTTTTAAATTAAAAGACTTAAAACATGGTATAATGTCTCCTATCCAATTTTCCATTCTTTGTAAAATGTAAAAGAATAAACATCAAAGATCTACTTCAAGTGTGAGCACCAACCACAGGGGTTGGGGAGGTAGAAGGTACGGTCAGTTAGAAAGTCCTTGAACTACGCCAAAGCTCTTAAACCAAGCCAAAATCATTTTTATAAATGATAACCAAGAACAGAATAATGCTAAGTATTTCTGGCTTAATCGGTCCTTAGTACAACATGCAAAATTAATGAAATGGAACTCAGGTATTGTTTGGATGTCAGTGATAACAACTAAAGAAAAAGAAATGAATAGAAACTGGCAATTATATTGTCAATATCATTAAAATAGCAAAACGTATTACTTCTAGACAAAATCGGTATTTAAGTTACAGTATTTGAGAGAATGATAATTAGGTTGCTCTAGTACAAGGAAAATAAACACATTAGATAATTTAATTTTACTACAGAGGTCAGAAAAGATTTCATATTTAATGGAGGAGGCAGGGAACGCAAATACCTGTTATTGGTTTTTAAGTAGATCATAGCCAAAGCTAGAGTGGCACCTGGACAAGTCACATCCACATTTATGGTATCTCCTTCCTACCAAAAGAAGAGTTTATTGTAAAAGAGTTCTGAATTATAAAATTCTTTTGAATACTAGCCTCTGTTTCAAATTAACATAATTACCAGTGTTAGTATGAAAACTACTATTTTCAAATTAACTTCTCAGCTTCCAGAATTCTGATTTGTGACTTTGAATTGGACTTACTTTGATTTGATAACTTGGAGATTTATGCTTCTCCCTGTGCATTCCTGCTTGAAAGCGTCTATGACCTCCAACCATGTACTGATAAAGCTGCTCGGGCACATTGAGATCAGACATACCTATCAAATTACTGCCATGCTTGAAAATAAAGTAACACATCTGTTAAAGGAAATCTTATGAAAGAAGATCCATAATACATATCTGAAAGTTAAAGGAATGAATTAATTTCAAAGCAGGGTTTTTTTTTTTTTTCCAATTAAAATAGGTATTACTGATAAGTTAATACTCAAACTATTAATAATAATTCTCATAAAAATTATAATAAATGTATGTTAAGTTAGTACTTTCATAAAATACATAAAAGCTTCAAAAGAGACAGACTTCACTGCATTTAACAATAAAACTGTTTTTAGTAAATGAAACTTAAACTAACATCAGAATCCTTGCATTATTGTACCTATGAACTTCTCCAGCAACAACTATAATAACAATAACTTACTGTGCCAGGCACTATTCTGTGTGTTTTTTACATGAATTAATTTACTTAATACAACAACTCTATCAATAGCTACTAGCAAGAACCCCATTTTACAGATGAGGAATTTTTAATCTCTTGCATTTTATGTTTTCTTATTTTCAAATTCATTCATTAGATGTAGTGAAACATGTTCAAATACTAGTAATGGGCAGGAAGGAAACTTCCTTTATGTTTTAACACAATCTACATAATACTGAGCCCGCTAAGGTTACATAGCTTAGTTAACTGGCAGAGTTGGATATAAAACAAGGCAGTTCTGGCTCCACAGTCTATATAGTTACTTAACCACTAGACAATTCTAATTTCCTTATTTTATAAACAAGGGAACCACACTTCTTAGTGGTTAAGTTACTTGACTCACTAATATAAGTGAGGACCAGAATTCAGGTTCCAATTATCAGTATGATGCTTTTCCACTGTATCAACTGCCTCTTTAGTTCATGTGCCAAATATGAAGAGCAAAAATCCTAACAGATGGTCAAATACAGGGTGGATTTTCAGAGTGTACACAAGAAAAAACTCATTGCATTATAATTTTATGTAAGTTAGCTTCCCCATAACACTACTTTGGTGGTTCTTCAAGGGACCCATATCCCAGGTAAAACACTCATTTAATGAAATGTCTTGGTAATTCTGTACTGTGTTTCTTGGATAGGGTTAAAGATGGTTCAACCTGATATTGCATTCTGTCATAAGGCAAATGCTGTTGTGGGATACAGAGTGAACATCAGGGCCACAAAAGAGGGTTATGGTTCATCTTTAGCAGTTAACTGTAGACTCTTTATGCTCTCTACCATGCACTACTTTCTCTTTCTCTTTCTTCACTTCTTATATTGTTACATTATTCTTATTAATACTCTTATATTATATTCACTTCTTCATCTTACGTCTTGAGCCCTTTCCAAGGAACTTCATTCCCTTAGTTCACTCATAAACACTTATATTTCTACCAGGGGTAAATAAATCTTAAAGCCCCAGTCACTAAAATTTCTTTTCATTCCCAAGTCTGGTACTCTGAAAAATATCCAGAATAGAAGAAGCAGGAATAAGGTTAGGTCAAAATAAGGCAGAGTGGTATTCAAAGTAAAGTTTCAAGATTACAACTCAACAAGCAGCTGTTGTAACTGAAGAATCTGAAGGCACAGCTGTGCTTACCCCCAAGCAAACCATGCCCAGGGCCAAGCCAGCGGCTAAAGAATATGACTCTCTGTCAGTGCAGTACTCCATCTCAGGGCCAGGGGGGCGTCCTATAAAAAAGCAACACAATTCAAATTAGCCTTTTAAAATCCTAACTCAAAAGAATTTTAAAGAGTTAACTTTCTAGTATGTTGTATAAGAGCTACGGATTCAACATAATTTCATTCAGAAAGCTATGACTGTATCATAAACAGTATCTACAACTACAAAATAAAGCCCCAAAATAGTTCTTTTAATTTGCCAATTTGAACCTCCATAAGCAGTGGCTTTAAAACACTGTGAAACCTTGGGTTTTACCAAAAATATTACCAAGTAGGAAAATTTTTTTAAAAAGGGGCGCTCAATAAAAAATGTTTAATTTTTAATCTCACATTTTGTTTACGTTTTCTTAGTTTCAAATTCATTCATTAAATGTAATGAAACATGTTCAAATACTAGTGATTGACAGGAAGGAATATGTTTTTAAGCATGTTAAATATCATTCTCAATCTATATAATACTGACCCTACTATGATGGGATTTCTGTATAGTTATCCTAAGTTTTGTTGGGAGCAATATTCATATTTTTATAAAAGGAAGAAATGACAGAAAGATAATCAGTTTAATGTTTATGCATAATAGCAAAGACACAATATAAAAAGTCCTGAAACAATCTAAAAAGTCCTGAAAATAAAACAATCAGGCAATTTATAGCACATCAACTGAGTGAGATACTGCACAATATCAAATCATTTGGAGAATGATATATAAAAAGGGCAGAATAAAAACAGTATGTACATCCTAAGTATCATTATATAAAAGAGCATATGATTCAAAGAGAAAATCCTCTATGTACAGTATGAAAAAGCTGTGGTATGGCTGTGAGATTTTGTGATATCATTAGATAACACTATAATATAGCCAAAGGATGCTAAATTACCCTGTAAATGAATAAGCTTTAAACAACCAATCTTGAGAATCCTGTGAATAAGTGTTTTCACAAGATACTCAAGATTATTATTATGTTACTGTATATTTCGGTAACAGCAACATTTCAGTTTTGCAAATAATTTATTTTATTACTGTAATAGACAAATGATTGGTCTCAATTACTTACTGTCCTACAGGGGCAGTACACATCTGCACCCCTGACATAGCCTCACGATGGACAAGGCCATGTGACCAGCTCTTGCCTGGGCTCTTAGCCAGCATAAAGTAAGCCAAGGTTTGAAATGTACTTCCATTATTTGGTTCTCCCTCTTACACTTCTATTATTACCATAAGAGGAACACGTTCCTCCAGCCTAGAGCCCAAAATAAGGCATATGGAGCAGAGCCAGAGAATCAGACCCACAAACCTACAACCTGTAGCAGAGCCGGCCTACAGACATAAGAGCAAGATTACTGTTGTATGTCACTGGGATTTTGTGTTTGTTTATTATGCAGCATTATTGTGGCAATAACTAACTAATACAATCATACTAAACAATAACATATCATCAACAATATGTCCTGAAATGCATGTAGAAAAGATCCTGAATAGGTCAGAACAGAGTAGGTAATATATGTATCTAAATTGCTGTACATACTAGTAATGCCAATAGCATTTCCAGTTATCAGAAAAAGACAACACATAAGACAGATATTCATAAAGTTTGGACTCAATTAAAAGCTTAGAAAATATTAAATGAAATGAGTACGTGAGCCTTATCATTTCCAGTTTCATTACCAACATAGCCAACTTTAAATTTTAAGTGCAGATCATTTCCAGACCTCCTTGGTAAAGATACAGCAGGAGAGCAGCACAATCATTTGTAATTAAAACCATGTTGTGTTGCTGTGTCCTGTCAAGTCGATTTCAACTCGTAGCGACCCTATAGGTTTCCTAGGTTGTAATCTTTACGGGAGCAGATTGCCAGATCTTTTCTCCTGTGGAGACGCACTGGTGGGTTCGACCTGCCAACCTTTCAGTTAGCAGCCAAACGCTTAACCATTGTGCCATCAGGATTCATTTTGATAGGCTACCTCATTAAATGTGACCACTGGCACTCAATCAGGCTAGTCAGATAAATACCCAGGCTAGTAACCTGCACGGCAATATTAGCCTTCAAAAACATAACTTTTGGTTTTTCTTATTAGTACCGGATAACTCTGTGCTCACAAAAGCTACTATGTTTTCCTTAATTTTTATAATTCTACGATCATTTTTACTTTGATCTGTGTGGAGTGGAAAAATATATTAATGCCATACCTATTTCAGCCAACAGGACTTCTGCAGTATGCCTGTGAGCTGTCCCTTGATACACAAGGCCGATGCCGACCACCGCAGCCACTTGGACGTTGTGAGGGACATCGAGTTCTGTGGAAGTTGGAGGGAGGAGAGCAGGAATGTGAATGCTAAGAAGCCTAGTAATTGACATATCCATGGTGCCCAGTTTAGCAGCAGAAACACCAAGCAGCAGTCCAATGCTTGTCATTTCATGGCCCTAAGACAGAAAATAGAAAGAAACTTAAAAGTCACTACTAAAACAAATACATAGTTTTAAATGAAATACTGCCTGCCACTTTCAATGAGTATTTCTATGTGACAGGCACAGTGAGAGGCATTGAGTATACAGTGGTAAACTAAACAGGCATAGTCCTTGTTCTCATGGAGCTAGTGCCCTAATGGGAGGGGGTTAGTGTTAAACTAAAAATGTACAAACAAATCTACTATTAAAGAGTGGTATAATATTGTACACCAGCGTTCACTGCAGCACTATTCACACAATAGCCAAAGGTAGAAACAACCTAAATGTCCATCAACAGATGAACATCCATTGCCGTCAAGTCAATTCCAACTCATAGTGACCCTACAGGACAGAGCAGAACGGCCCCATAGAGTTTCCAAGGAGCAGCTGTAGCACTTAACCACTATGCCACCAGTTTCCAACAGATGAACAGATAAACAAAATGTGTTTTTTTTCGAGGTTCATTCATGTTTTAGCATGTATCAGAACTTCATTTCTCTTTATGGCTGAGTAAGAATTCCACTGCACGGTCATACCACAATTTGCTTATCTATTCATCTGTTAAAAGGTAAACAAAATGTGGTATAACCATGCATTGGAATATTTATTCAGCCATAAAGAGAAATGAAGTTCTGATACATGCTAAAACATGGATGAATCTTGAAAACATTATGTTAAGTGAAATAAGCCAGACCAAAAAATAAAAGGGCAAATACTGTACGATTCCACTTATATGAACTATCCAGAACATGAAAATGCATAGAGACAAAAGTGTATCAGTTGTTACCAGCAATAGGAGGAATGGGGGAGACTGGGAGTTATTGCTTAAGGGGTACTGAGTTTCTGTTTAGGGTGATGAAAAATATTTGGGAACGGATAGTGGGGATGGTTGTGCAACATGGTAATGTAATTAATGTCACTGAAATGTATACTTAAAAATGGTTAAAATGGTAAATGTCTTTTTATATATATCCTGTCACAATAATTTTTTCTTAAAAAAGCAGCATAATAAAAAAGTACAAAGTATTATGAAAGAGTATTTAAAAACATAATTTAGATTAGGAGGGGCTGATAGTTAGGAAAGGAATCTTGAGAGAAGTGAAATATACAATAGAACCTGATGGATAAATACAAATTAGCCAAGAAAAGAGTAGGAGATGGGGCACTCAAGGTTACGAGGTGAGAAACAATGTGCTGGGGTGAAGGAACAGCATGTAAATGGTCTGAGGTAATCCAGAAATAAATCCTCACATTTACAGCCAGCTGATTATCAACAAGCATGCCAAGACAACTGGATGGGGAAAGAATAGTCTTTTCAACAAATGGTGCTGGGACAACTGGATATCCACATGCAAAAAATGAAGTTGGACCCCTACCTCACACCATACACAAAATTTAAATCTAAATGGATCATAGATGTAAATGTAACAGCCAAAATTATACTCTAAGAAGAAAACATAGGCATAAATCTTAATGAATCTGGGTTAGGCAATGGTTTCTTAGATACGACACCAAAAGCACAAGCAAATTAAAAAAAAAAAAATGGTAACATGGAGCAGTGGAACCAAAATGGCAACCTAGACAGATGGACCATGCTGTCCCCCTGTGGCAAAGACCCGAAAAACTAAGTAAAACAGATACAAACATCAATCCTGGAACCCTAAGCATCAAGTGAAGAGATAAAGAACTAAATCGAACATCAAATGGAAGAAGAAAACAAAGGACAACAGAAAACAAGGAGAGATAGACAGGGTGGGTCCCCTACCAAAGAACACATCACAGCATAGCCATATTGGAGCACAGTCAGCAATGACCCCAGATAGGGAGGACAGAAAGGCAACTTCACGAATCCCCCAACAGTTGAAGAACACCCAGAGAAACATGCTTTCCCACCCCTCACCCTTCTGTCCCATACGCTACCCCTAACCCTTCCCAACGGGCCACACTGTGTGCTGTTCAGCTACAGACACTGGCCTACAGTCATCCTGGGTCTGCCCCACCCCCACTCACTGGCTCCTACCCTTATTTTTCCCCCTTTCCTTCTCCCTCTCACCTAGCCCCATACACTACCAGAACCCATTCCCAATGGGTCATGCTACACCATAGGTTACAGAGCTACTGGCCAGCCATCACCTGGGTCCACCCCACTCCCACCTGCCAGCTCTTGCTGTGCCATTTTTTCCCTTTCTCTCTTTTCTTTCTCTCTCCCACCTAGCCCCATATGCCACCTCTACCCTATCCCGCCAGGCCATGCCACACCTCAGTGAGTAGAGAGCCACTAGCCCACTGGCTCCCTGGGTTCACAACACCCCACCTGCCAGCTTCAAACATGCCTTTTTCTCTTTATTCTTTTTTCTTCTCTTTTCCCCCTTCCTTTTCTTTCTCCCTCCCACCCAGCCCTACATGCCACCTCTACCTCTTCCCAAAAGGCCTCACCGCACCACCGTCCCTATGCGCCAGCTCTGCCTACATTATTTTATTCCTCTTTCTTGCTGTTCTTTCTCCCTCCCACCTAGCCCTGTATGCCACCTCTATCCCTGCCCATCGGCCATGCTGCACCACCACGGGTAGAGGGCCACCGGCCCACTGCCACTCCGGGTCCCCCACCCGAATCCACCAGGGCTCCAATCGTGCCATTTTTTTCTCCCTTTCCCTTCTCCCTCCCACCTAGCCCCGTACACCACCTACCCCACTTCCCCCGGCACCACGTGTCCACTCCACCCCACCCTGCCAGCTACCCTTTCTCTCTCTCTCTTTTCTTTTCTGTGTTCCCTCACACCCACATATGTTAATCCCCTTTCCTGCCAGCCCTCACCATGCCACCATGGGTAGAGTATCCTTGGCTCAGGCCTGCCCCTGCACCAGGCCCACAATGCCCCTCACCTCCTGCGACTCGGAAAGCTGTTGAATGGAGGGAAGTAAGCCAGTACCATTTCCCGTCTGACACTCCCGCCTAACTGGCAAGGGGCTGTGAACGCTCCCAAACTGCTGGACCAAAATCAGAAGGCAGACAGAGCCTGTTCAGTCCGCACTCAGCCACCCTGCCGAACCAGTGTACAGTGAAGTGAGCTCACACTGCCTGCTACCTCCCTGACCACCCGGACAAGGTAGTGAGAGCTATCATGCCCAGAGACAAGCAAAGGACGCCTGGCCTGCCTGCCCTGACATACCGAAACAAAACATACACAGGACAAAACAAACACACACTCCCTAAATACAGAAAATAATACGTTACTGTCTCGGAGACAGCAGACTATGTCAAAACATATAAGAAACCAAGACAAGATGGCTCCAACAAGTGACCAAAATAAAGAATCAGATAACTTTCTGGTAGAAGAAAAGGCAGTCAAATTAAATGATATGAAATTCAAAAGACTAATATTGATGGCTCTTCAAGAGATTAGGAAAAAGATCAAGGAAAACACAGACAAAACCAAGGAAAAAATAGGTAATATCATGGAAAACACTGACAAAACCAACGAAAATACAGCTGAAATCAAGGAAAACACAGAAAAAGCAATAGAAGAATTCAGGAAAATAATACAAGAACAAAATGTCAAAATAAACAAACAATTAGAAATCGTACAAAAACAGCAACTAGAAATCCAAAAGATAAAAAATTTCAGAAATGGATAACTCAATAGAAGGTTTTAGGAGCAAACTTTAAACAATGGAAGATAGAATCAGCAAGATTAAGACAAATCTACGGATGCCACTATGTTTGGGGAAAAACAGAGAAAAGAATGAAGAAAAATAAAGAAAATCTAAGAATCATGAGCAAAAATACGCACATGAACGGAGTTCCAGAACAGGGGGAGAAAATGGAAAACACAGAGAAGACTGTTGAAGATTTCCTGGCAGGAAAGTTCCCAAATATCATGAAAGACAAAAAACTGACCAACCAAGAAGCTCAACGAACCCTATATAGGATAGACCCCAAATGAAACACACCAAGACATATCATAATCATGCTTGCCAAAACGAAGACAAAGAAAGAATTCTGACAGCAGCTTGAAAAAAATGAAAAGTCACTTTCAAAGGGTTAAAAATAAGACTAAGCTCCGACGGCTTGACAGAAACTATGCAGGCAAGAAGGCAATGGGTTGACATATATAAAACTTTCAAAGAAAAAAGAGGCCAACCAAAATAATATACCCTGCAAAACTCTCTCTCAAATACAATGGTAAAATCAGGACATTTCCAGATAAACAGAAATCAAGGTTATTCATAAAAAACAAACTTACAATAAATATTAAAGGGAGTGCTTCAGTTAGAGTACCAACATCAGAAAACAAATGGAGTCTAGGATACAAAACAGAATCAGCCACATACCAATCTAGGTAAAAAAAACTCTCAATAATAAAACAATGCTAAAGACTTACAACAGGGAAACAGAGACATCAATCGCTAAATGACGACAATGTAAAACAATAAAAGGGGGAATAAATAATGTAGGTACAGAACTTTCAAATGGAAAGGAAGTGAAGGCAATATCAGGTAATAAAAGACTGGTTCAAACTTAGGAAGATAAGGGTAAATTTCAAGGTAACCGCAAAGAAAGCTAACAAACCTACTCATCAGAATAAAAATGAAAAACAAAGTTTCACTAAACAAAATCCATAATAACAAAAGAAAAGAAAAGAAAATCCACAAGCATAAGGAACTGAGCACAGGAAAGTAAGAGGAACAAAGAAAAAGTCAGCCAAAAAAAAAAACCAGAACAATATGACAGCAATAAACTCATACCTATCGATAATCACACTGAATGTAAATGGCTTAAATACACCTCTAAAGAGACAGAGTGGCAGAATGAATAAAAAAAAAAGACTCATCAATATGATGTCTACAAGAAACTCAGCTTAGACACAAAGATATAAATATATTAAAAAAATCAAAGGATGCAAAAAATATATAAAGTGAACAGTAACCAAAAAAGAGCAGGAGTGGCAATACTAATCTCCGATAAAATATACTTTAAGACAAAATCCACCATAAAAGGTAAGGAAGGTCATTACATAACGATTAAAGGGACAATCCACCAAAGAGACCCTGGATAATCAAAGCACGACTAAAGCAAAAGAACAAAGTTGGAGGCCTCACGCTACCTGATCTCAGAACCTATTATACAGCCACAGTAGTCAAAACAGCCTGGTAGCGGTACAACGACAGACACATAGACCAATGAAGCAGAATCAAGAACCCAGACATAAATCCATCTACTCACGTTCAGCTGATCTTTGACAAAGGACCAAAGTCCATTAAATGGGGAAATGACAGTCTTTTTAACACATGGTGCTGGCAAAACTGGATGTCCATCTGTAAAAAAAATGAAACGGGACCCATACCTCACACCATACACAAAAACTAACTCAAAATGGATAAAAGACCTAAATATAAAACATAAAATGATAAACATCATGGAAGAAAAAATAGGGACAATGTTAGAGGCCCTAATACATACCATAAATAGAATACAAACCATAAACAACAATGCACAAAAAAACTAGGTAACTAGGAGTTCCTAAAAATTAAACACTTATGCTCATCAAAAGACTTCACCCAAAGAGTAAAAAGAGAACCTACAGACTGGAAAAAAATTTTTGGCTACAACATATCCGACAAGGCTCTAATCTCTAAAATCTAGAAAATACTTCAACACCTCAACAACAAAAAGACAAATAATCCAAATAAAAAATGGGCAAAGGACATGAACAGACATTTCACCAGAGAAGACATTCAGGTGGCTAACAGACACATGAGGAAATGCTCGCAAACATTAGCCACTAGAGAAATGCAAATCAAAACTACTATGAGACACCATCCCATGCCAACATTACTGGCACTAATCAAAAAATCAGAAAATAACAAATGTTGGAGAGGCTGTGGGGAGACTGGAACTCTTATGCACTGCTGGTAGGAATGTAAAATGGTACAACCCTATGGAAAATGATATGGTGCTTCCTTAAAAAGCCAGAACTAGAAACATCACATGATCCAGCAATCCTACTCCTAGGAATATATCCTAGAGAAATAAGAGCCATCATACAAATAGACATATGCACATCCATGTTCACTGTAGCATTATTAACAACAGCAAAAAGATGGAAACAACCTAAGTGCCCATCAACAGATGAATAGATAAAGAAACTATGGTACATAAACACAACTGAGTACTACATAACAATAAAGAACAATGATGAATATGCAAAATATCTCACAACATGGATGAATCTGGAGGGCATTATGCTGAGTGAAATAAGGTCAATCATAAAAGGACAAATATTGCATGAGACCACTATTATAAAACTCAAGAAAAGGTTTATACACAGAAAAAAAACATCTTTGATGGTTACAAGGGAGGGTAAAGGTGGGGACAGTAAATCACTAGCTAGAAAGTAGACAAGTTTTAACTTCTGTGAAAGAAAAGACGACACACAATATAAGGGAAGTCAGCACAACTTAACCAAGGCAAAGTGATAGAAGATTAATAGACACATCCAAACACCTTGAGGGACCGAGTTACTGTGTCTGAGGGCTGGGGACCATGGTCTCAGGGGACATCTAGGTCATCTGGCATAACATAGGTCATAATGAAAACGTTCTACATGCTTCTTTGGGGAGTACTGTCTGGGGTTAAAAGCTTGCAAGCGACCATCTAAAATAAAATACATCATTGGTCCCATTCTGTCCGGAGCAAAGAAGAATGAGGAAAACCAAAGACACAAGGAAAATATCATTCCAAAGGATTAATGGACCACATGAACCCCAACCTCCACCAGCCTAAGCCCAGAAGAACTAGATGGTGCCCAGCTACCACCACCGACCACTCTGACAAAGATCACAATACAGGGTTCCGGACAGAGCAGGAGAAAAATACAGAACAAAATTCAAATTCACAAAAAGAAAAGAACCAGACTTACTGGTCTGACAGAGACTGGAAGAACCCCTGAGACTATAGCCCCCGGACACCCTGCTAACTCAGAACTGAAGCCACTCCCGAAGTCCACCTTTCAGCCAAAGACTAGACAGGCCAGTAAAACAAACAGTAACAAACGTGAGAAACATGCTTCTTAGTTCTATCAAGTATACGAGACCAAATGGGTAATACGTGCGCAAAATCAAAGATGAGAAGGCAGGAAGAGACAGGAAAACTGGTCGAATGGATATGGAGAACCTAGGGTGTAAAGGGAAAGGGGGAGAGTGCTGACATATTGCAGGGATTATAATAGATGTCACAAAAGAATTTGTGTATAGATTTTTGAATGAGAAACTAATTTGCACGGTAAACTTTCACCTGCAATACAAAAAAAAAAAAATAGATAAAATGAGATTTCATCAGAATTAAAAACTTTTGTGGCTTAAAGTAAAAAAAAAAAAAAAAAAAGGAAGTGAAAAGACAACCCAGAGAATGGGAGAAAATTTTTGCAGACATATATTAAGGGGCTGGTATCCAGGATACTTTCAGAACTCCTACAATTTAAATACGAAGACAACCCAAATGAAAAATAGGCAAAGTATATGAATATTTCTAAGAAGATAAATAAATGGCCTATAAACCAAACAAAACCCATTGCCATCAAGTCAATTTCAACTCATAGCGACCCTAGAGGACAGAGGAGAACTGCCCCATGGGGTTTCCAAGGAGCAGCTGGTGGATTTGAACTGCCGACCTTTTGGTTAGGAGCCAAACACTTAATCACTGCACCACCAGGGCTCCACACATGAAAAGATGCTCAATATCATTAGTCATTAAGGAAATGCAAATCAAAACCACAATGACATACCACTTTATACCCACTAGGATGAGTAT
Source organism: Trichechus manatus latirostris (assembly GCF_000243295.1). NCBI lineage: Eukaryota > Metazoa > Chordata > Mammalia > Sirenia > Trichechidae > Trichechus > Trichechus manatus. The sequence goes on from NW_004444155.1 coordinate 215,866, forward strand.
GGAGTCCCTGGGTGGCACCAATGGTTAAGGGCTGGGTTACTAGTTGAACAGTTGCCGGTTCAAACCCATCCAGAGGTACCTTGGAAGACAGACCTGGCGATCTGCTTCCAAAGTCACAGACTTAAAAATGCTATGAAGCACAGTTCTACTCTGACACACATGGGATCACCTTGAGTCAGAATCAACTTCATCGCAACTAGCAACAATAACAAGAATAACAGGATGACTATAATTAAAAAGACAGACAATACCAAGTATTATCAATGATGTGGAGAAATTGGAATGCTCACGCATTGCTGGAAAATTTTAAGCATGCAGTCACTTTGGAAAACAGTTTGGGAGTTCCTCAAAAAGTAAAGCAAAGAGTTACCATATGGCCCAATAATTCCACTCCTAGGTATCTATCAAAGAGAAATGAAAACAAATATCCATACAAAGACTTGCAGAGAATGCTCTTAACAGCATAATTCATAATAGCCAAAAAAAGGAAATAATCCAATGTCCATCAACTGATGACTGAATAAATATGGTGTATTTGTACAACAGAATATTATTTGACAATAAAAAGGAATGAAATACTGATACATGTTAGAACACAGATGATCTTTGAAAATACTATGCTAAGTGAAAGAAGCCAGTCACAAGAGACCACATATTGTATGATTCCATTTATATGAAAGGTCAAGAATAGGCAAATCCACAGAGACAGAAAGTGGTTGCCAGGGGCTGGAGGAAACAGGGAACAACTGCTAATGGGTATGAGGTTCCTTTACAGGGTGATGAAAATGTTCTAAAACTGAGTGTGGTGATGGATGCAAAACTCTTGAATATACTAAAAACCACTGACTTGTACATTTTAAATGGGTGACTTGTATGGCATGTGAATTATATCTCAATAAATCTGTTCAAAGAAAAAAAAACATAAGGCTCTGAAATAGCAGAGTGTAGATTGCCAAGAAGCTAACACAGCCAATCTATATGGCTGGACAGTGGGGAACAAGTTAAAGAGTAAAACAAAGTAAGACTGGAGAAGTGGGTAGACTCACATAAACCCCTAAAATGTACAACTGGCCCTCTGTATCTGCGGGTTCTGCATCCACAGATTCAACCAACCATGGACCAAAAAAAAAAAGATTTGAAAAGAAAGAAAGTTCCAAGAAGCAAAACTTGAATTTGCCACATGCTGAGCACTACGCTGAATCCACGTGAATGAAATGATATGTAGACACACCCTGCTGTAGCCTCCCACTATTTCACAGATCCTCAGTCTCTCTCCAACACTCGGTGTCTGAGCATTGTTCACCTTGCATCTTGTCATTATTCCCTTAACAATACAGTATAACAAATATTTACAATAGCATTTACATTGTATTAGGTATTATAAGTAATCTAGAGATGATTTAAAGTATACAGGAGAATGTGCATACGTTATATGCAAATACTACATCCGTCATTTTATACAGGGACTTGAGCATCTGCAGATTTTGGTATCCATGGGGGGGTCCTGGAACTAATCGCCTGCAGATACCAAGGGACAACTGTACATTAAGGACAATGAAGATCAATAAATGGTTTTGACCAGGGGAGTGACATATTCTGATTTACACTTTAGAAAGATCACTTCGCCTGTTGTGAGAAGAACGGATCTATCAGTACAAGAACGAAGACAGAAGGGCAAGTAGAGCAGTTAGGAGCTACTGCAATAGTCCAGGTGAGGCATCATACTAGGAGTTGGGAGCACAAGTTCTCACCTTGGTCAAGTAGTCATGGATGTTGAGAGTGGCCAGCTTGGTAAGGTGCCCATTCAAACCCAGGGCCATGAGAAAGCCAGCATACTCATTGGCTAACTCGGCATGCTTGGGCTTATTGTAAACAATCCAAGCCGAGTCGATCTGGGAGGCAGGGGCTATCTTCAGGCCGGCAGCCACACCATTATGGAAGCTGGCCCAGCTTGTCATGTTGGGAGGCACATCGATATTTCCACTGTTAAGGTCCACTGTTGTGTTCCGAGGAGGGGCCCGGCCTATCCAGTCAAACAAAATTTAACATCGAGAGAATAAAAATTTATAACACCAAATTATTAAATTTAGAACTTTGAAGACAAAACTCTTAAGTCCATAATACCTGTATGGTGTTAGATCTCTATAAGCACATAAACTTTTAAACCTAGGAAACAAACTTGATGCAAGGTGGACAAAACCTAATAGTTTAAAATCATTCATTGTCCTTTTTAGTAAGATGTAGAAGGCTACAATAAGATAACAGATACCAATTTAAATTTATATATATATCTGATTAAAATACCTACTACTTGAAATCTAACTTTCTATCTCCCTTCCGTACAGCAGGAAGCTTAATTAGAAACCAAAATGAAAGCTAATGTCACAGTTAAATTATATGAATATAAATTCTAACAGGAGATTAATTACACTGATGTGAACTTCAAATATACCCTCCCTACGGTTACTGACAGTAAATATAATATCTCTGCACATTAACGAAAAATGACATTTGAAAAGAGAGACAAGGACCTTTATAAATCCGCCCTAAGAGGTTGGCTGCTAACCAAAAGGTGGGCAGTTTGAATCCACCAGCTGCTCCTTGGAAACCCTATGGAGCAGTTCTACTCTGTCCTATAGGGTCACTACGAGTCTGAATCGACCCAATGGCAATGGAATCTTTTTTGTTGTTTTCATATCTATCTACATATATCTATATCTAATTACATGCTATTGTAAAAATGTCAGACTGCATTCAGAGACAGCATCCTCTAAGAGACTTGAGTTACCCGGTAAGCCAAAAAGAAAAAAAAACGTGCACCAAATTTAGTTTCATGGTCAATATTATTTAAGAGCAATGTAAATTAAACGTTCATGATGCTATATTCTGAGTTCCTTTCTGCTTTCTTTTGGTTTTAATCTACAGTGTGTACAGAAAAATACTGAGTCCTTTTTAAATTTTGAATATTCCGTATTAGCTCAAGTCATGAATATTTAAAATAAATATTCTAGTTACTGTACAAACTTACCATGTTATAAACACATTTTAAATGATGCAAATTTAACTAAATAAATTCAGAAAAAAGTAAAGATAATGATTCAAGTATTTAACACTCACTCAAGCATTACTGCCCAGATTTAATATATTTTAATTATTTCCAATTTTGCGTAAGATTCTTTTCCTTTTTGACCCAAATTTTTTATATGAAAAAATTTCTAAACAGTTGAAAGACTAGGACTGTGAACACTTATATACCATATCACACCATCTGCTAAGATTCAACAATTGTTAATATTTTGCCATACAAGCTTGATTTTTAAGGAAGAGAACAATTTAAATATTGAAAGCAACTCTGCTTGCTGTGCCCCTTAATGAGCTTATGACTCTACAACACAGGTAATATGGGAGACAGGAATGTGTTCTTTACTCAGCTGATCTCAAAGCATGCTACTCAAAGCATAAACTCTTTACAAAACAGAGTGGGACTCTAGATTTTAAAAGTTAGGCACCTTAAAAAATTGAGGAATTAGGTTTATATATTGCTGTGGATTGAACTGTGTCACCCCCAAAACATGTGTCAACTTGGCTAGGCCATGATTCCCAGTATAGCATGGCTGTCCACTATTTTGTGATCTGATGTAATTGTCCTATGTGTTGTAAATCCTAACCTTTATGATGTTAATGCGGCAGGATTAGAGGCAGTTATGTTAATGAGGCAGGACTCAATCTATAGGATTAGGTTGTATCATGAGTCAATCTCCTCTGAGATATAAAAAAGAATCAACCAGAGAAGGGACGGACCTCATTACCACTAAGCAAGAAGAGACAGGAGAAGAGTGTGTCCTTTGGATCCAGGGTCCTGCGGTGAAAAACTCCTGGACCCAGGGAAAGACTGATGACAACGACCTTCCCCTAGAGCCGACAGAGAGACAGAGCCTTCCCCTGGAGCTGGTGCCCTGAATTTGGACTTCTAGCCTCCTAGACTGTCAGAGAATAAATTTCTGTTTGTTAAAGTCAATCCCTTGTAGTATTTCTGTTATGGCAGCACTAGATAACTAAGACACATCTATTAGACACTATAGATTACTGTATAGATAACATATACCTTATGTTAAGGCCTTTATACATATTCTATACTTAAACCAGTTTAAGATGGACATGCATTGTAAAACCCACTGTAATCAAGAATACTGGAAAATGGGCATGCTTATATCTGGCAGAAGTAAAAACTCATATCATCAACTACAAAGGCAACTGGGCAACATGTTACAGCAAAGCTTTGAAACCATTCATCTTCCTGATCTAAGCCTTAATCCTAAATAAATAGGACGAATATGTGCCAACAATGTTTTTAACAGCAAAAATTAGAATTTCTAGCAATATCAAGTTGCTTATATAAATATGGTATATCCACTGAAATAGCTGAATCCAGTAAAAATGAAGTTGTTGATTACAAATATGTACATACAATACGTATGTGTATGTTTTTGCTGTTGTGTGCCATCGAGTTGATTCCGACTCATAGCGACCCTATGTGACAGAGCAGAACTGTCCCATAGGGTTTCCAAAGAGTGGCTGGTGGATTCATACTGCCCACCTTTTGCGTAGCAGCCTGAGCTCTTAACCACTTTGCCGCCAGGGCTACATATGAGCGTACATTCATGCATATGTTTGTATGCATACATATGCTAGACATGGAAGGATGCTCACTTTATAGTAAAATTTTACGTTTATAAAACAGATGTAAATTTTCTGATAATTAAACAAATATATCATTATAACTACGTATAAATAAACTGGGAAACGCATACACTAAAACGTTAACAGTAGTGAACTCTGGAGAGTAGGACTACTATAATAACCTTTTTTTCTCTTTTTGCTTGGAGCATTTTCCTTTGCACCATGATCATATATTAATAACAAGACAAAACATGACATTTTGAAGACTAAATATTTCTACATATTACACTTTGAGATTAAAGTTAAATAATCTTCTCACTATCAGTATTATCTTTCTGAACTTGTACAAGTGGCTTTTTATACCTTGAAATGGTCTCATTAGCAACAAAAATTAGTAATGGGTTATATTCTCCTTCACTCATTGTTTAGTCTGATTTATTATTTGGCTTTAATAACCACTAAAGTAGCTATTAACAATATTTTAAGTCATTGAGGATAGAAGAACATTTCTTTGGTGTTAACCAAAATAATTCAAAAGAACTCTACTAGACACGTACTTATCATTTTTCTTTCTCATTAAGCCCAGAATTTAACATACCAGTCAGATTCAATTTAGGAATAGGCAATGGTTCTGTTGGAACCGGATGGTATGAAAACAAGGTAAACATCCCTCTTCCCACTGGGAGGGCCATAGTTCGCTGACACAACTGGAGCAATCTAAAATTAAAGTAAAAATCAACATGTAAAAATTTTTAAAGGAAAACATAATTAGAATGCAATCTGCAGGCAAATATTTTGAAAGAAGATGTGCTATGTAACATGAAGTCACCTCAAAGTAAATCCACACAAAGATGTGGGTATCCCATCTGTTATGGTTTGAATTGTGTCCCCCCAAAAATGTGTATATCAGTTTGGCTGCAACATGATTCCTGGTACTGTGTGATTTTCCTGTATGTTGTAAATCCTGCCTCTATGATGTTAAATGAGGGAGGATGGGTGGCAGTTCTGTTAGTAAGGCAGGACTGGATCTACAAGACTGGATTGTGTCCTGAGGCAATCTCTTGAGATATAAAAGATATAAGTGAGGAGAGAGTTGGGGGACCTCATACCATCAACAAAGCAGTGCCAGGAGCAGAGTGCATCCTTTGGACCTGGGTCCCTACACGGAGAAGCTCTAGTCTGGGGGAACACAGATGAGATGGCCGAGAGAGAGAAAGCCTTCCCCTGGAGCTGACACCCTGAATTTGGACTTTAGTCATTAAAACCATCCACTTGTGGTGTTTCTGTTATAGCAGCACTAGATGACTAAGACACCATCCAAACACAGTTGTTCTCATTTTAATACTTTTGCTCCCATTAAAGACTCTAGGTGGGGAGACATATTTCCTTTGTTTTGTTTCATACTTGCTTTAAATGCAAACCATCTGGTCTATCAACCAAGCCAACTCTCCTTAGGTATCCAAAAAGGGAAATTTAAAATTCTGCTCTAACTGATGCTAACCTTCTCAAAGAAACATATACTTTTTTGGATGTTATCATCCTGTTATCTTCAGTCTAGCTTCCTCAGTACACCTTCCATCTCTTGGCAATACAGCCTCAGAAGTGCCAGCTCCATTGTTTCTACATAAGGAAGGAAAGGAAGACCTGATACTGGAGGAGGATGGATTTCATGTGTCTCCAGGGAAAACACAGGATCAGTTTTACATATAAAACATTGTTTTTACATGATGACTATGTTTTACAGAACTAATAGCATTATATATCAGGTATATTCAAGGTTAAAATGACTTCTGTGGGATATATTCTGAGACTATTACACCACGCTAACTTTTTCTATATTAAAATAAATTATCTTTCATATAGCCTCTTAAAACAAAACAAGAACTAACAAAAATGCTGGAAGTGGAAGCATTTATAACTAGGAAACAGTTATACAAGTTATATCTGAAGACAGAACTATTTCTTCACAGGCTAACAAGAGGTAACATTTTTTCAGGTGTGCTCCTTCCCTAACTGTACTCACATATAGCTTCTTTTCTAGCTTACTGGACAAGAAAACTTTGCTGTCCTAAGATTGTTTGGGAACAATGCCCTACATTAATTTGGGATCAAGGAAATAAAAAGTCAGGAGGCTGCATAGCATAGAACTTTTTTAGTGGATGTCTTAGACATAAGCCAATTTAGCCTTGTAGAAGTCACAAACTATAATAATGATAACGATAATACTGTACTCCTTTAGTTTCGGATGCTGCTGATTATAAGACACATGGTTAATGCGCTTGGCTGCTAACCAAAAGGTTACAGGAACAAATTCACCCAGAGGTGCCTCAGAAAAAGGCTGGCAATCTACTTTCAAAAAATTGGCCACTGAAAACTCTATGGAACACAGTTCTACTCTGACAAACATGGGATTGCCATGAGTTGGAATCAGTTCGATGGCAACTAACAACAACATCTGGGTACATATGGAGAGGAAACAGCAAAACAGAGATAATGACTAATGCAGATCTTCAGGAGCCTGTGGCTTCGTGTGGGTGACCTTTCCCCTTGAAACAGTACAATAAGAAAAGGGAAAAACCTATTGCTGTTGAGTTGATTCTGACTCATAGTAGCCATACAGGACAGAGCAGAACTGCCCCGTAGGGTTTCCAAGGCTGTAATCTTTATGGAAGCAGACTGCCACATCTTTCTCCTGTGAAGCAGTTGGTGGGCTCAAACCAGCAGGTGGGTTTAAACCATCAACCTTCTGATTAGCACCTGAGTGCTTTAACATTACGCCACCACGGCTCCTCAGAAAAAGAAAGGAGAACTAGAAAACAGTGGTGGAACAATGACAGATGATGGAGACAAGGCAGATAAACGGACAAGACAGTAATTTTAAAATATAAGTTGAAGAGATCCAAGGCAATAATTCTGGAATGTCACTACTACTGAGTCTTACACTTTATCAAGAGATATGTGTTAAACAGAATCGCAGGAGAGAAGTCTTACAGAACATTGCCTAACACTTTTGAAAAAAAAATAATGGTATAAGTTTAAACTACACCAAAAAAAAAAAAAAAAAAGCAAAATCTATTCTTGATAAAGACACAGAAAATGAGTTCAGTGTTTTGTTTTGTTTGTAAATTCTTGAGGTAATTAACCATCAGCAAATAGTTTTAGATTCACCTTTTCTAAATAGTACACCACTGTATTTCAAGAGAATGAGGGTCTGAAATTCAATAATTATGTCATCAAATGTCACAGATACTTTGAAAACATGTACGGTTACTGACGCTAAATGAAAACTTAAAGCACGTGACACATTTTAAAGTATCATTTTAGGGTTATCAAATGCTAAAAATTGTAATAAAGAAGAAATATAAAACAAGTCCCAAATGTAACAACAACAACAAAAAAACTGACAAGACTTGAGATAATGAACAGTATTTTCCTTTACCTGTTTTCTTTTTCTTCAATGAACTCGTGGTCACTGAGTTCTGGGTATTGTACTACATTGACGCGGACAGGATGCGCACTTTGAAGAAGTCTTCGCACATCCTGCACCCTTAAATCTTCGCTCCATATTAATGACATAACCTCCTGGTTCATGTCATTCATGCCATCATCTTCTTCCTCAGCTTCTGTTCCTGAAGGAACATCTGATGAGAGCACCTGAGTAACAGACTTTATTGTAGTAATAATTAAAAAACCAGTCAACATGCACTTATTGGACAGGAGGATATAAAGGATAATGTGCCAAGGCTATACTGGCACAGACAAAGTATGTACATTCAAAAGAAAACTTATACTTATTGGTTTAAAGTTTAAAAACCTCAAGCCTTAAAAAGCACCCTAAAATTGACGTAGAAGTCAACTTGTAAACAATTAAAGGAATCGTAAACAGAGATTAGCCGAAGATAGATAAGTTTTCTTGATACCAAACATAAAAGTATTTTCAAAAATTAATGTAACAAAAAGGAAGTCTAAAAAAAATTCTCTAGAAAATCTTTTTTCCTAACTATACTTCTGAACCAATGCAAAATAAATCAACCAGAAGTGAAATAATTCTCTCCACAGTAACCTCTGCCTCACATTCAAAGCAACTAAATATTTATCAAGACTCTTACAGCAAACTGAACCAACACAGAGGAACATGCTTATACCTATACAAAACAGAGATGTATATTCACATAAGTGCACATGTACATACAAACATTCAAAGGAGGTGGAGAAAGGAATAACATATGGGAGTTTAGTCTTTGGTTCAGAGGAACAATATTAATTTATTAACTAACTTAAAGTGGTTAAAAATAAGTGTGGGCGGGGGTTTGCCTTTTGGTGCTATGAAAAGTACTTAGACTGCAACAAGAATTTAAGGGAAAAAACTGATGTCTACATGTTAGCTAGCCATTTAAAATTATTACTCCACATGGCACTTCCATCCACTTAGCTGCTAAAGCCAAAACCTCTTTCTTGGAGGCAGAGCCAAGATGGCGGAGTAGTCAGACGCTTCCTGTGGTCCCACTTACAACAAAGACCCAAAAAACAAGTGAATCAATTATATATGTTAGATAACCTAGGAGCCCTGAACATCAAAGGTAAAGTTGAGGAATCAGACTGAGTGGCAGGTGGAGGGAAAGAAGGTTGAGAAGCAGCAAGGAGTTACCAAAACTGACCCAGACAGAGCTGACACCCTTCAGGCTGGACTGGCTCGCAAGCTCAGTGAGGCAAGCAGTGGAGCTCGGGAGGCGTTTACCACATGAGGAGAGGCCCTGAGGCAGACAGTCTACTTGGTCATCAAGAACCAGTGAAAAGCAACGCTCAATCAGCGTAAGTACTTGTGTCTGGCCAAACACGCAGACCGAAAAATACCCCTCCTGACTGAACTGCTGGGTGGAGGGCTATGGGGACCATGGTCTCAGGGAACATCTAGCTCAATTAGCATAACACAGTTTATAAAGACAATGTTCTACATTCTACCTTGGTGAGTAGCGTCTGGGGTCTTAAAAGCCTGTGAGCAGCCATCTAAGACACTTCACTGGTCTCACTCCTTCGGGAGGAAGGGAGAATGAAGAGAACAGGATACAAGGAAAAGATTAGTCCAAAGGACTAATGCACCACAGCTACCAAGGCCTCCACCAAAGTCCAGTACAGCTAGATGGTGCCCGACTACCACCACTGACTGCTCTGACCGGGATCACAACAGAGGGTTCTGGACAGAGCTGGAGAAGGATGTAGAACAAAATTCTAATACACACAAAAAGACCAGATTTACTGGCCTGAAGGAGACTGGAGAAAGCCCGAGAGTATGGCCCCCAGACACCCTTTTAGCTCAGTGGTGAAGTCACTCCCGAGGTTCACTGCCAGCTGGTGACTGGACACCACCATAAAACAAAATGGGACTAATGAGGTGCAGCAGTCCAGGGACAAGGACTAGAAGGCAGAAGGGGACAGGAAAGCTGGTGATAGGGAACCCAAGGTTAAGTAAGGACACTGCTGACATGTAGTGAGGTTGTTAACCATTGTCATAGGGCAACATGTATACTAACTGTTTAATGAGAAGCTATTTTGTTCTGTAAACCTTCATCTAAAGTGAGAATAGCAGCACAACTGGAAGAATGTAATTGATGTTACTGAACTGTGCATGTAGAGATTTTTGAAATGGTGTAACTTTCGCTATGTATATTTTCACCAAAAAAAAAAAGGTCAAGAAGGGAGAGAGTTGACATGTCGTGGGGGTTGTTAACCAATGTCGTAAAACAATAGCTGACTATTTAATGAGAAACTATTTGTTCTGTAAACCTTCACCTAAAGCACAATTTAAAAAAAGGAAAAAAAAAAACACCCCTCTTTGGGAAAAAACTCTCTCACATTTATCTCCCCGCTCCTTGCTCTGAGCGGGTCCCAGGCCAGCTTCACAGATTGCCGAGTCCCCTGGGTTAGAAGTAGGACCCGTCACGTACCCTGAGCCACTCTCCTGGCATTAGAAAGGGCAAAAATTAACAAACAGGAAAAAAATAATCTGCCAGCTCCCCTAAATCAGGAACTCAGGATAGGCACAACTCCTTTGCCTAGGCACAGGCATGAGGGGTCCACAGACTTTGAATGCCTTTAACACCGGCATACACTTGTGTGGACCCATTCCAAAAGCACGGGCCCTCATTACCACACCACAAGAGGGTACATACCTGAAGTCTAACTTCAACTGTTTCAGCTGTGAAGTGGCAGGTTCGTGACATTTGACACTGCTCTGCCCATTAAGCAGGTTCCTCACCTGCCCACATCAGGGGTCTCAGGACTGGTGGCTCCACCCACACCACCTAGAAACTCATGACAGGGGTCCAAGAATAAGTGGTGTCCCCTACTCCTTACAACCAACAGCACTGGGTGCTCATAGTCCTGCTACAAAATCCACCCACCTACATGCTACAGGGAACAGGAACACGCTTTCCTCTCAGACAGTCCGGGGCAGCCATCAGCCCCTTGTCTTTCTCAGCATGTGACCCCCGGTGCCTACACCGCTCACCCATGCCTGTCTAGAAGTGTAACGGAGAGCCTGTACCACACACGTGGTGAACAAATACCTGGACACCGGAGCTGAATTCATATAAGAAAAGTTAACGGAATGCCGGGCTCACATACTTAGTAACAGATTTAACCATCTGGTGACAGGATGTTAAAGCTTCAAAGGCACCAATAATCAAAATAGCTTACACGAGCAGCCTATCTGGGCATATGAAAACAAAACAAAACAATAATCTAGGACACAGTAAGCAAACATACAATAAATAAATATAATAACTTATTGATACCTCGGAGACAACAGTCAACATCAAATCACATAAAGACGCAGACCATGATGGCTTCAGCAAGCTCCCAAAATAAAGAATTGAGAAATTTTCTGGAGGAAAAGAATTTCTTGGAATTACCAGAGGCAGGATACAAAAGATTAATATACAGAATTCTTCAAGATATCAGGAAGGAGATCAGGCAAAATGCAGACTAAGCCAAGGAACATACAGACAAAGCAAAAGATGAACTTAAGAAGATTAGAGAAGAGCATAATGACAAATTTACAAGATTGCAAGAATACACAGACAGCAATCACAAATTTAAAGGATTGAAAACAAAATTTCAGAACTAGACAAGTCAACAGAAAGTCACAGGAGCAGAACTGAGACAATGGAAGTCAGAATTAGTGAGACTGAAGATAAAGCACTTAACACTAAACTTATTTGAGGAAAAATCAGATAAAAGGATTTTAAAAAATGAAGAAACTCTAAGAATTATGTGGGACTCTGTCAAGAGGAATAACCTATGAATGACTGGCATACCAGAACGGGGGAGGATGAAAAAAAAATACAGAGAGAATATTGAATATTTGTTGGCAGAAAACTTCCCTGATATCAGGAAAGACGGTATCTATCCAAGATGTTTTTCGAACCCCACATCAGGCAGATCCCAAAAGAAAGTCACCAAGATAATATTATAATCAAACTTGTCAAAACCAAAAATAAAGAGAGAATTTTAAGAGCTGCTGGGAAAAACAAAAAGTCACCTACAAAGGAGACTCAATAAGATGGAGCTCAGACTACTCAGCAGAAATAATACACACAAAAAGGCAATGGGATGACATACATATAGCCTTGGAGGAAAAAAACTGCCAGCCAAGAATTATATATCCAGCAAAACTGTCTCTCAAATATGGATAAATTAGGACATTTCCAGATAAACAGAAGTTTATGGAATTTGCAAAATCCAAACCAAAATTACAAGAAATACTAAAAGCGGGTGCTCTGCTTAGAAAATCAGTAACATCAGGTAACAACCCAAAACTAGAACACAGCACAAAGCAACCAGATATCAATCCAGATAGAGAAGTCACAAAAATAAATCAAAGCTAAAACAATGAATACAGGGAAACAGATGTCAATATGTAAAAGATGACAACATTAAAACAAAAAAAGAGGGACTAAAAAATGTAGACATAGATTTTTCATATGGAGAGGAAGTCAAGGTGATATAAAGAAATAAAAGGCTGGTTTAAACTTAGAAAAACAGAGGTAAATATTAAGCAAACTAGCAATCCTACATATCAAAATAAAAAACAAGGAAAATATAAAGAATCAGCAAATACGAAATCAACAAGGAAAAAGATGAAGAAAAAAACATAAACAAAAACGACTTAGGACAAAAAATTAAGTGGAACACAGAAACTGTCAAAAACACACAAAAAAAGACATCAAAATGACAGCACTAAACTCATACCTATCAATAATTATGCTGAATGTAAATGGAAGAAATGCACGAATCAAAAGACAGGGAGTAACTGCCTACAACCACACACCTTAGACTTAAAGACACAAACTAAACCTTAAAGGATGGAAAAAAATATATTCAGCAAACAATATTCAAAAAAGAGCAGGAGTAGCAATATTAATCTCTGACAAAATAGATTTTAAAATAAAAGTCACCACAAAGAATAAGGAAGGACATTATATAATGATTAAAGGATCAATACACCAGGAGAACATAACTATAATAAATATTTATGCACCCAACAACAGGGCTCCAAAATACATAAAAGAAACTCTAACAACATTGAAAAGAGATAGAAAGCTCCACAATAATAGTAGGAGACTTCAACAGACCACTTTCGGTAAAGGACAGAACATCCAGAAAAAGGCTCAATAAAGACACGGAAGATCTAAATGCTACAATCAACCAACTTGGTCTCATGGACATATACCGAACACTCCACCCAACAGCAGCCAAGTATACTTTCTTTTCCAACACATATGGGACATTCTCCACAACAGACCACATATTAGGCCATAAAGCAGGCCTTAACAGAATCCAAAGCATCGAAATACTACAAAGCATCCTTTCTGACCATAAAGCCATAAAAGTAGAAATCAGTAACAGAAAAAGCAAGGAAAAAAATCAAACACATGGAAAACTGACAAACACCTTGCTCAAAAACTACTGGGTTACAGAAGAAAGGATGGAATAAAGAAATTCATAGACCCAAACGAGAACAAAAACATATACTACCAGAACCTTTGGGACACAGCAAAAGCAGTGCTCAGAGGTCAGTTTATAGCAATAAAAGCACACATCCAAAAAGAAGAAAGGGCCAAAATCTAAACATTAACCCAAGAACTCGAACAAGCAGAAAGGGAGCAGCAAAACAAGTCCTCAGGCATCAGAAGAAAGGACACAATAACAATCAGAGCAGAATTAAATGAAACAGAGAATAGAACAACAATTGAAAGAGTAAACAAGACCAAAAGCTGATTCTTTGAAAAGATCAACAAAATTGATAAACCACTGGCCAAACTGACAAAAGAAAAACAGGAGAGGAAGCAGATAACCCATATAAGAAATGAGATGGATGCTATCACAACAGACCCAACTGCAATTAAAAGAATCATAACAGAATACTATGAAAAACTGTACTCTAACAAATTTGAAAACCTACAGGAAATGAGCAAATTTCTAGAAACTCACTGCCTACAAAAACTAACACAAACAGAGATAGAACAAGTAAATAAACTTATAACAAAAGAAGAGATTGAAAAGGCAATTAAAAAACTCCCAACAAAAAAAAAAGCCCCGGCACTGACAGTATCACTGGAGAATTCTACCAAACTTTCAGAGAAGAGTTAACACCACTACTACTAAAGGTATTTCAGAGCATAGAAAAGGATGGAATACTACCAAACTCATTCTATGAAGCCAGCATAACCCTGATACCAAAACCAGGTAAAGAAACCACAAAAAAAGGAAATTACAGACCAATATCCCTTGTGAACATTGACGCAAAAATCCTCAACAAATCCTAGCCAATATAATTCAGCAACATATCCAAAAAATAATTCACCATGATCAAGTGGGATTTATACTAGGCATGCAGGGATGGTTCAACATTAGAAAAACAATCAATTTAATCCATCAGATTAATAAAACAAAAGAACCAAATGATCTTATCAATCGATGCAGAAAAGGCATTCGACAAAGTTCAACACCCATTCATGATGAAAACTGTCAACAAAATAGGAACACAAGGGAAATTCCTCAACATAATTAAGGGCACTTATACAAAGCCAACAGCCAACATCATCCTAAATGGAAAGTCTGAAAGCAGTCCCCTTGACCATGGGAAGCAGACAAGGATGCCCTTTACCACCACTCTTATTCAACGTTGTGCTGGAGTTGCTAGCCAGAGCAATTAGGCTAGAAAAAGAAATAAAGCACAACCAAATTGGTAGGGAAGAAGTCAAAGTATCTCTATTTGCAGAAGATATGATCTTATACACAGAAAACCTCAAGGAATCCACAAGGAAACTACTGGAACTAAGAGATTTCAGCAAAGTTATCAGGATACAAGATAAACATACAAAAATCAGTTGGATTCCTCTACACCAACAAAGAGAACTTTGAAGAGGAAATCACCAACCAATACCATTTACAACAGCCCCCAAGAAGATAAAATACTTAGGAATAAATCTAACCAAAGATGTAAAAGACCTATACAACGAAAACTACAAGGCACTACTGCAGGAAACCAAGAGAGACCTCCATAAGTACTCGTGGATAGGAAGACTCAACATTATGAAAATGTCACTTTTACCCAAAGCGATCTACGGATACAATGCAATCCCGATCCAAATTCTACTGGCATTTTTCAATGAGATGGAGAAACAAATCACCAACCTCACAGGGAAAGGGAAGAGGTCCCGGATAAGTAAAGCATTACTCAAGAAGAAGAACAAAGTGGGAGAACTCATACTACCTGATTTTAGAACCTATTATACCGCCAAGGTAGTCAAAACAGCCTAGTACTGGTAAAACAACAGATACATAGACCAATGGAAAAGAATTGAGAATCCAGATGTAAATTCATCCACCTATGAGCAGCTGATATTTGACAAAGGCCGAAAGTCCATTAAATGGGGAAAAGACGGTCTCCTTAACAAACAGTGCCAGCATAACTGGATATCCATCTGCAAAAAACTGAAACGAGATCCATACCTCACACCATGTACAAAAAGTAACTCAAAATGGATCAAAGACCTAAATATAAAATATAAAATGATAAAGATCATGGAAGAACAAACAGAGACAATGCTAGGAGCCCTAAAACCTGGCATAAACAGAATAGGAACCATAAGTAACAATGCACAAATACCAGAGGAGAAACTAGATAACTGGGAGCTCCTAAAAAATCAAACACTTACACTCATCAAAAGACTTTACCAAAAGAATCAAAAGACAATCTACAGACTGGGAAAAAATTTTTGGCTATGGTAAATCCAATCAGCTTCTAATCTCTAAAATCTTGCAAAACTTCAACAACAAAAAGACAAATAACCCAGTTAAAAAATGGGCAAAGGATATGTACAGGCATTTCGCCAAAGAAGATACTCAGGCAGATAACAGACACGTGAAGAAATGCCCACGATCATTAGCCATGAGAGAAATGCAAATCAAAAGTACGAGATACCATCTCACCCCAACAAGGCTAGCATTAATCCAAAAAACACAAAATAATAAATGCTGGATAGGTTGTGGAGAGACTGGAACACATACACTGCTGGTGGGAATGTAAAATGGTACTACCACTTTGGAAATAGATTTGTCACTTCCTTAAAAAGCTAGAAATAGAAGTACCATACGATCCAGGAATCCCACTCCTTGGAATATATCCTAGAGAAATAAGAGCCGTCACACGAATAGATACATGCACACCCATGTTCACTGCAGCACTATTCGCAATAGCAAAAAGATGGAAAACAACCTAGGTACCCATCAACAGATGAATGGATAAACAAATTATGGTACAGCCACACAATGGAATACTACGCAATGATAAAGAATAATGATGAATCCGTGAAACATAACATGGAGGAATCTGGAAGGCATTATGCTGAGTGAATTTAGTCAGTTGCAAAAGGACAAATATTGTATAAGTCCACTATTATAAGAACTCCAGGAAAGGTTTAAATACAGAAGAAAATATTTTTTGATGGTTAAGAGGGTGGGGAGGGATTGAGAAGGATTCACTAACTAGATAGTAGACAAGAATTATCTTAGGTGAAGGGAAGGACAGCACACACTACAGGGGAAGACAACACAACTGGACTAAACCAAAGCTAAGAAGTTTCCTGAATAAAACCAAACACTTTGAGGGACAGAGCAGTAGGGGCAGGGGTTTGGGGACCATGGTTTCAGGGGACGTTTAGGTCAAGTGGCATAATAAAGTTTATGTTCTGCATTCCACTTCGGTCAGTGGTGTCTGGGGTCTTAAAAGCCAGAGAGCAGCCATCTAAGATGCATTCAATTGGTCCCAACCCACCTGGAGTAACGGAGAATGAATAACACCATAGACACAAGGAAAGTATTAGCCCAAGAGACAGAAAGGGCCTCATAAACCAGAGACTTCATCAGCCTGAGACCAGAAGAACTAGACGGTGCCAGCAATCACCAATGACCGCCATGACAGAGAACACAACAGAGAGTCTCTGATGGAGCAGGAGAAAAGTGGGGTGCAAAACTCAAATTCTAGTTAAAGAAAAAGACTTAATGGTTTGATTGAGAATGGAGGAACACCGGAAGACGTGGCCCCCAGACTCTGTTAGCCCAAAACTAAAAGCATTCCCAAGGCCAACTCTTCAAAGATTAGACTGGACTATGGGACATAAAATGATACTTGTGAAGAGTGTGCTTCTTAGCTCAAGCAGATACATGAGACTAAATGTGCAGCTCCCGTCCCCAGGTGAGGTAAGAAGGCAGAGACGGTCAGAAGCTGGTTGAAAGGGCACGGGAAATCCAGGGTGGAATGGAGGAGTGTGCCAACTAGGGTCACGTAACTGTGTATGTATACATTTTTGTATGAGAGACGAATTGTAAACTTTCACTTAAAGCCCAACATTAAAAAAAACAAAAACAAAAAAAAACCTCTTCTCTCATAAGTGAGGGATTCCATAAGTGAGGTGGGCAAGCTCTACTTTCAAAATATCCCTAATCCAACCACTTCTCATTACTTTTGCCACTACTATTCTAGTCCAAGCTACTACATAAATGGCCTCTCTCCCTACTTCCATTAGACAGAAGAGGAGGCATGTCCATTTAAAAATGTAAATACTATTTACTTCAGTCTCTGCTGTCCTACATACATGTCCAGCATCCAAACAAAAACCAGAATCAGACGAAGAGATGAACGAAATGTTGGAACTTTCAGATGGATCCTTTAAATAATTATGATTACTATGTTAAAGGATCTAATGGGAAAGACAGACAATACACAAGAATGGATAAAAAATTTGAGCAGAGATTGAAACTATAAAGAAAGAGTAAAGTGGAAATGCTAGAAGTAAGAAAAACAAAATCAGAGAGAAAGAATCCCTTAACTACTTAGCAGATTTAACACAGTTGTGAAAACAATCAGTGAACTTTAAGGGATCAATAGAAATTATGTAAACCAAAATGCAAAGAGAAAAAAAAAAAGAAAAACACAGAATCCAGGAGCTATGAGGTAACATCAGTCTAATATATGTTTATTTAATTGGAGTCTAAGTAAAGAGAAAACAGGTCAGAAAAAGTATCTGTAGAGATAACAGGTGAGAATTTTCCAAAATTAGTGGCAACCACTAAATCACAGATGCAAGAATTGAAAAGAGAATGAAGCCTAAAATGTACGACATCTTAGTCAAACATCTTCGTAAATTAATTAAATGGAACTAATTTAAATTTTAAAACTATGCATAACTAAGAGGCGTTAAGAATGGTATTAAGAAGTCAAGTACTGCATATTATTATTAAATCCTAGTTCAAAAGAATAAGAGTCATACAAGATACTATAATTTCTAATTATCGTTCTTTATTTTTAGTCATGGCAGTAGATTCTGCGTCACTGCAGAAATGAAAGGGTGCAGGGGAGAGAGGAATGATTCAGGGACTCAGCAGCAAGCCTGATACTCAGCATTGTGTTCTTGGAGCTCCAGGAGGGAGCAGTTTGGTCAGTCAGGACTTTATCCTCCAAAGCAGAGGTGGGGTGGGTTCCCAATGTATACTGGGATACTAATTTAGAAATTTTTTAAAAAGTACAATATTCCCCACTTGGAAGCATTCTTTATAGAGTTAATGGGAAAAGTTTAAGCGAAGGACAACAGTCAGTAGGCTGAAGCCCTTGAGAGAAATATAAATAAATTGTAAAAATCTAACTTCATTCTAATGATTTTGAAAAGGAAACAAAGCACTGTAAGTGGATTATAAACCCCATTAACCCACACTAATATAAATAATCTCCATTGATTAGCATAAGTATAAGAAAAGTATCTGGAAGGATACAACATCAAGAAGTTGAAGAAAGTTGGATAATGCTTTCTAACTTTATATAGTACCTTAAACACAATCGATGACAGCTGGTTTTCACTTTTTTAAAGTATGTTCCAAATATTTTTCTTTTTCTTTTAAGGAGAAGGACTGAATTGCAGCCAAACAGGTAAAGAAAGTTAATTCCTTGACTGCCATTCTGTGCACCCAGGCTCAGCATGTGCTTTTATATGAGGGTTCCCCGTCCAAATAATTCAATGAGACTTCAACACAGATGTGAACTACATGGAATCTGTTGATTTTCTCTTAGAAAAAGTTTTATACCCCTTTAACAAAACATTCACTTCTAGATGAAATGCTGAAGTTCTGCATCATTTAACCGAGACGCAACATTAGCCTGAAAAAAACATTAATAGCAGATAACACCAGATAACCATTCTTAGTTCATAAAAACTCATGATTCCTATGGAATAGCTAATTTTAAAAGAAGTTATGTTATAACTAGCAAGTTAGATATAAAATATAGATCCAAACAGCTGACAGACTGAATTTAGATGCTATTAATTATCAACTGTAGTGTCAAATAATGGAACAAATTGAATTTAGACAGAATTACTTTAAATGACATTTAAATACAGATGAATAATTCTCAGTGAAACTTGTAAGAGCCAAAACTCAACAGGACTACCTTGTTTTTCCCAGTCTCGCAAGTTTTCCACCTTTGACAGCGTGCAGTCTTACCACTTTTCTATCATTTGTTTTAGTGCAAAATATTTGAGTTTTCCTTCTCTGACAGGTTTCTGCCCTACACAGGTTCCGGCTTTCACAGGTTTTACTGTATTTTGTGTTAATGACATTACACTGCTCTTTCATAGTAACAAAAGAGATCCAAATGTCAAAGATTCTTCTTGGTCAAGAAAAGGACAACAATATTATTAGCACAAAACACTGGTTTTCTATTTCAAAAAGGACACACCTAATTAAACTAGAGTTGTTATTTAGAAGCTGATTACAAGAGATATGCTGGGACATCCCTGCTGAAGATGGACCCCTAGGGAGATGGTTTATGTCACAGGTCCCTTAAGCAGCTCTGGTGTTAGGAACAAGTTTTATACGGACTCTGAAGAAGCACTAATAGCCTAACACCTAATATGACTTACAAACAGTTACTATGTATTAATTCAAAGGATAATAAGAGATGAACAGCACAAGTAGCCAAATTTCCACTGTTTTATCAGGGAAAATGTCTTAGTTATCTAGTGCTGCTATAACAGAAATACCACAAGTGGACGGTTTTAACAAACAGAAGTTTATTTCCTTACAGTAAAGTAGGCTACAAGTCCAAATTCAGGGTGTCAGCCCCAGGCGAAGGCTTTCTCTCTCTCTTGGCCTTCTCATCAGTGTTCCCCCAGACTAGGAGCTTCTAGGCGCAGGGACCCAGATCCAAAGGACGGGCTCTGCTCCCTGCACTGCCGCCCATCCTCCCTCATTAACATCACAGACGCAGGATTTACCACATATGGGAAAATCACACACTACCGGGAATCATGGCCCAGCCAAACTGATACACATTTTTTGGGGGAACATAATTCAATCCATGACAGAAATAAACAAAGCAGAAGAATTACCAGGAGTGGAATAACCATCCCTGAATCCTCCTTGATCCTCAGGGTAACACAGTGCTCCCATTTATTTTAAGAAGGTGAACTACAGTGCTGAAAGAAGTTTTAAAAGTTTTTAAAATTTTTTAAGTTTTAAAAGAGGCAGATTTAAAAAGAGATAATTGGGGGGTAATAAAATATTTCACACTCTATTTGTAGGCCTCTTAGAACTCATCCTTGAGAAAACAGATTTGAAGATTGATGAAGGAGAGTATTTCAGTAGAGATATCTTAAGACGTCTTCTGAATAATTCTGGTGTCCAAAAAAATCCTTTTCTTGGGGCTTCAGTTTTATGTGATTAATCAGGTATGTTTACACCTATTTAGAAAGTTTCACTCAAGAAATTTAACACACAAAAAAAGTATGAAAGATAACAGTTTAGATTAACTAGTAAAGATTTCTGCCTTGAGCATTGTGCTGTTTCAAAGATTTATCTATGTGGGAACAAACTGACAACAGCATCACTGACAACAGCATCTCGCAAGGTTAGATGAGAAGCTAAGGGAGCAGTGACTATAAACTAACAGTGGTAAAACAATTTGGAAAGGGATAGCAAGAATGGTTATGTAATCAATGTCACTGAACTAGACAGGCAGAATTTATTGAAATGGTATATCCTTTGCTGTGTATATTTCCACAAAAATAAAATTAAATCTAGAAAAATATGAAAGAGAAAATAGTTATATAGTAACTATTCAAATTCAGTATATATGTACACTATCTTTTTCTATATAATAATTACTAAACAGTTAATTGTTCCTGAGTAGTGCAAACAGTTAATATGCTTGGCTGCTAACCGAAAGACTGGGGGTTCAACTCCATCCAGAGGTGCCTTGAAACAAAGGGCTAACAACTCTACTTCCAAAAAATCAGCAACTGAAAACCCTATGGAGCAGGTCTACTCTTACATACAGTCACAATGAATCAGAATAGACTCAACAGCAATTGGTTTCAGCTGGTTTAAATAGTTTAATTAATAATATGATACAAATAGGGAAATTTCCCATACTGAATCAGTGCTTGTCCTGACTCGAGGCAAAGAAACGTGCAGCCAAGATAGAGCATTCATAAAATCTCCATTTCCAATTAATAAGATTTGTGCAATTACAACAAACCCCATCTAGCATATGCTGTAAAAGACAAACTGATATACACACCTGCACAAAGACTTCAAGGAAAACGAAGAACAGTTCTACTTTTATTTTATTTGAGACTAAAACTGAACTTTGAACTTCCTGTATTGGTACTCACAGATTTCCCTTTGGGTAAGTTTCCTTCACAGGCCTGCTTGGAAAGGTCCTGACGTCCAATCAAGAGACAGACGGCTTCTGGCCAGTCTGAAGCAGGCTGCTCACGGCAGTGATAAATTGCATCTCTGATGGGAAGTGCAATTCCAAAGGGAAGAGTCTCCAAATCTCTTAAAGTAAAGCCTTACGGTGAAAGGAAGGGAGAAAAAATTTAAATGTACCACTGTCCCAATTATCTTCAAGACTAAAGTTAGTAAACATCTATCCTTACAAATAAGAAATACATTTCATTCATCTTAGTACTAGACTAATACGTTGGCATCAGGGATTAATATAAAAGGCCTCTTTAAGAATCCCAAAAGGATTAGTATTCAAAATATATAGAACTCCTAAAAACCTTAAGATAAAGAGAAACAATCCAGGGGGAAAAACACAAAGGACAAAAAAAATTTCCTAGAAGAATAGACACACATAGTAAATAAACATATAAAAAAGATGCTCTACCTAATGAGTGGCCAGAGAAATTCAAATTAAAATCACTAGGAAATTTCACATCCACTCAACAGACAAATATTGTTGTTGTTGGTGCTTGGCATTGTTGTCTGTTCCAACTCATACGGACCCCATACACAACAGAAAGAAACACTGCCCAGTCCTGCACCATCCTCACAATCACTGTTACGCTTGAGCCCATTGTTGGAGCCACTGTGTCAATCCATCTTGTTGATAGTCTTCTTCACCCACCCTCTACTTTACCAAGCATGATGTCCTTCTCCAGCAACTCATCCCTCCTGATAACATGTCCAAAGTATGTGAGACATAGTCTCACCACCCATGCTTCTGAGGAGCATTCTGGTTATACTGCTTCCAAGGTGGATTTGTTTGTTCTTCTGGCAGTCCATCGTATATTCAATACTCTTCATAAACATGATAATTCAAATATAACAATTCTTCTTGGGTCTTCCTTATTCATTGTCCAGCTTTCACATGCATATGAGGCAACTGAAAATACCACGGCTTGGATGAGGCGCACCTTAGTCTTCAAGGTGACGTCTTTGCTTTTTAACATTTTAAAGAGGTCTTTTGCAGCAGATTTGCCCAATGCAATACGTCATTTGATTTCTTGACTGCTGCTTCCATGGGCATTGATTGTGGATCCAAGTAAAACGAAATCTTTGGCAACCTCAATCTTTTCTCCATTTATCATGATGTTGCTTATTGGTCCAGTTGTGAGGATTTTGGTTTTCTTTGTTAAGGTATAACCCATACTGAAGGCTGTAGTCTTTGATCTTCATCAGTTAAATGCTTCAAGTCCTCTTCACTTTCACAAGCAAAGCTGTATTATCTGCATATCACAGGTTGTTAATGCATCTTCCTCCAATCCTGATGCCGTGTTCCTCTTCATACAGTCCAGCTTCTTGGATTATTTGCTTAGCATATAGATTGAGTAAGTATGGTGAAAGGATACAACCCTGACTCATACCTTTCCTGATTTTAAACCATGTAGTATCCCCTGTTCTGACTGAACAACTGCATCTTGGTCTACGTACAGGTTCTGCATAAGCACAATTAAGTGTTCTGGAATTCCCATTCTTCGCAATGTTATCCATAATTTGTTACAATACACACAGTCAAATGCCTTTGCATAATCAATAAATCACACGTAAATAACTTCCTGGTATTCTCTGCTTTCAGCCAAGATTCATATGACATTAGCAACGATATCCCTCATTCCACGTCCTCTTCTGAATCTGGCCTGAATTTCCGGCAGTTCCCTGTCAATGTACTGCTGCAACCATTTTTTAATTATCTTCAGCATAATTTTACTTGCATGTGGTATTGTTTGATAATTTCCACATTCTGTTGGATCACCTATCTTTGGAATAGGCACAAGTATGGACTTTTTCCAGTTGCAATCCACCACAGTACGACAAATTGAGATGAGTGGTGGAGACGAATATTAAAGTCAATCAATACCAAGTACTGGCAACTATGTAAAGCAACAGTAATTCTCATCTACCACTGATGGTGGTAAAAAGTGGTACAACCACCTTGGAAAGCAGTTGGCATTACCTAGTAAGGTTGAACATGTATAACAGGTCCAACTCCATAGCCCCTAATAGAGAAACAGGTGTACATGTGCACCAGGACACAAGTATTAAAATATTAATTAGCACTTGTGAGGAGTGTGCCTCTTGGCTCAAGTTGATACAAGAGACTCAACGGGCAGCTTCTGTCCGGAGGCGAGATGGGAAGGCAGAGAGGGTTAGGAGCTGGTTGAATGGACATGGGGAATCAGGGGTGGAGAGGAGGAGTGTGTTGTCACAGTAAGGGGAGAGCAATTAGCGTCACCTAACAACGTATAGATAAATTTTTGTATGGGAGACTAATTTGAAATGTAAACTTCATTTAAACTACAACAATAAAAATAAATAAATAAATATTAATTGGCAACACTTTCATTTTGGCAAAATTGTCTATTATCAGTAGAATGGTTAAGTAAGTTGTGATATGTTCATACAATGGAATACTGTTTAAGACAGTGAAAATGAATGACCTATAACTACAAAAGTCAACATGGATGAATCTTTTTAAAATAATATTGAGTGAAGAAAATAAGACAGAACAACACATATTTGTATCTATATATATATACATAAAGTTCAAAAACGTAACACTAAGCAGTATATAAAGATGGTAAAATTATGTTTAAAAAAACACAGGTAATACAAAGTTCAGGAAGAGTAGTGGTTACCTGTAGTAGTGAGGGTATATGGGAGTGATACCACCTAGAAGCAGATACACAAGGGCTTTCTACTATACTGGTAATGTTCTATTTCTAAAGATGCGTGACCAGTACATCAGTATTCCTTTTGTTATTATTCTCTAAACTAAACGTATACATTTTATACCTTCTTATATATGTATACTATATTTCATATTTTAAATATTTTGAATCCTCAGGTTAACTGAAATTGATTTTTCATGATTTTCTAAATTTTTACAGTATTGTGTATTATTTATCAATACAGAAAGCTGATTAATGAGGCAAAAATATTCCCTTACATGAGAATAACACTTTTTATTAAATATTATGTGATATACAAATGGATAAAACTCAACTAGTGTTTTTCAGCATAGGTATCCTATACCTATATGACAACTGTAATTTTGAAGGGGACACTCAAAAATGAACTGTGAGGGACTAAGTCATTTAGAATGTTCTTTAGATAAGAATTTAGAAATTTCTTGTAAATATTCGTTAAAGCATTAACACACTATTCTATATGACATCATTTTTTATCGTATCTTCATATGAGTAATTTTTAATTTTGTTTTTTAGTTATTTTTTAAAAAAATTCTTCAGTATGTTACTCTATTTAAAACCTAAAAGCACAGGCTTTGGGAAAAGAGACTAGAGACCTCTCATCCTCCCTTTTCCTTCTTCCCAGATGAATGTTCAGACTGTGTCTAAAATCCTTTGCCTATATCCTTCAAAAGCACACTGCAGAATGTCTATATAGTTACTTTTAGACTTAGCCAGAAATAATCATTTCTGATACCTTAGTGTCAGGATGGTTTCAAAGTCTGAATGTATAGTGATTAGAGTACTCCATTCTGAGGCCAGTCTACAAGCCACAACCTTAAATGGTCTAAGGTAAACGACAAAGTTTCCTTAACCACTAAGAGCTGAAAAACTGGTATCGCACATATTACCATATAGAAGTTGTGATGCTGCCCAGAAAAGAATATGATGGACTCTAATCCCAATCCTGTGGAACCTTCATAGAGCCAGAACCCTTCTCTCCTCATGCCTCCCAGTTCTAGCTAGTATGGAAAAAGCACAGCTTAGTTAAGTGGTATCCAGCGTGAAAGAAGGGGGCTTCTCACCTTCATTTCAAAGAAACATAAAAAGTAACAAAGAACCTCTTACCTACATTAGTCATCCAGACAACTAATCTTTCAGCTAGGCTAGACACTGATGTAGAATGCCTGAAACTAAATCTATAAGAGAACAAAACATGGAGTTATTACACAGATAAGGAAAACATATACTGCTTTATATTTTTAAAAATAAAAGCACATTCTGAATAAAAGTCACCTGTTTTCCTCTTGTTCTGCTTGCAAATTTTGGGGGGCTAAAAGGAAACGAAATGAAATTTTAGTATTTTGATGGTCATCATGATGATGAAAACACATAATATGTGGAAGACATTTAGAAATAAGGATTAACAAATATCTCCTAAAAAATACTGAAATAAGCAGTACTCTGGCAGGTTGGAAAGTTAATAATATCAGCCAAAGCAGACGTTTTTTAAACCACACCAAAAATATAAGGTTTGTTAAATTTTAAGTAATCGTGGTTTCTGAAAATTAGTTCTGGACTGTAGATTAAAACAGTGCTACTCTTTTATTAAGGAACCCTAGTGGCAGAATAGTTAAAGCACTCGGCTGTTAAAAGAAAGGTTTGTGGCTCAAACTCACCAGCCACTTCATGGGAGAAAGATGTGGCAGCCTTGGAAACCCTATGGGGCAATTCTACTCTGTCCTATAGGGTTGCTATGAGTCAGAGTTGACTCGATGGTAGCGGGTTTGGTTTTTGTTTTTTTTTTTTAAGAGGCAAGATGTGGCCTCTAAACCAAATACTTAGGAAATTTTAATTTTTTATTTCAACTCTGATATGAACATTTATAAAAATTTGCTAGGGAAACCTAACATTACATCGACTTACCTATAGTTATTCTGGATAAATACTGTGAGGCTTCATCAGAAACAGAGCTCTCATCACCAAGTATGTAGAGTGCCATACTCTGCATAAAGAGAAAATTAACAATTTTGAAACTCAGTATTATTTTTTAACTCAGGATTACTGAGGTATAATTTAAATACAGGAAAATTCATCCATATAAGTTGTACAGCTCTGAGTTTTGATAAATGTTATGCTATCGTGAACCACTACCACAATAAAATCAAAACCCCACTGCAACTGAATAGATTCTGACTCACAGCAACACTACAGGGCAGGGTAGAACTGCCTCATAGGGTTTCCAAGACTGTAAATCTTTATGGCGGCCAACCGCCACATCTTTCTCCCACTGAGCGGCTGGTGGGTTTGAACCACTGACCTTTCAGTTAGCAGCCAAGTACTTAACCAGTGTACCACCAGGCCTCCTTACTACCAAAGTAATGATATAGAAGCCTGCATCACACCAAAAAGTTCCCTGTTCCTCTCTGTAATCAATTCCCTCCCCCTACACCCAAAGCTGGAAACAACTAATTGGTTTTCTTTCCCTATACTTTTGCTAATTCTACAATGTCATGTAAATGGAATCATATAGTCTTTTGTGTTTTAATTCTTTAATTTAACATAATGTCTTTGAGATTCAGCCATGTTACTGCATGTATCAGCAGTTCATTCCTTTTTACTGATGAGTAATTATTCCATTAGGCAGATGTACCAAAATTTAATTATCTATTCATAAACTGATGGACATTTGGGTTGCTTGCAGTTTGTGGCAAGTATGAGCAAAGTCTTATGTGTGAACATATGTTTTCATTTCTCTTACGTAAATACCTAGGAGTGGGATTGCTCAATCTTATGGTAAGTATACGTTTAACTTTGTAAGAAACTGATATGCAGTCCCACCAGCAACGTGTGAGAGTTGTAGTTGCTCCACATTCTCACCAAAACGTGTTTTGTTTTGAGCCTTTCTAATAGGTGTCTGGAAACCCTGGTGCCATAGTGGTTAAGAGTTCGGCTACTAACCAAAAGGTCAGCAGTTTGAATTCACCAGGCACTCCTTGGAAACTCTATGGGGCAGTTCTACTCTGTCCTATAGGGTCACTACGAGTCGGAATCGAATCCACGATAATGAGTTAAGAGGTGTTTAACAGTACCTCAATGTGGGTTTAATTAGTTGTTAAAACATTATGTTCATTTATAACCAATAAAAAAAAATTTACAAACTATTATACATGACTCAAGGTCATACCTTAGATTAAGGTAATTATTTAAAAAAGAAGACTCCTACTCACATAAAAGGTTTTCACCGGAATGTCAAGGCATTCACATTACCAAACACCTATTTCAAAAATTTTAATCGCCTCAAATCAATTTTGGAAGTAGGTGGGATTAACTACCAGGCTAAAACATCCTTATTTACTAAATCGCTCTGCTTTCACCATAAACCCCAAAGAACCATAGTGGTATTTGCTTTAGGCAGGAAAATAAAAATGTAGATAAGACAAAGGGGGAAAAGAAAAATTAAACCTAAGAAGAGTTTAAAATATTTAGTACATATAACAAAAGTATGTCTTTTATCTCAGTTTTTTTTTTAGCTATAAATTACTCAAAAATACCATAGTAATGACTAGAGACAAATTAGGTATCTTTCTATCAAATGAGAAAATGTACATAAAGTTGCTTGAAGACAAGGAAACCAAACCAAAGCCCATTGCCATAGAGTCAACTCCAACTCACAGCAACTGTATAAGGACAGAGTAGAACTTCCCCATAGGGAATCCAAGGCTGTAAATATTTATGGAAGCAGGCTGCCACATCTTTCTCCCACAGAGGAGCTGGTGGTTTGAACTGCCAAGCTTTTGGTTAGCAGCCGACTGCTTAACCACTATGCTACCAGGGCTCCTTTTAAAGACAACAGACACCAAGAAATGTTAGATCATTTCCTTACTTTCCCTTCTCTCATTTCAACAAATGGTAAACAGACAATATCATCTCCACTTATACAAGTAATTCAATGGTAAAAAGTCACAATAAGCTACAAGGGTATGGTACAGGTTTTTGCAAATGTATTATTAGCTAAACATCACATTCCAAAAAAATTAAAATCCAATAAAAAGCCAAATATCTATGAAAAATGGCTCTGTTTCCAGCAATTGTTCAGAATAACTATTACTGACCAACCCTCCTGCAAACAATTAAACAAGCTGGATAAAATATTTTAAAAAATATTTTTGTAAATTGCGGGGTAATGGATTGGTTTTTGTATGGCCTTTCCAGCCATGGTCTTGTAACTCCCACGGAGTTGACCGGGCAGGACTATGTGATAAGGTACTTATGGCCCACCAAGGGGATTGGTCAGTTTTGCCATCCTGCTAGGCTTGAAATGAGCCACACTAGAGGCGGGAAAGAAAAGAGCCCACCACCACCAACGAAGGAGAGACCCGCAGGAGACACCGGCAGGACAGACTCACAGGAGATGGCGCATTGGGCTTCCCGGCCCACGGAGTGAGAAAGTTGAGTGCCTTTGGGCAGAGACTGAGGGCCAGGGAGAAGCCTACGCCTGACTCACAAATTTGGGACTTGCCAGCCTCCACAACAGTGTTAGCCATTTCCTTTATACAGTTGGTGACTTCTGTGAGAAGTTGCAGCAAATTAGGGAACCCAAAGACAGGAGGGAGAATACCAAGGGGAGAGGGAGTAGTTGATGTTAGAGATGATGGAATGGTACAGTAATCAAAACACTGTGGTAATGGCATACAGATAGACATATACACTAGTACAACTGAGAGTCCAAAAATAAACCTATGTACCTAAAGCTAATTGATTTTCAACAAGAGTTCCAAAACCATTCAATGCAGAAAGAACACCCCCTTTAACAAATGGTACTGGAACAACTGGATTACCCACATGCAAAAGAATAAAGTTGGGCCCATATCACATACCATATATAAAAATTAACCCCAAATGGATCAACAACCTAAATCTAAAAGCTAAAATCTTAAAACTTGAAGAAGAAAACATAAGGGTAAATGTTCATGACACTGGATTTGGCAATGGATTCTTAGATATGACACCAAAAGCACAAGCAACCAAAGAAAAAAATATATAAATTAGACTTCATCGAAATTAAAAATGTTTTGTGCATCAAAGGAATTATCCAGAAAGTGAAAAAACAATCATTAGAATTATAGAAAATATTTCCAAAACATCTATCTAATGAGGAACTTGTATGCAAAATATATAAAGAACTCTTATAACTCAACAACAAAAAGACACAGGACCCAATTATGAAATGGGCAAAGAACTTACACAGACATTTCTCCAAAGAAGACATACAAATGGCCTATAAACACATAAAAAGATACTCAACATCATTAGTCACTAGGGAAATACAAATC
Organism: Trichechus manatus latirostris; assembly: GCF_000243295.1. Lineage (NCBI taxonomy): Eukaryota > Metazoa > Chordata > Mammalia > Sirenia > Trichechidae > Trichechus > Trichechus manatus. Next base: position 245,915 of record NW_004444155.1, read on the forward strand.
AAAACCACAATGAGGTACCACTTCATACCTACCAGGATGGCTATGATCAAAAAATAAAAAATAACAAGTGTCAGACAGGATGTGGAGAAATTGGAACCCTTGCATATTGCTAGTAAGAATGTTAAATGGTTCAGTCACTCTAGAAAACCATTTGGTGGTTCCTCAAAAAGTTAAACATACAGTTACCATACGACCTAGCAATTTCACTTCTCAGTATATACAAAATATTGAAAACAGCCACCCAAACAGGTACACACATGTTCACAGTAGTACTATTCACAATAGCCAAAAGGTGGTGATAGTCCATATGTCCATCAACAGATGACTAGCTCAACAAATTGTGGGATATACATAAAACGGAATCTTATTCATCCATAAAAAGGAACGAGATACTGATACATGCTACATGAATGAACATTAAAACACTGTGCTAAGTGAATGAAGCCAGGCACAAAAGGTTACATATTTTATAATTCCATTTAGTCAGTTGTCCTCAAGTAATTCCAACTCATGGCAATCACATGTGTGTCAAAGTAGAACTGTGAACATCTAGAATAGGTAAATCCTCAAGAGATCATTGCCAGCTACTGAAGGTGGTGGGAATGGGTAGCGACTGCTTAATGGATATTGGGTTTTACTTTGAGATGATAAAAATTTAACTAGACAGATGTAGTAATTGTACAATATTCTGAATGTTCTAATTGTCACTGAATTGTTCACTATGGTTAATAAAGTAGTTAATTCTATGTTAGGTGAATTTCACTTCAATTTAAAAAAAAGAAAAGGGAACAGCAGCAGGCAGATTCTGAATTCGAAGTATCACCAAAATAACGGGGAGTTTACCCTTTTTTGTAACTTCCTACATCCTCAGTTTGAACTTAGTCAGAAACTCATTTAATGAGCACTACGTCAATTTTGGCTCAAAGAGCCACAAAGGGAACTCCTAATGCTCAGAGACAGTGCAGAAATCCTTCCTCTTTTTTTCTTTCTTCTCGTGTCTCCATTTTTCTCACACCTCAGTCCCCAGGCAATCCAACATAGGTAACAACAGGTTGTAACAAGGGACAGAAGAAAGAAAACTTTAAGAAAGGAAAACTTTCCATTTAATGGAGCTATTAACCCAAGCACAGAAGTACGTCAAAGAAGGGGGTGACTGCAGCCCCAAGCTTTTTGTTGAACCTCCAAGACCCACCAGGCAGAGGGGAGATCACAGAGAGAGAGGAAGAAATGTCAATTCTCCCCAATTCTCCCCAAATTAATCTACAAGTTTAACATAATTCCTTTCAAAATTCCAGCAGGACTTTTTTGCAGTTACAGAAAAGCTGATTAAATAAAATTTATATGAAAAAGCAAAGAAACTAAAATAGCTAAAACGATTTTGACAAAGAAGAATAAAAGAGGGAAGAATCACACTATCCAATTTGATGACTAACTATAAAGCTCCAGTAGTCCAGACAGTGCGGGGAGCCATATGCATAAATGGACTAGAATAGAAAGTCTAGAAGTAGACCCATAAGAATGCGGCCAATTGATTTTTGACAAAAGTGCAACAGCAATTCAACAGAGAAATGACAGTCTTTTCAACAATGGTGTTGAAAGAATTGGACAGCAAAATGGAAATATAAGAACCTTGCCCTAACCCTCACACCTTACAAATTAACAAAATGGATGATAGCTCTAAATGTAAAACATAAAGCTATGAAACTTCTAGAAGAAAACATAAGACAAAATCTTTGTGCCTAGAGTTAAATAAAGAGTTCTTAAACATGATACCAAAAGCACTACCATAAAATCAAAAACTTGATAAACTGGACTTCATCCAAGTTAAACACTTTTACTCTGCTAAAGAAACATCTAGAGAATGGTGAGACAACACAAGCTACAAACTGGGAGAAAATATTTGCAAACCACCTAGCTGACAAAGAACAAAAGTTCATATCTAGAACTCTGAAAACCCAACAGTAATAAAACAAGGCAATTAGCAAAAGGGCAAAGAACATGAAGACACATTTCACTGAAGAAGATATATATTGATGGCAAATAAGCATATGAAAAGAAGATGTTCAACATCACTAGCCATTACGGAAATGCAAATTAAGACCATGATGAGGTATCACTATAAGCCTATCAGAAATGGCTAAAATAAAAAATAGTGACAATTTCAAATACTGACAATGATGCAGAGAAACTGGGTCTCTCATACTGCTGGTGGGAATGTAAAATGGTATGGCCACCCTGGGAAACAGTTGACAGTTTCTTTAAAAACTAAACATACACTTACTATATGACCCATAAATCTTCACTCCTAGATATCTACTCTAGAGAAATAAAAACTTATGTTCACACAAAAACCTAAACCTGAATGTTTACAGCAGCTTTACTCATAACTGCTAAAAGCTGGAAATAACCCAAATGTTCTTCAACGGCTGAGTGGATAAACCAAGTGTGGTATATCCATACAATGGACTATTACTCAGCAATAAAACACAACAAACTACTGATACATGCAACAGGAAGGAATCGCAAAAGCAGGAGGGGATTTTTTTGTGGAGAAGGGTGGTAACAGAACTGTTAATATTCTAATTATGGGGGTGATGGCATGAATCTATATGTATGTTGAAATTCATAGAAGTTTACATTTAAAAAAGTCAATTTTACTTTTTTGAAAAATTACTTTTCAAAAAATTTAATTTAAAAGAAATAAAATTGAAAAAATACACAAGATAGGCAACATTTTAATACATACCAAGACTATAAGTTTGCTTCTTTCACAGATTCCAGGGAGGTAAGGATAGGGTGGTATTCCTTCGCCCTTCAGACAAGAACTCACCCACTGATAAATACTTGGTGGCTCAGAAGTAAAAAATGATGGATGATGCATAAATCCTGTTTGACCTTTAAAATAAGACATATGCTTATAAAGATACAAGAATATATTAAGACAATACTATTTTATGCTAAAGGAAAAATAATCAACAGTACTCAACGGTCATCTCAAAACAATCAGAATAATATTTTTTTCTATTTTCTCCAAAATGCTTCTGGTTTTCTGCCCCAGTAAATAGCTGACCATGTTATTATGCATAGAATTTAAATAACTACTGTTTTATTCCAAGCCTGATGGAAATTAAGCAAATTCTGTGACCAAGGCATATAAAGAATCTAACCAATTTTTTCTGGCCTAGCCCTAAAGATAAAACAAGAGACACTGAGGATTCGGCCCTGTTCTAACAACTGGGTCCTACCCTTGAGTCCCTTTAGCTCAGGGTCTACGACAATACTGTGGTGACAGAAATATTCTATATTTGTACTGTCCAATATGGCAACCAGTAGTCTCATGTGGCCACTGAGCACTTAAAAGTGGCTAGTGCAGTTGAGGAACTGAATTTTTCATTTTAATTACTTAAATTTAAACAGTCACATATGTCTAGTGGCTACTAATTGGATAGCAAAGGTCTAGGGAAAAGCATCCTTGTCACTGGAAGCTGTCTCTGAGCTTTTGCAAGTCAGAATCTTAGAGATGGGTAAAACTCTCCCCATACACTGAAGAGGTTGTGGCTTACAGTAATGTAAGCCAGAGATTAAGCACTACAACAAAAATCTGCCTGGTGGAAAAATATTTTTCCTGACTTAGAGGCAAATGGTAAGAAACAGTCACTGAGAAAGATACTAGCAAACATCACTGCATTGTTCAGAAAATCTTTAACGGCACACAGATGCTCACCTTGATCGATTGTACACACTTGCCCAGTAGTTCTGACAAGCGCTGGGTAGTCTCTATAGTAATGATCGACATAAGGCCCCAATTTTAAGTCCCTAAAACGGGAAAAGCATATAAAAAAAGAAATAACAAGGAAGATATTTCAGCATTATCTTCCTGTCCCCCACGGTTAGAAGTCATCAGTTAAACTTTTTAATTTAGAAAACTTACTCATGAGAAAGAAGGCAATCAAATTTAGAGCTTCTTTGTTCTATTTCTGGATTTTAAAGTGCCCAATACGACAAATGCAACCTAAACTCTTTCTGCTGGATGAATTTCATGGTAGTAAAACTAGAGGAAAAACACTGGGTCTAGTTTCTCCCCTGTCATTTATCAGCTGTATGATTTTCAGCAAGTCATCTCTATAAACCTCAGTATTTTCTTCTAGAAAACACAGAAACATCAGTTAACTCACTCTGAAGCTTTGAAGATTAAATAATATATGTGAAAAATACCTCATAAAATCTAAAACATAATACAAATGTTACTTATTTCAGAGAGCCATAATTAGGGTTTAGAATTATTTAGTTACAAAAGGATTTTCATGATAGTGATAATCTGTCGTAAGAGAAATCGACCATAACTAAAACTACCATGTCTCAGAAAAAATTTCAGTTTCTCAGGGAAGATCACAGAAGTTAGAAAATGTGCCATAATCTTGACTCAGAGGTTGACATTTCAATTCAAATTCAACTTTCTCTATCACCAAGAGTCACAAAATTTCAAACATCTAAGCAGGACCCTTAGGATTCAGTGCCATGAAGAATTCAACACCAAAAAGGTGCTAAAAAAGGCTGATAAAACATATCATTAGAACAATCTTATTGTGGATCCACTCTGGGTGCTTGAAAGATAGGAACCACCGCATATGGTGACACTAGAGGCAAAGACAGAAGAGCCCACAATACAGCGATCAACACGGTGTTCCCGCTCCCACTGCTCTTTCACTGACTTGCCTAGGAAACAAACTTGGGCAAGCTTCCTCACTGCTATGATAAAGATCATAATACTTACTTTGCCAATTTATATGTAAACTATGATTTCTTAACTGCAAAGCACTATGTGAATGTAGCTATTATTACAAAACCGTAGGTATTATTTTAGGATTTCTACCACAGTGTAGCCAGTCATCTTGTCAAAATAAAAATTTGAGCAGGTCATCCCCTTGCTTAACACACTTTTGTGACTTCCCACTAATCTTAGGACTAAGACCAAAACCCGAGCATGGCCCACAAGACCCTGACTTAGCTGGTATCTTTAAACCAAAAAAAATTCTGTAGTTTATAGAAAATGCTGTTTTTCTGAGAAAGTAGATTTCAGAAATTTATTTACAATATTAATGGATAAGATCAGTTCATTTAAAGATTTCTTGGAGGTTTCTAATCTACAAATAATATTTACCTTGCCAACTGAACAAGAAGGTCAACAAGTGAACGAATTCCTTCTCCCATTAGAGTATTCAACTTAAGCTCCTCATAGACAAGATGAAGAACAAAAAAAATTGCAGGTATGTGAGTGAAGAGAAGTGTAGAAGAATCCAGACTTAAGTTCTGTGAAAATTCCTCATCCTTCATCTGTGAAACTTCCAAAGGACTCAAACATAAAGATCTAGTCAAAAGATGAGACTCAACATTCTGGTGGTAGTCTGAATTTAGTAAATATTCCCAGTCCTGAGAAGAATAAAAAAGATAGAAGTTTTTTTCAACAATGCCTCCTTGCAATGTCATCATTAAAAAAGAAAACCGAATTACTTAAAACAAATTCAAACTCCAGTTTTACGTTGTTTATCTCAGAATATGAAAAAAGTCACCATGCTGAAAAAGACCAACTACAGTGAAAGCTGTGAGAGCCAGAACCTGATGAGATTGCCTTGTTCTCTCGCGGCCTTGCAAGTCTTCTGCCTTCGAAAAGGTGCAGTCTTACCACTTTTCTATTGCCGTGTGCTGGTGGAAAATAAATTTGAGTTTTCCTTCTCCCAGGTTTCCACCTTACACAGGTTCTGGCTTTCACAGGTTTTACTGTACAAAACAGCCAAGCGATTTCCAGATGTCAGTGATAAACATTAAGACAAGCCATCTTCAAAAAGAGTTGAAAAAAATCCAGTCACATTCTCTTAGGGAAGAGACTTTCAGGAAGAAAGCCTGCCCCTTAGACAGGAACTGAGAAAGAAATTTTAAGATTATCCAAGGCTATGTTTTATGAAGTCAAAATTAATGAATGAAATGTGGAAAGTGCAAATAGGCAGGTTTAGTGACCACCACACTGATTTGTGTATTGGTAAAGGAGTAGGTCTATAGGTCTGCCTATATTCAGATGGTATATTTGTCTTTCTATATTTATAAAATGTTGAACTAGTAATATAGTCTAATAAATGAGACTGATTGTACTTTCCAAGTACTGGGAGCCCTGGTGGCAAAGTGGTTAAGAGTTATGGCTGCTAACCAAAAGGTCAGCAGTTCAAATCCACCAGCTGCTCCTTAGAAACCCTAAGGGGCAGTTCTACTCTGACCTATATGGTCTCTCTGAGTCGGAATCAACTTGACGGCGATGGGTTTGGTTTTGGTTTTTTCTTGAGTATTGAGTGTGCTTTGGTTATTCTGGTTTATTTCACTGTGCTCAAAGAATGTTGTCTAGGCCATTTCCAGATTTTGGAATTTACTGGTGTTTTTGTGGAGTTTAATACAGTGTGTTATTGTAACTTAAAAACTTTGGACTGAATACAGAAAAAAAAAAAACTAGACATAAAAGAAAAAACTGGACAATCAAAAAAATTTATGTTCATCAAAAGAGACTGTTAAGCCACATACTGAAAGAAAATATTCACAACACATGTAAAAAGAACTCATATCCAGAATATGTAAACAACTTCTATTGCTGAATAACGATATTTTAAATGCAATTTAAAAATAGGCTAAAGATTTGAACTTCAAAAAATATACATAAGACAAGCACATGAAAAAGTACCTAATATCATTAGTTATCAGGGAAAGGCAAATTAAGAAAACTAAGGAGCCTTGGTGGCACAGTGGTTAAAGAACTCAGCTGCTAACTGAAAGTCGGCAGGTCAAACCCACCAGCTGCTCTGCAGGAGAAAGATGTGGGACTCTACTCCCGTAAAGATTTAAAAAAAAAAAAAAAAAGCCCACTGCCATCGAGTTGATTCTGATTCACAGTGACCCTACAGGACAGGGTAGAACTGCCCCACAGGATTTCCAAGGCTGTAAATCTTCACTGGTCAGAGTGCAAAAAAAATGGTACAACCAGTTTGGGGACACGTCTGGCACTTCCAGCAATGAATGACCCAGCAATTGCACTGCTAGGTATTTATCTAAAAAACTGAAAATACATGTCCCCAAAGACTTGTAAAAGAATGTTGGTAGTAGCTTTATTCATAATAGTCAAAAAACGGAAACAGACTAGGTATCCATCAGCAGAAGAATGGACAAACAAGTAGTACAGTCATACTACTTAGCAATAAAAAAGAACAAGCAACTGATATCTGCAGCAATATAGATACATCTCAGAAACACTATGCTGAATAAAGGAAACCCTACACCAAAGATTATATACTGTATCATTTCCTTTATATCAAGTTCCAGAACAGGCAAAACTAACAAATGGTGATAGAAATCTGGTTGCCTCAGGGAAAGTGGGAAAAGACTGATTAAAAATGGGAACAAAGATAAACTTTGTGGAGAGACAGAAATGTTCTATGTCTTGATAGGGGTGTGGGTTCCATGAGTATGCATTTGTCAAAATTGATTAAACTGTAAACTTAAGATCAGAGCATTTCATTTTAAGCAAATTATATCTTAATTAAAGAAAAAAAATTGAGGCGGGGGCTCCTTAAGAATACACCCATGGAATTTACTGGCCTAAAGGAGACTGGAGAAACCTCGAGAGTATGGCCCCCAGACACCCTTTTAGCTCAGTGGTGAAGTTACCTCCGAGGTTCACTGTTCAGCCTGGGAGTGGACAGCCGTTAAACCTAATGAGACTAACGAGGTACAGGAGTCCAGTGACAAGGGCCAGAAGGCAGAAGGGGACAAAGAAGCTGGTGATAGGGAACCCAAGGTTGAGTAAAGATATTGTTGATGTGTTGTGAGATTGTTAACCATTGTCATAGGGCAACATTTGTAGTAACTGTTAAATGAGAAACTATTTTGTTCTGTAAGCCTTCATCTTAAGTGAGAATAACAGCACAATTGGAAGAGCGTAGTCAATGTCACTGAACTGTGTATGTAGAAATTTTTGAAACGGTGTATCTTTGGCTATGTGTATTTTCACCAAAAAAAAAAAAGGTTGAGAAGTTAGAGGGTTAATATGTTGTGGGGTTGTTAACCAATGTCATAAAACAACATGTGTAGTACTGTTTCATGAGAAACTATTTGTTCTGTAAGCCTTCACCTGAAGTACAATAAAATATTAAAAAAAAATAAAAATAAAAAAGAATACACCCATGGAATGTGATACACTTGAGAACCTAAATTAAAGAAACACTGCATAAAAAGGTAAATGCTGTCACTTTAGATAATCAATTGGCAATAAAACATCTATAAGCCCAAACTGAAATCATGCAGCAATATTTATTTGTAACTTGGTCTTTCCAATGATCCAGAAACATGTTTATAGTAATTTTTAGATGATCACTCAAAATAAAAGTGAACAAATGACTACAGAAAACAAGATTCCGCCCTTCAAAATAACTGTTATTCAATATTAAAATAAATAAAGTAAGAAGTGTTGGAAATATAAAGACAAATCAACACAAATACCACAAAAGTGGAAGACTAATACAAGTATTCACAAACTAATTTACAGTAGCAAGAAATCATAATGCTTACATCATCAGATCCGGTCTCAGAAGGCCTTGCTTTTTTGGGTGCAATGACTGGGGAAAGTGATCCTTCAAAGTCAAACTGGAAAATAATCCCAAAAGAGAAGACAAAACGATATAAATTTATCGCTGTCAATTAATCAACTTAAAGGGCTCAGAAATCACTCTCACCAAGTATGGAAACTAAGGAAGGCCATCAAAACTCTTTTCCATTTGGAAAATGATGGCGCAAATACATTTCTTACAGGATTGCCGTATGGATTAAATGAAATTATACAAATATATATACAAAGACTAAATGAAATAATATATACCAAGGGCATACCTGGGCATACAGATACTGTAGTAGAGTTTCCTTTCCTCTCCTTCTGTGATGACACAGATTATCACACCTTTAGCAGGACAAAGACCTTTGGCATATCCAAAGTATGCCAAGTCTTAAAGAATCAACCCAAGGTTAGCCAAATGTTAGAACCAAAGAGATATTTAGTTAGCATCTGTCTACAGTACACACAGCCTAACAATTACTGTATGGCAGAGACAGGAAGCTACTCACCAAAATCTTTGTTCTCCTCTGTCTCCCAGACCCACAGCTAGACTACTCTTACCTCCCTTGAAGTTAAGTGTGGCCCTATGACAGCGTGACTATGAATGAGAATGTTATCACCTCCAGGCCCAATGCATGAAAACCACCCACACATGCTCCTCCAAGCTTTTTTCCTCTTCTACTGCAATGGAGTCAACCCCAAGGCAGTATCTGAAGCCTCAAGGTGAAAATGGCAGATCCTCCATCAGCCTGAGTACTTGAATAACCGTGTGATCTGATCTGTTTACCTACTAAGCACTGTTATATATGGAAAACATACATTTCTATTGTGTTTGAGCCACTGTATCTTTTGGAGTCTGTTATAATAGCTAACCTATACTAACCGGTACAACTACATAAAAGTAATTTTCTGAAGGTTCACTCTTCAACTCCCTCCAACATAACCTTGGATGCCCTGCTACCTCACATGGGTGCTGTGCTACCAAAGTTGTTATTGTTGTTATTAGTTGCCATTGAGGTGACTTTGACTAATGGTGACCTTATGTATAAGAGAATGAAAAGCTGCCCAGTCCTGTGCCATCTTCATGATCACCGGTACATTTGAGTACCCTGTTGTGGCTATTGTGTCAACCCATCTCACTGATGGTTTCCCTTGTTTTTGCTGACCCTCTCTCTACTTTATTAAAAACGATGTCCTTTTCTAGCTATTAGTCTTTCCTGCTGACGAGACCAAACCAACGAAACAACCAAAACTCTATAAATGGCAATGGCTTTTCCTATGCTATCCTCACCAATTAATCTTACTCATCGGAAAGAAAACTAATTACTGCATAAAACTAAACAAATAAATGGTAATAAGGTAATTTTCAAATATGAATGTTATCAAGAAACAAGTTTTCTTGTGAAGTATTCAAGTAAAACAAGCAATTCACACACATTATGAAAAACTTTTAATGACAGAGTGAAATTAAAGCAACAGAATAAAAGGATTGCTATGCTACCTAAAATTTCAACTAAACTACGACACACTCACACACACACACACAAACCCACGAAGTCTCAGTCCCACAGTCAAAGAGAATATCTCTGTCATAGTTGTCAGATTCATAAGACCTGGAGTTATGGGAAAGAACAGCAGAAATTGATATGGACAACTCTTTGTGACATATATGCATCTATTTTCATTCTTTTAGCATTTCTCAGGTAAGCCAACCTGTTAAACGCTTCTGTGGCTCCCTGCCATTAATCTATAACCTGTACATGAAAATTATTTATCTGTTGACTTCCAGGCAACATGGTGCTATAGGCAGAAGTACCACACCATCCCTCCACAGCAAAGATCCGAAAAACTAAGCCAAACAGAGAAAACAGCAATCCTGAAACCATAAGCATCAAATGAGGAGACAAAGAACTCAGCCAACCACTGAACGGAGTAAGAAACTGATAGAGAACAGTGAGCGAGAAGAGATACATGCAGACGTCCCCTATCAGCTAATGCAGCACGGATCCGCTACCTTGGACTCTTATGAGAGATCAGCAAACAAGGGGTATGAGAAACTAGCTTCACAGAGCTTCCAGCAGAAGACAGAACAACTGGTAACCAGAGATATACACTTTCCCACCCCCACCCCTCTTCACCCCAATCGGCCTCCTCTGCTTCCTGTGGCCAGACTCTTGGCCGAGAAGCACCACCTTCATTCTGGTGTCGCTTGGGTTCCATATGCCCGCACTGGCCGGCACCCTAAATGCCATTTGTTGGCTGCTGGTGTTGCTTTTCTCCGCTTCTTTAGATTTATTCCTTACCTGTCACCACCTCCCCCTCCTTTCTCTCAAATACCTGACTCCGTGTGCCATCTTTGCTTCTTCCTGAGAGCTGTGAAATGCCGCTCGAATGTGGAACTGCTTCCCGGCCCGTGCTGGAACACTAGTGGGATCCCGAGGCTGTCTATTTGTTTGTTTTGAATTGTTTGTTTGTTTTCTTGTTCTTTACTCGAATTGGGAGTCCGTTCTAGCCACGCAGCACTGTGAGGCTTGGGACCTACCCCATCAGTTTGCACAGAAGCGCAGAGGGATCCCCAAGGACATTTCTTTTTTCTGGCTTTTTTTTTGAGGCTTTTTTTTTTTCCTGTTTTTCTTTGCGGGAGGGGGCGGGGTGTTTCTTTTCCCTCTTTTTCCCTTTTTGTCTTCCTTCATTACTCAGTTTCTCGTCTCTCTATACTTTGTTTCTCTTCCTGTACCCTGAATACCTGGCACTGAGTGACACCTCTACCTCTTCTAGACAGTCTGTACTTCACGGCCAGAAAGCAACTTCCCCAGACCTCGCAGCTGCACCAGAGGGATCCCTGAGAGCTTTGCTTTTCTTCTTTGTAATGTTTATTTAATCTTTTTTTTTTTCTTTTCTTTTCTTTCCTTTTTTTTTTCTTCTCCTTTTTGTTTTCCTCCATTTCATAGTCTCTCATCTCCCTACTCCAACGGCAAGCTCCTGTAGCACTCTGTTTTATTTGTTTGTATGTTTTTGGCTCCCGTTCCTCTCTCCTCTCTTCCATACCCATCTTAGCTCCACACATGACAGTCTCCGACATCCATCCTGCCTACCAGCACCATGCGCTGAACATCACATCACCAAGCAGCCCAGGCACGGCCTACCGGAACTTACCCTACATTGATTACCGGCCTGCCCTGGTAGCCATAGTAAGTGCCACAAACAACCCATTCCAGCAACTCCCATTCAGCTACACCTGCCCTGCTGTACCATATCTGAGCAACTGACCCTGCCAATTGGAGAAGGCGGCAAAACTATCGTGCTCAAAGATGAGAAAACAACAAAGAATACACAGCCCGCTGCTCAGACATAGTTAAATAAAATAAAAAAGGAGGATGAACCAAACAGATTTACAATCAGTAAACAAGGAAAATAACTACCAAATGCCCTAAAGACAACAGAGAATATCAAAACATTTACAAAAATAGGATAGGATGGTTCCAATAGGTGCCCAAAATAAAACACGAGATAACTTTTCCAGGAAAAAAGGCACTAGAACTACATGATAGGGAATTCAAATCTCCAATATTCAGAGATATGCAAGAGCTGAAGCAAAAAGTAGACAAAAATGAGGAAAAAATAGACAAATTCATGGAAAATACGAACAAAAAAAATGGAAGAATTCAGGAAAATAATGCAGGAACAAAATGCCAAAATAAACTCACGAATACAAAAACAACAATTAGAAATCCAAAAGATAAACAAGATTTCAGAAATAGTGTCAAAGAAGGGATGAGGAGCAGGTTTGAAATGGTAGAAGACAAGATCAGCAAACTTGAAAACAAAAACTTAGATACAACTCTGTTTGAGGAAAAATCAGAAAAATGAACAAAAAATGAAGAGACCCTGAGAATTATGCGGGATACAATCAAAACCAAAAATCCGCCAGTGAACGGAGTTCAAGAACAGGGGGAGAAAACAGAAAACACATAGAGGATCACTGAAGAACTGCTGACAGAAAACTTCCCCAATATCATGAAAGATGAAAACCGAGACATACAAGAAACTCAACGAACCCCATATAGAATAGACCCCAAAAGAAAATCACCAAGGAATATCATAATCACATTCACCAAAACAAAAGACAAACAAAAGAATCCTGAGGTCACCTCGAGAAAACAGAAAGTCAAATACAGAGGAGAAACAATAAGATGAAGCTCAGATTATTGGGCAGAAACCATGCAGGCAAGAAGGCAATGGGATGACATATATAAAACATCAAAAGAAAAAAACTGCAAGCCAAGAATAATATATCCTGCAAAACTCTCTTTCAAATATGATGGTGAAATTAGGTCATTCCCACATAAACAAAAATTAAGGGACTATGTAAAAACCAAACGAAACTTACAAGAATTATTAAAGGGAGTCCTTCGAGCTGAGAACAAACAACATCAGCTCGCAGGCTGAATCTAGGAAGCAGGATTGAACCAGCCAGATACTAATCTAGGAAATGAACTCTCCAGGACTTTCCAAACGAAAAGAAATACAACAGGGAATCAGAGTAATGATTCTGTAAACAACAACAACATCAAAACACCAAAAGATGGTATAAACGGGGTAGGTATAGAACCTTCTAATGAAGAGGAAGGCAAGGTGATACCAAGTAATAATAGACTGCTGCAAACTTAGAGAGATAAGGGTAAATTTCCCAGTAACCACAAAGAAAGTTAACAAACCTACTCATCAAAATAAAGAGGAAAAACATAAACTCTCAGTAAAAACAAAACCTACAAAGACAAACGAAATGAAAAAAAATCAACAAACAAAAGGAATTCACCACAGAAGAGTAAGAGGAACAAAGAAAAAGTAAGCACCCCCCAAAAAAAACCACTACAAAATGACAGCAATAAACTCACACCTATCAATAATTACACTGAATGTAAATGGCCTAAATGCACCCATAAAGAGACAGAGTGACAGAACGGACAAAAAAATAGGATCCATCAATATGCTGTCTACAAGAGACACACCTTAGAAACAAAGACAAAAATTTACTAAAATTCAAAGGCTGGAAAAAATGTATCAAGCAAACAACTACCAAAAAAGAGCATGAGTGGCAATACTAATCTCAGATAAAATAAACTTTAAAACAAAAGCCACCATATAAGGCAAAGACGGACACTATAGAATGATTTAGGGGGCGATCCATCATGAAGACATAACCATAATAAACATCTACGCACCCAATGAGAGGCCTTCAAAATACATAAAACAAACTCTAACAACAGTGAAAAGAGAAACTGGCAGTTCCACAATAATAGTAGGAGACTTCAACACACCACTCTCAGTAAAGGACAGAACATCTAAAAAAAAATTCAACAAAGATACAGAAGACCTAAAGGGCACAATCAGCCAACTTGACCTCAGAGACATATAAAGAACACTCCACCCAACAGCTGCAAAGTACACATTCTTTTCCAGTGTACATGGAATGTTCTCCAGAATAGACCACATCGTAGGCCACAGAGCAATCCTCAACAAGCTCCAAAACGTGCAGATCATACAAAGAATCTTCTCTCACCACAGTGCCATCAAGGTAGAAATTAACAACAGAAAGAGCAAGGAAAAAAAATCAATTACGTGGAAACTGAATAAAACCCCGCTTACGCATCACTGGGTAATAGAAGAAATCAGAGACGGAATCAAAAAATTCCTAGAATCAAAAAAGAATGAAAACACATCATACCAAAACTTCTAGGACACAGCAAAGGCAGTCATCAGAGGACAATTTATAGCAATAGATGCACACATCAAAAAAGAAGGGACAAAATCAAAACATCAAATACACAACTCGAACAAATAGAAAGAGAACAGCAAAAAAACTCCACAGCCACCAGAAGAAAAAGGAAATAATAAAGATCAGAGCAGAAATAAATGAAGTAGAGAATACAAAAACAATAGAAAGAATCAACAAAACCAAAAGTGGGTTCCTTAAATGGATCAACAAAAGTGACAAACCACTGGCCAGACTGACAAAAGAAAAACAGGAGAGGAAGCAAATAACCCATATAAGAATGAAATGGGGGACATTATAACAAGCCCAACTGAAATAAAAATGATCATAAAAGACTATTATGAAAAAATACTCCAACAAATTTGAAAACCTAGAAGAAATGGATAAATTTCTAGAAACACACTACCTATCCAAACTATCACAAAGTGATACTGAAAATCTGAATAGACCCATAACAAGAGAAGAGACTGAAAACGTAATAAAAAAAAAATTCCCAACCAAAAAGAAATGCCTTGGCACACATGGCTTCACTGGAGAATTCTACCATACATTCAGAGAAGAGCTTGTACCAGTAGTACTCAATCTATTTCAGAACATAGAAAAGGAAGTGACACTTACAAATTCATTCTATGAAGCCAGCATAACCCTGATACCAAAACCAGGCACAGATGCCACAAAAAAGGAAAATTACAGACCCAAATCTCTCATGAATATAGATGTAAAAATTCTCAACAAAATTCTAGCCAAGAGAATTCAGCATCATATCAAATAAATAATACACCACAACTGAGTAGGATTCATACCGGGTATGCAAGGATGGTTCAACATTAGAAAATTAATCAATGTAATCCACCACATAAATAAAAGAATCACATGAACATCTCAACTGATTTACAAAAGGCATTCGACAAAGTCTGACAACCATTCCTGATAAAAATTCTCAATAAAATAGGTATAGAAGGTGTCATGGATTGGATTGTGTCCCCCAAAAATGTGTGTAGCAACTTGGTTGGGTCATGATTCCCAGTATTGTATGATTGTGTAATCTGATATGATTTCCTAATGTATTGTAAACTATATCACTTTGATGAGATTACATGTGATCTCCTTATGTGTTGTAAATTCTATCACTGTGATGAGGTTATACTGATGAGGTTGGCAAGATTAGATAGTGTCTTAATGAGATCTCTTTTGAGATATAAAAGAGAGAAGCAAGCAGAGACACATGGGAACATCATACTACCAAGAAAGCAGTGCCGGGAGCAGAGCGCATCCTTTGGACCTAAGGTTCCTGTGCAGAGAAGCTCCCAGACCAAGGGAAGACAGATGCATCACAAAGACGTTTCTCCAGAGCCGACAGAGAGAGAAAGCCTTCTCCTGGATCTGATGCCCTGAATTTGGACTTGTAGCCTACTGGACTCTGAGAAAAGAAATTTCTCTTTGTTAAAACCATCCACTTGTGGTATTTCTGTTAGAGCAGCACTACATGACTGAGACAGAATTTGGTAGCAGGAGTGGGGTGCTGCTCTAACAGATGCCTAAAATGTGGAAGCGGTTTTGAAACTCTGAATGGATAGAGGTGTGGCAGTGGTAGAGGACCAGCAGTGGCAGAGAACCTGCAGCAGCAGAGAAGGAGCAGCAACAGAGGAACAGCAGCAGCAGAACCAGGGGACCAGTGCGAGATGGCACTGGAGCTGACCCACAGAGCAAGAGACCTGAGTGCCTGTGTGTCGGAGGCTTCCTGGCGGAGTGGGGTGCCTTCGGGCACTTGTCGGTGGAGCTAGGCTTGCTGACCCACAGAGTGAAGGAGCTGAGTGCCTGTGTGCAGGAGGCTTCCTGGTGGAGTGGGATGACTCTGGGCACTTACTGGTGTAGCTAGTGAGTTTTGGAACACTTGCCCTAGCAGGGCAGATGCCGGCAAGAGGCCCGAGGGCCGAGAGGCCACGAGAAGCAGAAGCTGAAGAGACAAGGAACACAATAAGGCGAGCTGCTTCAGTCTCAAAAGGTATGGCCGAGACCTCTGGGGTTTCAAAGGATGGAGCCATGGCCCCTAGTGTTTCTAAGGGTGGAGTTGTCACTCCAATGCACTAGGAGAATGGTGCACCTAAAGCCGAGGGAGCAGAGTTGCCATCCCAGTGGGCCTGGAAGGCGGAGCTGAAGCCCAGGACTCAGGGACCTCCACTCAGAATCCGGAGACTGTGGCCAACACCTAAACTCTGGAGGGCAGGGCGACTGTGTCAATGGTCTCAGAGAACAGGAACGTAATGTTTTCTGCTAACTTGCTTCGTGCCTGTTATTCCTTCTTTAACTGTAATTTACCATTTGTAATGGAAATGTCTAGCTTGTACCTGTTCTGCCATTGTACCTTTGGAAGCAGATAACTTGTACTCTAGATTTCACAGATGAAGAGGAATTTTTGGAATTTGGCCTTGGAGTTTAGACTTCTGCCGTGATACGATCAGATGAGCATATTTTGTGTGTTGCAAGGACATGAATTTTGGGGGGCCAAAGGGTAGAGTGTCATGGATTCAACTGTGTCCCCCCAAAATATCTATCAACTTGGCTGGGTCATGATTCCCAGTATTGTATGATCGTGTAATCTGACGTTATTTCCTCATGTGTTGTAAACTCTATCACTATGATGAGATTATATGTGATCTCCTTATGTGTTCTAAATTCTATCACTTTGATGAGGTTATACTGATGAGGTTGACAAGATTAGACAGTGTCTTAATGCAATCTCTTTTGAGATATAAAAGAGAGAAGCAAGCAACCTGAGGTTCCTGTGCAGAGAAGCTCCCAGACCAAGGGAAGACTGATGCATCACAAGAACCTTCCTCCAGAGCTGACAGAGAGAGAAAGCCTTCTCCTGGATCTGATGCCCTGAATTTGGACTTGTAGCCTACTGGACTGTGAGAGAATAATTCTCTTTGTTAAAACCATCCACTTATGGTATTTCTGTTAGAGCAGCACTAGATGACTAAGAAAGAAGGGAAATTTCTCAATATAATAAATGGCATCTCTGTAAAATCAACAGCCAACATCATTCTTAATGGAGAGAGGCTGAAAACATTCCCCTTGAGAACAGGAACAAGACAAAGATACCCATCATCTCCACTCCTATTTGACACTGTGCTGGAAGTCCTAGCTAGAGCAATAAGGCAAGAAAAAGAAATCAAGGGCATCCAAACTGGTAATTAAGAAGTTAAACTGTCCCTGTTTGTGGATGATATGATACTATACATAGAAAACCTTAAAGACTCCATGAGAAAACTACTGGAACTAATACAAAGATTCACCAGAGTAGCAGGACACGAGATAAACAGACAAAAATCAGTTGAATTCCTATAAACCAATAAAGAGAATGATGAAAAGGACATTAGGAAAACAATACCATTTACAATAGCTCCTAAAAAAATAAAATACTTAGGAATAAATCTAACTAGGGATGTAAAAGACCTATACAAAGAAAACTGCAAAACACTACTGCATGAAACCCAAAGTGATATGCATAAATGGAAAACCATACCATGCTAATGGATACGTAGACTCAACACAGTGAAAATGACAATTCTAGACAAAACAATTTACAAATACAATGCAATCCTGATCCAAATACCAACAACATTCTTTAAAGAGATGGAAAAACTAATCATTAACTTTATATGGAAAGGGAAGAAGCCCTGGATAAGGAAAGCACTAATGAAGAACAATTAAATAGGAGGACTCACCTACCTGACCTCAGAACCTACTATACAGCTACGGTAGTCAAAACAGCCTGGTACTGGTACAGCGACAGATACATTGACCAATGGAACAGAATTGAGAACCCGGATGTAAATTCATCCACGTACGGTCACCTGATCTTTGACAAGGGCCCAAAGACCATCAAATGGGGAAAAGACAGTCTTTTTAACAAGTGGTGCTGGCAAAACTGGATGTCCATCTGCAAAAAAATGAAACCGGACCCATACCTCACACCATATACAAACACTAATTCAAAATGGATCAAACACATAATATAAAGCCAAAAACTATAATGTTCATAGAAGAAAAAATAGGATCAATGCTAGAGGCCCCAATATACAGCATTAACAAGATACAAAACATAACCAAGAACACACAAACTCCAGAAGATAAGCTAGATAATTGGGATCTTCTAAAAATCAAACACCGATGCTCCTCAAAAGACTTCACCGTAAGAGTAAGAAGAGAACCTACAGACTGGGAAAAAAATTTTGGACATTAAAAGTCAGACAAAGGTCTAATAATCCACACAAAAATCTAACACCTCTACAACAAAAAGACAAATAATCCTATTAAAAAATGGGCAAAGGAAATGAACACTTCACCAAAGAAGACATTCAAATGGCCAACAGACACATGAGGAAATGCTCGCGATCACTAGCCATTAGAGAAATGCAAATTAAAACCACAATGAGATACCATCTGACCCCGAAATTACTGGCACGAATCAAAAACACTGGAAATAACAAATGTTGGAGATGCTGTAAGGACATCAGAACTCTTATGCACTGCTGGTGGGAATGCATAATGATACAACCATTTTGGAAAATGATATGGCGCTTCCTTACAAAGCTAGAAATAGAAATACATACGATCCAGCAATCCCACTCCTAGGAATATATCCTAGAGAAATAAGAGCCGTCACACGAATAGACATATGCACACCCATGTTCACTGCAGCATTGTTCAAAACAGCAAAAAGATGGAAACAACCTAGATGTTTATCAGCAAAGGAATGGATAAACAAACTGGTACGTACACACAACAGAGTATTACGCAACGATAAAGAACAATGATGAATCTGTGAAGCATCTCATAACATGGATGAAACTGGAGGACATTATGCTGATGAAATAAGTCAATCACAAAAGGACAAATATTGTATGAGACCTCTACTGTAAAAACTCATGAAGAAGTTTACACACAAAAAGTAACAATCTTTGTGGGTTACAAGGGATTGGAGAGGTGTGGGGGAAATAATAAATAGACAATAGATAAGTGGTAACTTTCGTGAAGGATAAGACAGTACCCGATACTGGGGAAGCCAGTACAACTTGTACAAAAAAAGGTCATGGAACCTCCATAGACACATCCAAACTCCCTGAGGGACTGAATTGCTGGGTGGAGGGCTGTGGGGACCATGGTCTCGGGGAACATCTAGCTCAATTGGCATAAGACAGTTTATAAAGACAATGTTCTGCATTCTACCTTGGTGAGTAGCGTCTGGGTTCTTAAAAGCCTGTGAGCAGCCATATAAAATGCTCCACTGGTCTCACCCCTTCAGGAGCAAGGGAGAATGAAGAAAACAGGATACAAAGAAAAGATCAGTCCAAAAGACTAATGGACCATGGCTACCAAGGCCTCCACCAGACTGAGTCCAGTATAGCTAGATGGTGCCCGGCTACCGCCACTGACTGCTCTGACCAGGATCACAACAGAGGGTCGTGGACAGAGCTGGAGAAGGATGTAGAACAAAATTCTAACACACAAAAAAAAGACCAGATTTAGGGGCCTGACAGAGACTGGAGAAACTCCAAGAGTATGGCCCCCGGACATCCTTTTAGCTCAGTAGTGAAGTCACTCTCGAGGTTCCCCCTTCAGCCAGGGATTGGACAGCCCCATAAAACAAAATGGGACTAACAAGGCATAGCAGTTCAGGGACAAAGACTAGAAGGCAGGAGGGGGCAGGAAAGCTGGTGACAGGGAACCCAAGGTTGAGGAAGGACAGTGTTGACATGTCATGAGGTTGTTAACCATTGTCATAGGGCAATATGTGTACTAACTGTTTAATGAGAAACTATTCTTTTCTGTAAACCTTCCAACTAAAGTACAAAAAAAAAGAATTAACTATGGGAGATCAAACTGACAACAGCAACTCAAAAGGTATGATGGGAAGCCTAGGAGGCAGTGAGTTGAAGATAATTGTGATGGAATAATTTGGAAAAGGACAGTGAGCACAGCAGTACAACTGGAAGAACGTAATCGATGTCACTGAATTGTACGTGTAGAAATTTTTGAAATGGTGTATCTTTGGCTATGTACATTTTCACCAAAAAAGAAAAAAGGTCCTCCAAGTTCAAGAAGGGAGAGTGTTGACATGTTGTGGGGTTGTTAACCAATGTCATAAAACAATATGCGTACTGACTGTGTAATGAGAAACTATTTGTTCTGTAAACCTTCACCTAAAGTACAATTAAAAAAAACAAAATTATCAGTTTTTCTCTTGATAGTAAATTCCATGATGAGAGTAACACTCTTTCTTGCCTAGAGAGCATCTGAAAAGCCTGGCATCATGCTCAGCCTACAAAAGGGGCTCAATATCTATCTAATAAAAAAATGAATATCCCAAAAGACATGTAAAGTTAACTGAACACAACTATTCACAGAATGCAAGGACCAGAAAGAAATAAAGCATATGATCCAGTGTCCTTGGTTAGCACATCAGTAAATTTCTTTTGGGCAAATGTCAAAAATAATGAAAGTAGCTATTGGCAGAAAATTTTTTACTCACTGCTCTCTACCCCGTTATTTAAATGAAACCCAAACAGGTAAATGGAGACAAAGCAAAATGAAAACCATTTGCCAATGAGGATCATTTCATCCTGAGCTTTGACTGTGAGGGCAAAATATAGCAAAAGTTTAACTATGAGTGTCAAAGCAACTTTGATCTCTAGAACTGATTTCCTTGTTCCTTCCTTTAAGACTATTATGCTGTGAGTGGCCATCTAAGATGCTCTACTGGTCCCACTCCATCTGGAGCAAGGGAGAATGAAGAAAACCAAAGACACAAGGGAAAGATTAGTCCAAAGGACTAATGGACCATAACTACCACAGCCTCCACCAGACTGAGACCAGCAAAACTAGATGGTGCCCAACTACTACCACTGACCGCTCTGACAGGGATCACAATAGAGGGTCCCAGACACAGACGCAGAAAAATGTACAATGCAATTCTAACTCACAAAAGAAGACCAGACTTACTGGCCTGACAGACACTAAAGAAACCCTGAGAGTGGCCCCCAGACACCCTTTTAGCTCAGCAATGAAGTCACTCTTGAGGTTCACACTTCAGTCAAAATTAGACAGGCCCATAAAACAAAACAAGACTACAGGGGCACAGCAGCCCAGGGGCAAGGATGAGAAGGCATGAGGAGACAGGAAAGCTGGCAGTAAAACCAAAAAACCAAACCCGCTGCCATCGAGTTGATTCTGACTCACAACGACCCTATAGGACAGAGTAGAACTGCCCCACAGGGTTTCCAAGGAGTGCCTGGTGGATTCGAACTGCTGACTTTTAGGGTAGCAGCTGTAGGTCTTAACCACTACACCACCAGGGTTTCCAAAGCTGGCAATAGAGAAGGGGAAAGCGTTGACATATCATGGGGTTGGTAACCAATGTCATAAAACAATATGTGTAGTAGCTGTTTAATGAAAAGCTAGTTTGTTTTGTAAACCTTCATCTAAAGTACTATAAAAAAAAGACTACCATGCAATACGTAAGTCAGATAGCCATGTGCTCCTTTACAAAAGAAAAACAGTGGGTGCTCAGTCATTCCTACAACATGGAAACATGAGCCAGCACTGGTTCTCTGCTAGAGACTGGGACACAATGATCAACAAGTTCCCCAGGACAGTGAGACACAAAAACTATAAAAAAGCTGAAGTGGACCTGTTCATATTGTAGAAATCCTCAGTTTCTACAGGGCTCAATCTATTCATTTTTAATAAAGAATGGAAAATATGGGATGAGATAGCTTCCACCCAATTTTTTGGAATAAGAAAATTGTCCCTATCTTCCCATGAAGACTTTTCTCAAGGACTCTACAGAGGGCAACTCCTTCATATGCCATGAGAGAAACAAACTCTTAAAAATAATATCTCATTCAGATGGAAAAAAAAGTGAATGCTGCGCACCCATCTATGCCAGGTACTGCTATAGATCCTAGACATAGAGTAGTGAACCAAATTAACAAAAATCCCTCCCTGATAGAATTTACATTCCAATGGAGAGGGAGGATTCATTAAATAAGTAAAATATATGGTATATTATATTTAATTACTAGATGCTACAGAGAAAAATAAAACACAGAAAGAGGATAAAAAGAATGAGACGATGCAATTTTAGACAGAATCAGCAGGACAAGCTGTACTCATGCAGCACATAAACAAAGGCCTGAGTAGGAGAAGAAGGGCAGAGGCAGGTCATGTCTGGGGGAAGGCATTTTCTACAGAGGTAACAGCAAGTCCAAAAGACCCTCCAGCAGGAAAATACCTGGTGTGCTCAAGGAACAGCACGGAGACCAGTGTGGATGGGACAACGTGAGCAAGGCAGGGATGAGTAAGTAGATCAGAGATGTAAGAGAGGACTGGCTCACATGGTTTCTTGCAGGTCTTTGGCTTTTACTGTGAGAGAGATGGGAAACACTGGAGAATTCTAAGCAGAGGAGTAACATGATCTGACTTTATCTGACAGGACTACTTTGGAAGCTGGACTGAGATGAGAATAAAACACAGGCAAAAGACATGAAATGTAAGTCAAAAACAAACAAACAAACTGTAAATTACCAATAAAAATTTTTAACAATCGTTTCCATTTAACTATACAGAGATAAGATTCAATTTCTCAATAGGTTAGTAAAGCCTTACCATACCAGAAATAATCAATGCGGTGAAACTGTCACTTTTAAACAATGCTAGAGAGAGTATCAACTGAACAACCCTTTGAACATTATCTGACCTAGTAATCTTACTTCTAAGGTTCAATTCTTGGGAAATGACTAGAGACGTGGTCAAAGACCTGTATGTAAAAGGATATGTGCAAACTATTCATAATAAGAAAAAGGACTGACACAATGATGTCCAATTATTTAGATAATGGTTAATTATTATAAAACCATAAAATAGCCTACTACAAAAACAATAAAACAGGTGGGGTTTCTGAAGAGTTTTTAATGATATGGGAAAGTGTCACTGGTATCACCTTTACCTAAAAGGCAACACAACAAGCAGACAGAGCCAACATGGCACCTTAGACAGAAGCACCGTGCCGTCCCTCCGCAGCAAACACCTGAAAAACTACATAAAACAGATAAAAACATCAATCCTGAAATGCTGAGCATCAAATGAAAGCATAAACACAAAATGGAAGATGAAACTGATGGAAAACAGAGAAAGAGGAGAGATATGGGAATGGAGGTTCCCCATCAGCTAACAATGCACAGTGTCACCATCTTGGAACATGGCCAGAAACAACCCCAGACAGGGATTAAGGGAAGGCAACTTCATGGAGCTCCTAACAGGAGACAGAGATACCGGTAACCAGAGAAACATACTTTGTCATCCCTCACCCTTGTGGTTAGTAGCAGCAAGAACCCCCCAAGCCCGGCAGCCCCAACAACCACAGTCCACAATAAAAGCCACCCCC
This sequence comes from Trichechus manatus latirostris, assembly GCF_000243295.1. Classification (NCBI taxonomy): domain Eukaryota; kingdom Metazoa; phylum Chordata; class Mammalia; order Sirenia; family Trichechidae; genus Trichechus; species Trichechus manatus. The sequence goes on from NW_004444155.1 coordinate 269,786, forward strand.
TGATCGGGCCGACTCCATCTCCTCAGGCCACACAGCTTTTTTTTTCCCCCTCTTTTTTCTGTCCTTTTCTTTCTCCCTCCCACCTGGCCCCAGACATCACCTCCCCCAATTCCTACCAGCTCCTGTTGCTCAATCATTTTTTTTTTCTTTTTTCTTTCTCCCTCCCACCTAGCCCTGTACACCACCTCTCCCTCCTTCCTGCTCACTCCTGACCCACCATCTTGGTTAGACAGCCACCAGCACATTGGCTGGCCACCACAAGTCTGCCTCACCCCCACTCATCTTCTCCCGATACACTGTCATTTTTTTTTTCCTTTCTTTTCTTTCTCCCTCCCACCTAGCCCCATACACCACCTCCCCTCCCTTCCCACCAGCCTCTGGGTCTGCCCCTCCTGACTCACCAGCCCCACCACATTGTCATTTTTTCTCCTTCTTCTGGTCCTTTCTGCCTTTGACCTAGTGCCATACGCCAACTCCCCCCTTGCTGCTGGCCCCCGCTGTGCCACCGTGGCTAGAGAACCACTGACTTACCACGCCACTGCCCAAGGTTTGCCCTGCTCCCACGTGCCAGCCCCCAGCGCGCCACCATTTTTTACTTTGTTTTTTTCTTTTTCTTTTTCTTTCTTGCTTTGCTGTGTCCCTCCAACCTAGCCCCATACATCACCTCCCTCCCTCCTTCACATCAGCCTCTGGGTCCATCTTGCCCCCATGCACCAGCTCCCACCACTCTGCCTTCTTTTTCTCCTACTCTCTCTTTTCTTTTCATCTTCCCTCCCAACTAGATCCTTTCACCACATTCCCCCACTTCCCGCCAGCCCCAGCATCACCACTGTGACTGGCTCGCCCCCAGTGCTCAGGTTCACCACGCACTGGGCCTGAACCACCCTCCCCTCCCACCACTAACCAACTGAAGAAGGGTGGGAAGCGAGCCTGTACCACTCCCCATCCAATACCCCAACCCATGTGGAGAGGGGCTGTGAACGCTCCCACACCACTGGACCAACATAACGAGGCAGACAGCACTGGCCCAGTTTGCCCTCAGCCACCTTGCCAAACCAGTGTACAGTGAAGAGGGTTCACACTGACTGCTGCTGCTCTGCCCACTCAGAGAAGGTGGTGAAAGCTATCGTGCCCAGAGATGATCAAGTGGCAAAGCACACCTAGCCCATCCGCCCTGACATATCAGTACAAAACAAAAAAGCAGAACAAAACAAACATGCTATCAATAAGCTGAATGTCTCAGAGACAGCAAACAGTGTCAAAACATAAAAAAGGACATGATAGCTTCAGCAATGACTGAAATAAAGAATGAGATAACTTTCCAGTAGAATTAGATGCAATGGAACTACCTATTATGGAATTCAAAAGACTAATATTTAGGGCTCTCCAAAAAATCAAGAAAAACAGCAAGGAAAATACTAACAAAACCAAGAGAAAAAAACAGTATCATGGAAAACACTGACAAAATCAACAAAAACATAGCTAAAATCAAAGAAAACACAGACAAAGCAATAAAAGAATTCAGGAAAATAATACAAGAACAAAATGTCAAAAAAAATCAGAAATCATACAAAAACAACAACTAGAAATCCAAAAGATAAACAACAAAATTTCAGAAATGGACAACTCAATAAAGACTTCAGGAGCAAATCTGAAAAACAATGGAAGACAGGATCAGCAAGATTGAAGACAAACTCATGGACGCCAGTTTGAGGAAAAATCAGAGAAAAGAATGAAGAAAAATAAAGAAAACCTAACAATCATGTGGGTCACAACCAAGAGAAAAATCTGCATGTGACTGGAGTCCCAGAACAAGGTGAGAAAATGGCAAACACAGAGAAGACTATTGAAGAATTGCTGGCAGACAACTTCCCAAATACCATGAAAGACAAAAAACTGACCATCCAAGAACCTCAACAAACACCATATGAGACAGAACCCAAAAGAAAATCACAAAGACATATCAAAATCACCCATGTCAAAACCAAAGACAAAGAAAGAATCCCGAAAGCAGCTCAAGGAAAAATAAAAGTCACAAAGGGGAAACAATAAGACTAAGCTCTGATTACTTGGCAGAAACTATGCAGGCAAGTAGGCAATACCAAAAAACACCAAACCTGTTGCCATCAAGTTGATTCCAATTCATAGCAACCCTACAGGACAGAGAAGAACTACCCCATACGGTTTCCAAGGAGCAGCTGGTGGATTTGAACTGCAACCTTTTGGTTAGCAGCCGAACTCTTAACCACTACACCACCAGGGCTCCAAGAAGACAATGTGATGATTATTTAAAACCTTGAAAGAAAAAAACTGCCAAGAAGAATATGTCCTGCAAAACTCTCCATAAAATACAATTGCAAAATTAGAACATCATCAGATAAACAGAAATTAAGGGAATTTGTAAAAAATCAAACAAAATATATAATATTAAAGGGAATCCTTGGTTAGAGAAACAACCACCTCAGACAACAAGCTGAGTATAGGACACACGACAGCACAACCAGATACCGACCTAGGTAAAAAGAACTCTCAACAACAAAACAAAGCTAAAAGACTTAAAACAAGGAACCAGAGACATCAATCTGTAAATGACAATGTCATGTCAAAACAATAAAAGGGGAAATAAACGGTGTAGTTATAAAACTTACAAATAGAGAGGAAATCAAGGTGTTATCAAGTAATAAAAGACTGGTTCAAATTAAGGAAGACAAGGGTAAATTGTAATAAAACCAAAAAGAAAGTTAATAAGCCTACTTATCAAAGTAAAAAGAAAAACTCAGTAAACATAAAATCTATAATAATGAAAAGAAAATCCACAAACAAAAAAAACTCAGCACAGTAAAGTAAGAGGAACAAAGAAAATGTCAGCACCCCCCAAAAAAAGCACAATATAATAGCAATAAACTCATACCTATCGATAATCACACTGAATATAAATGGCTTAAATGCACCCATAAAGAGACAGAGTGGAAGAATGGATTAAAAAAAATACTACCCACCAATATGCTGTCTACAAGAACTATACCTTAGATACAAAGAGATAAATATTTAAAAAAATCAAAGGACGGAAAAAAAATACCAAGCAAATAGTAACCAAAAAAGAGCAGGAAAAGCCATTACTTACCTCAGATAGAACAGACTTCAAGGCAAAACCAATCATAAAAGACAAAGGACATTATATAATGATTAAAGGGACAATTCACCAAGAAGACATAACCTTAATAAATATCTACACATCCAACAACAGGACTCCAAAGTACATAAAACAAACTGTAACAGCACTGAAAAGAGTAACAGACCGTTCCACAATGACAGCAGAAAACTTAAAGACGCCACTCTCAGTAAAGAACAGAACATCTAGAAAGAAACGCAACAAAGATACAGAAGATCCAAAGGTCAAAATCAACCAACTTGACTTCACAGACATACAAAGAACACTCTACCCAACAGCAGCAAAGTATACATTCTCTTCCAGTGCACATGGAATATTCTCCAGAACAGACTACATTTTAGGCCACAAAGCAACCCTCAATAAAATCAAAAACATCAAAATAATAGAAACCATTCCCTCTGATCACACCATAACAATACAAATCAATAAGACGAAGAACAAGTAAAAAATAATACATGGAAACTGAATCACACTTTGCTTAAAAACAACTGGGTAACAGAAGAAAGCAAAGAGAAAATCAAAAATTACTAGAATCAAATGAGAATTAAAATACATCATACCAAAATCTTTGGGATACAGCAAAGGCAGTTTTAAGAGGTCAATTTATGGCAATAAACACACACATCAAAAAAGAAGAATGGGCCAAAATCAAAAATGTAAGCCCCACAACTCGAACAAAAAAAGAAAACAGCAAAAGAGGTCCACAGACACCAAGAAAGGAAGTGATAAAGATTAGAGGAGAAATAAGTGATATACAGAACAAAAAAAAACAAATACAATCAATAAGACCAGAAGTTGGTTCTTTGAAAAGATCAACAAAACCAACAAACCACTAGCCAAAATGACAAAAGAAATACAGGAGAGGCAGTAAATAACCCAAATAAGAAATGAGATGGGGGAACATTACAACAGACCTAACTGAAATAAAAAGGATCATAACCAAATACTACGAAAAATTGTACTCGAACAAATTTGAGAACATAGAGGAAATGGACAAATTTCTAGAAACACCCTACCTACCTAAACTGACACAAACTGAGATAAAATATCTGAACAGATCAATAAAAAGAGAAGAGAATGAAGAAGTAATTTAAAAAAAACCAAAAACCTCCTAACAACTATAAAAAAAAAAAAAAAAAAAACCCTGCCCTGCATGGCTTCACTGGAGAATTTTACCACTCAGGGAAGAGCTCACACCACTAGCACTCAAACCATTTCAGAGCATAGAAAAGGAAGGAATACTCCCAAATTCATTCTACGGAGCCACCATAACCCTGATAACCAAAGTAAGGCAAAGATACTACAAAAAAAGAAAATTACAGGCCAATGCCTCTCATGAATATAGATGAAAAAAATTTTCAACAAAATTCTAGCCAACAGAATTCAACAGCATATTAAAAAAAATAATACACCACAACCAAGTGGGATTCATACCAGGTATGCAACGATGGTTCAACATTAGAAAATCAATCAACATAATCCACCACATAAATAGAAAAGAACCATATGATCATCTCAATTGACACAGAAAAGGTATTTAATATAGTCTAACACCTATTCCTGATAAAAAACTCACTTAGTATTATGCTGAGTAAAATAAATCACAAAAGAACAAATGTTGTATGATACCACTATTATAAAAACTCATAAAAGGTTTACCAGGAAAAAATAATCTTTGATGGTTACTAGGGAGGGGAGGTAAACAGAGGGGAAATCACTAACTAGATAGTAGGCTAAAAAGTGTTAACTTTGGTGAAGCAAAAGACAACACACAATATGGGGGAAACCAGCACAACTATGACCAAAGCAAAGTCACAGAAGCTTCCTAGACACATTCAAACACATTGAGGGACCGAGCTACTGGGGCTGAGGGCTGGGGACCATGGTCTTGGGGGACAGCTATCTCAATTGGCATAACATAGTTCATAAAGAAAATGTTCTACAGCCTACTTGGTGAGTACTGTCTGGGGTCTTAAAAGCTTGTGAGTGGTCAGCTAAGATACATGTATTGATCCCATCCCATGCAAAGCAAAGGATAATGAAGAAAACTAAAGACACAAGGAAAAAATCAGTCCAAAGGACTAACGGACCACACAAACCACAGCCTCAACCAGCCTGAGCCCAAACAGCACTACTGACCGATCTGATGGGGACCACAACAGAAGGTCTCAGACAGATCGGGAGAAAAATGTAGAACAAAATTCGAATTCACAGAAAAAAGGACCACACTTACTGGTCTGACAGATACTGGAGGAATCCCTGAGAATATGGCCCCATGGACACCCTGCTGCCTCAGAACTGAAGCCACTCCTAAAGTCCATATTTCAGCCAAAGATTAGACAGGCGTATAAAAAAACAATACACACATGAAGAATGTACTTCTTAGTTCAATCAAGTATACGAGAATAAATGGGCAGCACCTGCCCAAAAGCAAAGATGAAAAGGTAGGAAGGGAGAGGAAAACCCATGTGGAAAGGGGGAGATTGCTGACACATTGCAGGGATTGCAACCAATGTCACAAAACAATTAGAGTATAAAATTTTGAATGAGAAACTAATTTGCGCTGTAAACTCTCACTTAAAGTACAATAAAACTTTTAAAAAAAGAAAAAGTTGTTTGACAAAATGAAAGTAAGTATTTCAAAAAATAAAAATAAAAAAGGCAACACACGAAAAATGTTTAGAGTGGTCATCTCTGAGTAGTATAATTATTTTTTTCTTTTTAATCTTCCATTTTCCAAATTTTCCTCAGTAAGCATGAATAATTTCATAATAAAGACAAAAAACAGTTTTTAAAAATGAATTTCCTAAATCAAGGCTAAAATGCATACATAGGTACAGCTGGGTTACCTGGACAGAAGTTAACTATGTGCTAGAGTGATTTCTGTAGAGTGACCCAGGCAACAGCTAAAAAAGAAATCACCTATACTGAAGACACTGCCTTGATTTTGAAAATAACCCAATAAGGGTCTGTATGAAATTTTGTGAGGGTAGGAGCCCAGGGATGCAGTCTTATACCACTAACAGCGTAGATACTTAAACTATAGCACTTTATAGCCCCCTCAAATCAAATCAACCTCCTCATACACCAAACAATGTGTGTGTAAAAACACAGGCTTCTGAAAAGAACATTAAGCTATGTGTCAGAAGGCTCAGTCTAGGCCCAGTTCTATTAGTAATTAGTCTGTGATTCTGAGCAAATCACAAGTCTATGATCTCTCTGTTATTCAGTTTCTTCACCAATAAAACCAAAACTATTAACCTAACACAACTAGGGAGTCATTTCACAAAATAATATGAGAAATAAGTCAAATGTGCTTTACTACATTATAAAAATTCAACAATTATAATTACTAGTAAAATGTTATTATTAAATATTAGGTAATATTTGATTTCTAATATACAGATATAATAAGCCTTAGTATTAGTCCATTATTTTGAATAAGGTATACCTATTATTAAATTAAGGAGCCCTAGTGGCACAGTGGTTAAGCACTCTGCTGCTAACCAAAAGGTCACCGAATTCGAACCCACCAGCCACTCCACAGCAGAAAGATGTGGCAGTCTGCTTCCATAAGGATTTACAGCCTTGGAAACTTCATTGGGGCAGTTCTACTCTGTCCTGTACGGTTGCTATGAGTCAGAATAGACTTGACAGCAGGTTTGGTTTTTGGTTTAGATTACTAAAGGGATCTGAATGTTATAACACCAACTATGTAAACCTTTACGTTGATAACAGAATAACTCAGGAAGAAAAACCAATGTACTTACGTTTCGGGTCCATGCTAAGCGGTCTGTGTTATAACCCATCATGTTCATGAGACAAGTCACAAATAAATTCCATTCTGAGTGATAACTGGGTCCTCCTGGAGCACTGTGGACATTGTACCACTTGACAAGCATCTGAACTGCTACTTCTTTTGGCAGGATAAACTTAATTGCTTGCAAACATGTTCGTACTATCAAAAGAAAAAACCAATTTTAGTATGCTTCCAATCCATGGTTTCTTTTCCCCACGCAACAATAAGGTTAAGAGTACAGCTGCTAACCAAAAGGTTGGCAGTTCGAATCTATCAGCCACTCCTTGGACACCCTATGAGGCAGTTCTACTGTCCTGCGGAGTCTCTAAGAGTCGGAATCGACTCGACAGCAATGGGCTTTATGGGTTTACTACACAAAGACCAACTACTATGAAAACAGAAGTGTCATTAAAGAACCAATGGGATGCAAACATTACCTAGACAGTCATCTGAAACTTGACCAACTACTGAATTCAACGGGGCTATAAGGGGAGCTTTTCTATGTGACTGTACTTTCGATCAATAATTTTGAATCAGAAATAAGGTGATCAAATAGCTCAGTTTACCTGAGATAGTCCAGGTTTACATCCACTGCCCCAGAAATTATTAATAGCTCTTCTTTCACTCTCAAAAATGTCCTAGTTTAGACAATAAATTAAAGGTCGCCCTAAGAAAAACACAAATTCGAGGCAAGGCCAAGATGACGGAGTAGTCACACGCTTCAGGTAGACCCTCTTAAAACAAAGACCCGAAAAAACAAGTGAATTGATTATATATGGCAATCTGGAAGCCCTGAACATCAAAGAGAGAGTTGAGCAACCGGACTGAGTGGCAGGGGGAGGGAGAGACGGTTTGGAAGCAGCGAGGAATTGCCAGACCTGACCCAGCGAGAGCCTGAGCCCCTCAAGCCTGATCAACTCGCGGGTGAGCAGTGAGGCAGGCAAGTGCCGGTGCTCAGGAGGTGCGCTTTCCACACCGGGAGAGACCCAGCACCAGAAAGTATACATGGCCACCCAGAAACAGTGAGAAGCAGCCCTGGATTGGCAAAAGATAAGTAACTGCATACAGCCTACCGCTCAAATCAAAAACACTTCCGTTATGGAAAAACCTCTCTCCCATTTACCTCCCCACTCCCTTCTCTGTACTGGGTCCAGGACTAGCTTCAGCAATTGCCTAATTCACTGGGCCAGAAGTCGGATCCGTCACACAACTGGAGTCACTCTTCATGCCTTGGAGAGTGAACAAATTAACGGAGGAAAAAATAAACTGCCAGCTCCACTAAACCAGTAATGCAGGGTAGGCACAGTTCCTTTGCCTAGGCACAGGCATAAGGAATCCATGGACTTTGAGTGCCTTTCCCCTGCATAGACTTGTATGGGCCATCTCAAGACTTGTATGGGCCCATCTCAACAGCTTAGGCCCACATTACCTCAGTACAACAGAGTATATACCGGAAGTCTAACTACAACTGTTTCAGCTGTGAGGTGGCAGGTTCTTGACATTTGACACTGCTCTGCCCATTAAGCAGGGTCTTCACCTACCCACATCAGGGACCTGAGGAGTAGTGGTTCTACCCACGCCACCCAGCCACCTATGATAGGGGCCCAGGAATAAGAGGTGCCCCCCCAGTCTTTACAGCCAAAAACATTAGGTGCTCATAGTCCGGCTGAAAAACCCACCCACCTACGCACTCTAGGGAACAGGTACACGCCTTCCTCCTGGACACTCAGGGGCAGCCGTCAGTACCCTGCCTTGCTCAGAGTGTGTACCCTTGCTGCAGCCAGATGTCTGCGCCTACACCAATCACCCAAGCCTGTCTAGGACAGTAAGTGAGAGCCTTCACCACACACTTGGTGGCTACTGACCTGAGCACCTGAGTCAAATCCATACAGGAGTGGGCGGACTCCTGAGCTCACACACCTAGTAACACATCTAATCACCTGGTGACAGGATATTAGAGCTTCAAAGGTGTCAATAATCAAACCAGCTCATACAAGCAGCCTATTTGGGCGTATCAAAACAAAACAAGAAGCTAGGACACAATAAGCAACCATAAAATAAATAAATATAATAACTTCTTGATAGGTCAGAGACAACAGTTAATATCAAATCACATAATGAGGCAATCCACGATGGCTTCAGCAAGCTCTCAAAATAAAGAATCTAGAAATTTTCCAGAGGAGGAAAATTTCTTGGAATTACCAGAGGCAGAATACAAAAGATAAATACACAGAACTCTTCAGGAAATGAGGAAGGAAATTAAGCAAAACGCAGAACACACAATAGAGGAAATTAAAAAGATGAGAGAAGAGCATAATGACAGATTTAACAGGCTGCAAGAATCCATAGAGAGACAGCAATCAGAAATCCAGAAAATTAACAATAAAATTTCAGAATTGGACAACTCAACAGAAAGCCGTAAGAGCAGAATTGAGGCAATGGAAGTCAGAATTAGTGAGAATGAAGATAAAGCACTTGACACCCAACTTATTTGAGGAAAGATCGGATGAAAGTATTTTAAAAAAATGAAGAAACCCTAAGAATTATATGAGACTCTATCAAGATGAAAAACCTACGAGTGATTGGAGTACCAGAACGGGGGGGATAACAGAAAATACGGAGAGAATTGTTCAAGATTTGTTGGCAAAAAACCTCCCAGATATCGTGAAAGATGACAAGATAACTATCCAAGATGTTCATCGAACCCCACATAAGGTAGATCCCCAAAAAAGTCACCAACACATATTATAATCAAACTTCCCAAAACCACCAAACATAAAGAGAATTTTAACAACGGCTAGGGATAAACAAAAAGTCATCTACAAAGGAGAGTCAATAAGAATAAGCTCAGACTACCCAGCAGAAACTATGCAGACAACAAGGAAATGGGATGACATATATAAAGCCTTAAAGAAAGAAAACTGCCAGCCAAGAAACATATATCCAGCAAAACCCTCTCTCTAATGTGATGGCGAAATTAGGGCATTTCCAGATAAAGAGAAGTTTAGGAAGTTTGCAAAAACTAAACCAAAATTACAAGAAATACTAAAGGGAGTCATCTGGTTAGAAAATCAGTAACATCAGATAACAACCCAAGACTAGAACATAGGACAGGGCAACCAGATATCAACCTAGATAGGGAAGTCACAAAAGTAAATCAAGGTTTAAACAGTGAAAATAGGTAAACAGATGTCACTATGTAAAAGATGACAATATTAAAACAAAAAAGAGGAACTTAAAAAATATAGACATAGATTTTTCATATGGAGAGGAAGTCAAGGCAATATAAAGAAATAAAAGACTGGTATAAACTTAGAAAAATAGGGGTAAATATTAAGGTAACCACAAAAGAAACTAACAATCCTACAAGTCAAAATAAAAAACTAGAAAAATACAAAGACTCAGCAAACACAAAATCAAGAATAAAAAAGATGAAAATACATAAAGAAAAACAACTCAGCACAGAAAATTAAGTGTAACAAAGAAACTGTAAACAACACACAAAAAAAGACATCAAAATGACAGAACAAAACTCATACCTATCAATAATTATCCTGAACGTAAACGGACTAAACGCACCAATAAAGAGACAGAGACTGGTAGACTGGATTAAAAAAAAAAACATGATCCGTATATATGCTACCTACAACAGATACACCTTAGACTTAAAGACACAAACAAACTAAAACATAAACGACAGAAAAAATATATCAAGCAAACAACACTCAGAAAAGAGCAGGAGTGGCAATATTAATCTCTGACAAAACAGACTTTAAAGAAATATCCACCACAAAGGATAAGGAAGGACACTATTATAATGATTTAAGGGTCAAGACACCAGGAGGACATAACTATAATAAATATGCATCCAATGACTGGGCTCAAAAATACATAAATGAAACTCTAACAACATTCTAAAGAGAGACAGACACCTCTACAACAGTAGTAGACTTCAACAAACTACTTTCGGTGAAGGACAGAACATCCAGAAAGAATGTCCAAAAAGACACGGAAGATCCAAATGCTACAATCAACCAACTTGATCTCATGGACATATAATGAACACTCCACCCAAAAGCAGCCAAGTATACTTTCTTTTCTAATGCACATGGAACATCTCCAGAACAGACCACATAGTAGGCCATAAAGCAAGCCTGAACAAAATCCCAATCATCGAAATATTACAAAGCATCTTTAATGAACATAAAACCATGAAAGTAGAAAATAACAGAAAAAGCAAGGAAAAAAATCAAACACATGAAAACTGAACAAAACCTTGCTCAAAAACTACTGGGTTACAGAAGAAATTAAGGATGGAATAAAGAAATTCATAGAATCGAACAAGAACGAAAACACATCCTACAAGAACCTTTGGGACACAGCAAAAGCAGTGCTCAGAGGTCAGTTTACAGAAATAAATGTACACATCCAAAAAGAAGAAAAGGCCATAATCAAAACATTAACCCACCAACTCGAACAAGTAAAAAGACAGCAGCCAAACAAGCCCTCAGGGGCCAGAAGAAAGGAAATAATAAGAATTAGAGCAGAATTAAATGAAACAAAGAATAGAAAAACAACTGAAAGAGTTAACAAGACCAAAAGCAGTTTCTTTGAAAAGATCAACAAAATTGATAAACCGTGGGCCAAACTGACAAAAGAAAAACAGGAGAGGAAGCAAATACCCCATATAAGAAATGAAATGGGTGATATCACAACTGATCCAACTGAAATGAAAAGAATTGTAACAGAATACTACAAAAAACTGTACTCTAAAATATTTGAAACCCTAGAGGAAATGGACAAATTTCTAGAAACTCACTACCTACCGCTACCTACCTAAACTAACACAAACAGAGGTAGAACAACTAAATAAATCCATAACAAAGAAGAGATTGAAAAGGTAA
>NW_004444155.1:282873-284166 GCF_000243295.1 Trichechus manatus latirostris
AAATCACCAACTTCATATGGAAAGAGAAGAGGCCCCGAATAAGTAAAGCATTACTCAAGAAGAACAAAGTGAAACACCTCACACAATCTGATTTTAGAACCTATAATACTGCCACAGGACTCAAAACAGGCTGGTACTGGTACAATAACAGATACATAGACCAATGGAACACAACTGAGAATCCAGACATAAATTCATCCACCTATCAGCAGCTGATATTTGACAAGCACCCAAAGTCCATTAATTGGGAAAAAGACAGTCTCTTTAACAAATGGTGCTGGTATAACTGGATATCCATCTGCAAAAAACTGAAATAAGACCCATACCTTACACCATGCACAAAAACTAACTCAAAATGAATCAAAGACTTAAATATAAAAACGAAAACGATAAAGATCATGGAAGAAAAAATAGGGACAACACTAGGAGCCCTAATACATGGCATAAACAGATAACGAACCATAAATAATACTGCACAAGCACGAGAAGAGAGACTAGATAACTGGGAGCTCCTAAAAATCAAACACTTATGCTCATCAAAAGAGTAAAAGACAACCAACAGACTAGGAAAAAATTTTTCACTACAACAAATCCGATCAGCGTTTAATCTCTAAAAACTACAAGATACTGCAAAACCACAACAACAAAAAGACAAATAACCCAATTAAAAATGGGCAAAGGATATGAACAGGCACTTCACCAAAGAAGATATTCAGACAGCTAACAGACACGTGCAGAGATGCTCACGATCATTAGCCATTAGAGAAATGCAAATCAAAACTACAATGAGATATCATCTCACCCCAACAAGGATAGCGTTAATCCAAAACACAGAAAATCATAAATCCTGGAAAGGTCACAGAAAGACTGGAACACTTATACACTATTGGTGGGAATGTCAAATGGTACAATCAATTTGGAAATCGATTTGGTGATTCCTTAAAAAGTTAGAAATAGAAGCACCATACAATCCAGCTATCCCGCTCCTTGCAATATATCCTAGAGCGATAAAAGCCATCACATGAATACATATATGCACACCATGTTCACTGCAGCACTATTCCCAACAGCAAAAACATGGAAACAACATAGGTGCGCATTAATGGACGAATAAACAAATTATGGTACACCCACACAATGGTATACTACACAAAGATAAACAACAACAATGAGGCCTTGAAACATAACATGGAGCAATCTGGAGGGCATTATGCTGAGTGAATTTAGTCAGTCACAGAAGGACAAATATTGTATAAGACCACTATTATAAGAACTCAAAAAAAGGTTTAAACA
>NW_004444155.1:289311-301114 GCF_000243295.1 Trichechus manatus latirostris
AGAGAGTCCCTGATGGAGCAGGAGAAAGGTGGGGTGCAGAACTCAAATTCTAGTAAGAAGACCAGACTTAATGGTCTGACTGAGATTGGAGGAACACCGGAAAGCATGGCCCCTGGATTCTCTATCGGCCCAGAACTAAAACAATTTCTCAGGCCAACTCTTCAGACAGGGATTGGATTGGACTGTGAGACATAAAGCGATACTCGTGAGGAGTGTGCCTCTTAGCTCAAATAGATACAAGAGACTAAACGGGCAGCTTCTGTCTGGAGGTGAAATGGGAAAGCAGAGAGGGTTAGGAGCTGGTTGAATGGACATGGGGAATTAGGGGTGGAAAGGAGGAGTGTGCTGTCACAGTATGGGGGAAAGTAATTAAGGTCACATAACCATGTAGGTATAAACTTTTGTATGGTACAAATTAAACAGAAAATCATAATTTCCACATGAATGAATTAATTTGAAGTATTTCTTAAATGCTTCAGTAAAGTAAATATTTAACATATCCATCCGCAAATAGGAACATTTCCCCAGCATTAAAAGATTTTCTAAATGAGTGAACATTCATGTTAACCAAAGTTTTACAACTTAGGATTTTTTCTGATAGCAGTCAGTTTCTAAAATGTTTTACATGCGCTTTGTCTTAAGCAGATTAAATACCACATGATTTATACCCTTCTTAATGACTCAGGATCATTAATATGAACATTAATTATGACTGCACTGTCGTACAGTGACACCCTCAGGGTGGGGAGGACTACTGTTGTGAAGAGGCCTAGGTCTGCCGGTAGTAGTAAATGGTCACAAACTGCAATGGTTTTGTATTCTCATTATCTTCTCTTTACAGAATTCTTTTTCCCTTTCCCACTGTCACTGTGACCAGGCCCATCCTCAGAAGCATATCCCTTTTCTCATCAATTTCCTATGTGTGCACACACAGCAAAGGTTAGAATCAAATAGAAACAAATGTTACAAAACCAAATAACCAAGTTTGTCACAGTTAAACCAAAATAAGGGTAAGTTGGATGCTGCATGAGGGTGTGAGGATCTTTTTATGGGTAAAGTACAAAACTTATGTACATTAAAAGTGTGACTTCTACTTCACTGTAAAGAACAAGATTTTATTTTTATTTGTTTCATTTGTCATTTATTTTTATATATTTTGTTTATGCGTATAATACTTCTAGATACATGGCCTTGAGATTACTGGCTAAATATCTTTTTAAAAAGTACAGTATCTCCAAACCAACTGGTATATCATCCATTACACCACTGGAAGAAAGTTCCTAGAATAAAAGTCATTCTAGTCTACTAGCAAAATTCCAGAAATCGCACTATCTGCCAATGCCTTGTTTTTGGCATTTAGATTTTGAAACTAATAGATGTCATGAACTTTCTTATCTTATACAGGTATTCTTCTCTTAACTTACATTTGTTGGAAAACACTTTCAATTCCGCAGTTCCTTTTTTATAATCCCATGTTCAGAAATATTCACCATGCAGTATTTTACAAATTGCATTTAAATAATAATTCAAGTGAACTCCAATCTTTATTAAAATACCTCTGATTGTATTTTGACTATAATACTAAACTTTACTCAATTAAGGTAATTATGTTAAGGTCTCAATTTATCTAACAATTGAGAAATGTATTTTAGGATTAATAACATTATCAAATATGTCAAAAAATATTTTAGTTATTTAGCCTTCCTTGTCAGATTTTCTTGCAAGAGGCATGCCCATATATTCTAACCCCATTCCATGACATTCCTTAACATAAGAAATCTCAGAGAAACAAAATTAGCACATCCTTCCCCTGCACCCACACCCTTGGAACAAACTTGGAGTGGACATCGCGAAGTGCCTCCCTGGTTCCTTACAACTTCTCTGCATAGTGAAAATGTCAATCCTACAGCTTTAAAAACAGCAAATTTTTAAAACCCCAACTATTAATATATATCAGCAATTACTCCAAATCCTTTAAATCAAACTGAGAACACACAGAAGTGAAGTCTGAATCTCAATCATACCTAATTCAGAGGTGGCAATTTCAGGAATAGTGATCCTAACCATGGAGCCGTTACTCAGTTCCTAGTGAGGTGAATGGAAACAAACAAGGAAAAGTAAATAGCATTTCTGCATTCTAAATCTTTAAATGTCTTAAGAATAGCTGATGATTTACAAGACTCTTTAGCAAAATTAAATAATATAAATGAAAAACAAACATTATTTTTCCAACAGAACTGAACACTTCCAAATTTAAAAAACTGTAATTGTGCTTATTTGAAAAATATTTTCCAAATTTTTTGTTTAAATAAAAGTGTCCAATTTTTATACAGACACTAAGTGTAATCATCATAAATAATAGGAGACTTTTTTTTGGCTGGCAATTTTTTTTTTAATTATTGTAAGGAAATTTACTTTTAATGAAAGGACAAAAATCACATCAACATACAATTTAATTGGTTCAACAAGCTTTTGTTTTTGATAAACTTAATAGTATAGTAAACTTTAGAAATCTTTAGCATAGTTACGTTAAGGTTATTTAAAGTAAAACAGTACAAAAATGACATATTACAAGAGATTTAAAAAATCATGAGGAATGTTTGATTTCATTTTTCAGACAATTCTGCATTCTGGCAAATTTAAAATGACAGCCATATTTCGTGGGAAGTTACTTAATCTTTAAAAAAAAATACTTACTAAAGTTACTCTGTTATGGACAGGGTCTCTTATAGAATGAATGTAAGTTCCAAGCTGTTGGAAAGTACAATCCTCATTATAGAGAGAATCATGAAGTTTTGAAGAATCCCTTAGTTCTGGAACTGGAGACAACAGAACAACCTGTAAAAGTCATAAACACAGCACAAATATTTTTTGAGAAATTGATTTTAAAAAAGTAACTATTTCTTTTTTTCACATGATATAACTATCAACTGTATGTAACAATTTAGAACTTGTGTCTGGGTAACTTCTGATCCAGCTATAATAAAATAGCTTGCAGCAGACCAAGCTTCTCACAGAAAATTAGAAAGATGGATAAAACATCTCATCAATGGCACGGGAAAGCTGTGGAGCCCAACTCGAACTTGAGGGGCCAAGATCTAACAGAATGGAACCACAGGTAAGTGGGCCAACATTCTTATACCGCCTTTCCCACTCTGGGGAGCTGCAGGTTTTAGTGTGGGGAGAATATGTCGATAGGCTGACAACGGGCAAGGACGGCCACGGCTAAGAGGAAGAGAAGGCAGCAGAACTTTTGGCAATCTCACAAGGCTAGAGACATAAATTGTAATTTGAGGTAGCCGAAGCAGGCATGACTTGAGGAACTAAGACCTCAGAGAGAAAGAAGAGAAATGAGAAAGCAAAACAATGACATTTAGTAGTACTTCCCCTACAGACAAGTGTTTATTCTGAAAATATAAGAACACTTCTTTGTTCAACTGTAGATATGTAAACAAAAATTTTAAATGATCTTTGTTACTAATTACATGTAGATGCTTCCTCTTTTAAAGCCCCAGTAATAATCACTGGCCCTTTTGTATTCATCTAATTCCATTTATAGGACTTCTCTAAGTGAATATCCTGTCAACACTGACAGTCAACCATACCTGAGATATATTTGTTATATTCCAGCTTCTACTCCAAGAGCTGCCAGAAAAAATTCAGCTCAGAGAAGTGGGAAAGCCATCAGCCAATGTGATAGAGAATAGTCTCCCTAGGATCTCAAGGCTTACATAAAGACATTCACTAACCATTCCTGGGAAACTGGAATTCTAAGAAAGCTAGGAACCATTTTTCATCACAAAAGACATTCTTTCAAATCACTCAAAACTCTCTGATGCTTCTTCAGCTTCCCTTCTGAAAGTTTTCAAACGTCCTGGCTTGAAGGTAAAAAGCCCACTTACTGCACACGCTAAAAAAAAAAAGAAAGAAAACCAGGGCCTAGAAATTCTCCAATACAATTGCCAGCACTAACCTTCACTTTGAACTGCCCCCTAAACATCTGCACTCAGATGTCCCTCAAGGGCAGACCTGCTCCTTCTCTAGGCTTCCTAACCTGGTAAAGTATGGGCATCCACTAGGTCACTCAGAAAGCTCGAGTCTTAATCCACATCATCTACCCCAGCCCAGCTGACAAACCGTCATTTCCACTAATTTTCTCCAGGGCCTCTCACATTCCTCTCCTCATTTCCACTGCCCTTGCTCACACCTTCCTAACAGCGCTCACACTGACACTAACAACCACACGTGGAGTCTAACTCATCTCCCTGTCTTCAATCCCAAGATAAATCTTCCTAAAACATAAATCAAAACACTCATCACTTCTCCCTCAAAAACCTGTAGTGCTCTGGCAATTGCATTAAGCATAAAAACTTCCTTTTCATCCTTTCTTCCTTTAAGAGCACTTTGACTCTACCACTTATTAGCTCTATGTCCTTAGACAAGTAATGTCTATGTACCTGAGTTTCGTAACAGTATCTTCCCAATAAAGTCTTCCTAGGGATTAAACATGTAAAAAGCACTTAGAAAAGTGTCTAGCACACAGAAAATGCTCAAAAAACAGTTATTGTTGTTATTATTACCCCTCCCTCTGCTCTGCCTCACCTAAAAGACTATTTGCACTTTTATAAGAGTTCACTCAGTCCACAGATTTGTTGAGTCCTTAACTTGTGCACTAGGGAGTGGAGACAGGGACATGCATAAAAAATATTCTGCACTCTCCTGCCTTCATGCCTGTGCCTGTGTGATTCCTTTTTGCCCCTGATGCCCCTTTCTACCTACAAATATCCTGCTTATCCTCAAGGTCCAAACCAAGTCAGCCATGCCTCTCAGAGATGAGGCTTTAGTTCTGCCACATCATCCCATCAGGATGTGTCTTGCCATCATTTAATCTACTATGGTACTTTCTGTTCCTCATTCATAGATCTTAACAGTCTACTTTAAATTATACTTCCTTATCCAGATAGTACATCTACTCTACCCAAGTAAACTGTGAGATCTCTATATGGAAGAGAACGTATCGTTTTCATCCTGTGCAGCCCTTTGAAAAAGTGCCTCACCGCTAGAGAGGTCGATGCATGCTTACTGAATCATTTGGGTTGAAGACATTTCCTATACAAGTATTAGCAAGATTTCCAATTTTGTCACTTTTAAAACAAAAAAAAAAAGTTAACCATGGAAAAAACGAATATCTGATGAAACGTCTTTAAAACAATATTAATTTTTGGTAACACCTAACTCATTTCTTACCTCATCCAAGGATGTAAGTAGTTTACTAAGAGGCTTTGGAGTACTGATGCTGTCAAGTGGAGTGCTGGGCCGTGGCATTGTGTTGGACATTGTCAAGGAAGGAGCTGGCAGTCCAGGAATAAAAACCTTTCCTACCTTTGAACAATAAAGAGAAGTATAAAAATAATACTGGTTTTAATATATCATATCCTTAAATAAAAATGCAAAGGCATGTAAGCATGTATTTCTTTTGATATTTTAAAGTTTATGCCAGGATGTACAAGTGAATCAGAACAAACTGACAGCCTACTGTAACAGAATATTTAAATAGAAGACTAAAGTCTCATTTAAAAAATACTTTAAATATCCAGGATACAATACAAATTTACTCATCATATCATGAGCCACAAAAACCTAAAAGTGAATGAGAAAAAGAAATCAATAGAAACCAACAGGAAAATGACACAAACGTTGGAAACTGATGCAAATGAAAACAGAAGATCAATACAGAAAAATCAATGACACCAAAAGCTGATTCACTGAAAAGATCAATAAAGTTGATAAACCCCTAGTAACGCTGACAAAGAAAAAAAGGAAAAAAAAATTACTAGTAACAGGAAAAAAGGAAAGGATATCAGTGCATGCCACCATAGACATTTAAAAAGATAACAGGAGAACACGGCAAGTCTATGTCCATCAGTTTGACAATTTAGACAAAAAGGAGTAATTTCCAAAAAAAACCAGAGGCTACCAACACTGACCAAAGATGAAACAGGTATTAGTAAAGAAACCAAATTTGAAGTTGAAAACCTTCCAAAATAAAAATCTGCAGGCACAGACGATTTCACTGGAGAATTATAACAAATATTTAAAGAAAAAATGAAACAATTCTACACCATCTCCTCCAGTTTACAACAGAGCATTCCCCTAACGCAAAAGCCAAAGACAGCACAACAAAAGAAACCTAGACTAACATATCCCGTTAATACAACACCAAAATCCTCAACAAAAGATTAGCAAGTCAAATCCTGCAGTATATTAAAAGATAATACACCATAAGCAAATCTATCAATATTATCTCATATTAAGAAAAAATACGTGATCATACCAAATGATACAGAAAAAGCATTTGACAAAATACAGTACCAACTGTTCATTTAAAAAAAAAATCAGTAATCCAGAAATAGAGGGAAATTTCCTTAAGTTGATAGAGTGTTTACCAAAAACCTAAAAATAATACACATAACGAAAATACAGACAAATCTACAATTATACAGGGAGACTTAAAAAGTCCTCTCAGAGGGCAGGAGTGGGGAGGGAAAATCACTAACTAGATAATTAGACAAATATTAACTTTAGTGGAGCCCTGGTGGCACAGTGGTTGGAAGCCTGACTACTAACCAAAAGACTGGCAGTTTGATTTCACCAGCCACTCCTTGGAAACACTATGGGGCAGTTCTTCTCTGTCCTATAAGTTTGCTATGAGTCGGAATCAACTCGACGGCAACGGGTTTGGTTTCTGTTGGTATTAACTTTGGTGAAGGGAAAGGCAACACACAATATAGGGGAAGTCAGCACACCTTGACGAAGGCAAAGTCATAAAAGCTTCCTAGACACATCCAAACACCATAAGGGACCGAGTTACTGAGACTGAGGGCTGAGGACCACGGTTTCAGGAACATCTAGGTCAGCTGGCATAACATAGTTCATAAAGAAAATGTTCTACATCCTGCTATGCTGAGTGGCATCTGGGGCCTTAAAAGCTTGTGAGCAGCCATCTAAGATACATCTGGAGCAAAGGATGATGAACAATACCAAAGACACAAGGAAAATACTAGTCCAAAGGACTAACAGACCACATGAACCACAGACTCCACCAGCCTGAGACCAGAAGAACTAGATGGTGCCTGTCTACCACTACCGACCACTCTGACAGGGATCACAACAGAGAGCCTCAGATGGAGCGGGAGAAAAATGTAGAACAAAATTCAAATTCACAAAAAAAGACCAGACTTACTGGAGGATCCCGAGATTACGGCCCCCAGGCACCCTGCTAACTCAGAACTGAAGCCACTCCCAAAGTTCACCTTTCAGCCAAAGATTAGAGAGGCCTAGAAAACACACACTAACACACGTGAGGAACATGCTGATTAGTTCAATCAAGTATATGAGACCAAATGGGCAACAACTGCCTAAAAACTAAGACGAGAAGGCAGGAAGGGACAGGAAAACTGGATGGGTGGACACTGAGAACCCAGGGTGGAAAGGAAAAGGGGAAGAGTGATGACACATTGTGGGGATTGCAACCAATGTCACAAAACAATTTGTGTTTAAAACTTTTGAATGAAAAACTAATTTGCACTGTAAATTTTCAACTAAAACAAAACTTTTAAAAAAGTCCTCTCAGGTACTGATAAAAAAAATAAAAAGACACTGCCAACACTGCAGAAGATTTGAACAACACTATCAGCCAAACTGAACTAATGGACATTTATAAAATACTCCACCAAATAGCAGCAAAATATACATTGCTTTCAAGTGTATAGACCATTCACCAAAATAAAACCATATTCTGGTACATGAAACTGAAACAGACTTCAAATAATTGAAGTCATATAAATTACATTTCCTAAATATAAGAGAATTAGTATTAGTAACTAATAAGAGAAAGATATTTGGGGAAAAAAATCCCCCAAATTCTGGAAATTTAGCAAAACATTTTAAAAATCCTATGGGTAAAAAAAGAATTCAAAGGGAAATTAGAAAATACATTGATTTAAATAAAAATAAAATTACACATTACCAAATCTGCTGAATGCAGATAAACAAGTGGTGAGAAGAAAATTTACAGCAATAATTACGTATCAGGAAAAAAGGCCTGAAATCAATGAGCAAAGCTTACACCTTGTCTTAGTTAGCCAGTGCTGCTGTAACAGAAAAACCACAGTGGATGGCTTTAACAAAGAGAAACTTATTCTCTCACAGTTTAGGATGCTAGTACTCCAAATTCAGGGTGTCAGCTCCAGGGGAAGGCTTTCTCTCTCTGGCGGAAGGTCTTTGTCATCAATCTTCCCCCGGGTCCAAAGAATGCACAGCACTTCCAGCTCTGCTTTCTTGGTGATAGGAGGTCCCCCTGTACCTCTGCTCACTTCTTTTATATCTCAAAAGAGATTGACTCAAGATACTATCTAATCTTGTAGACTGGGTACTCTAATCTTGTCTCATTAACATTACAAAGTTAGGATTTACAACACATAGGAAAATCACATCAGATGACAAAATGGTAGACAATAACACAATACTGGGAATCTGGCCTAGCCAAGTTGACACACATTTTGGGGGGACACAATTAAATACATAGCACACCTTAAAAAAAAAAAAAACTCATTGCCGTCGAGTCGATTCTGACTCATAGTGACCCTACAGGACAGAGTAAAACTGCCCCACAGGGTTTCCAAGGAACTGCTGGTGGACTCCAACTGCCAATCTTTCGGTTAGCAGCCTAAGCTCTTAACCACTGTGCCATCAGCTCTTTTAATACACCTTAAGAAACTAGAAAAAGAGTAAATTAAAACAGACGTAAGTAGTATGAAGAAAACAATAAAATAACAGAAATAAAATCACAAGCAAAAAATAAAAATCAATTAAACAAAAGCAGGTTCACTGAAAAGATCAGTAAAAGTGATAAAGGTGTAGCCAGATTGATCAAAAATCAAAAAACAAAAAAAAAGAGGGGAGGAAGGACACATATGAGCAATATCACAAAAGAAACAGGGAACAGCATTGAAAAGATTCTATAGACACTAAATGTATAATAATAATATTCTGAAAAACTTTATGCCTATAAAGTCAAAAAGTTAGATGAAATGGACAAATTTCTTAAAAGACTCAAACCACCAAAGTTCACTCAAGAAAACAGATATCTTGAATAGTCCTATATTACGAAACAACTTGTAGTTTAAAACCTTCCAACCAAAAACACTCCGTGCCCTGATTGTATCACTAGCAAATTCTACCTAATATTTAAGCAAGAAACAACACCAATTCTAAACAATTCATTCTAGAATATAGAAGAAAACTGTTTTAGTTATGTAGTGCTGTTATAACAGAAATACCACAAGTAGATGGCTTTAACAAATAGACGTTTGTTCTCTCACAGTTTAGGAGGCTAGAAGTCTGAATTCAGGGCCCCAGCTCCAGGGGAAGTCTTTCTCTCTCTGCCGGCTCTGGAGGAAGTTCCTTGTCATCAATTTCCCCCTGGTCTAAGAGTTTCTCAGCACAGGGACCCAGGACCAAAGGATATGCTCAGCTCCTGGCACTACTTTCTTGGTGTTATGAGGTCCCCCGTCTCTACTTGCTTCTCTCTTTTATATCTCAAAAGAGACTGACTCAAGACACAACCTAATCTTGCAGATTGAGTCCTGCCCATTAACATAACTGCCTCTAATCCTGCCTCATTAACATCATGTTGTTGTTAGGTGCCGTGGCGTCGATTCCGACTTACAGTGGCCCTCTATAGGACAGAGTTGAACAGCCACAAAGGGTTTCCAAGGAGCGGCTGGTGGATTTGAACTGACGACCTTTTGGTTAGCAGCCGAGTTCTTAACCACTACACCATCAGGGCTCGCATTAACGTCATAGACGTAGAATTTACAACACACTGGAAAATCACATAAGATGACAAAATTGTGGACAATCCCACAATACTGGGAATCAAGGACTAGCCAAGTTGACACACATTTTGCAGGGAACACAATTCAATCTATAACAAGAAGAAAATACTTGTAAACTCATTTGTGAGGCCAACATTACCCTGATACCAAAACCAAATAAAGACATTTCAAGAACAGAAAAATAAAAGCCAATAACCTTCAGAAATATGGAAGCAAAAACTTTTTAACAATATATGAGCAAACTGAATCCAACAATATATAAATAGGATAATACAACATAATGAAGTGTGGTTTATTCCAGAAATGCAACGCCGTTGTAACACTAGAAAATCAGTCTATTATGATTAACCATATCAACACACACATCTAAACATGAGGAAAAAATCCTTTGATAAGACTCAACATACATTCATGATAACACACTCTAAGCAAACTACTAATACAAAAAAACTCCTTAAACCTTTTAAAGGGTAGTTATAAAAAAAACTGCATCTAACATCATAGTTAATGCTGAAAGACTGAATGTTTTCCCCCTAAGATCAGAAAGAAAGTAAGGATATCTACTCTCACCACTCCTATCCAACATAAGACTGGAAATCCTAGCCAGAGCTATCTAAGGCAAGAAAAAGAAATAAGAAATATATGTATTTTAAAAAAACACACACACAACAACTAAAACTGGCTCTATTCAAAATTACATGATTATATAGAAATCTCCTGAAAAAGCTACAAAAAAGCTATTAGAGTAAGTTTAACAGGGTGTCAAGACATGGAGTCAACATACTAAAATCAATCGTGTTTCTATATGCTACCAATGAACAATTCAACCTGAAAAACATTTAACTACCGCCTACAATAGCACCAAATACAATGGAATATTTAGGTATAAAACCAAACCAAACCTGTTGTCGTCAAGTCAATTCTGACTCAAAGCGACCCTACAGGACAAGGTAGAATTGCCCCAAGGGATTCCAAGGAGCAGCTGGCAGATTCGAACTGCCGACCTTTTGGTTAGCAGCGAGGCTCTTAACCACCGCACTGCACCAAATACAATGGAATATGTAGAATAAATGTACGAAAATATGTGCAAGACCTATAAGTTAAAAACAGTAACACACCAATGAAAGAAACAAAGACTTAAATAGTTATATTGACAGACAGAAATGGTCAATATTATTAAGATGCCAATTCTCACCAAATTGATTTACAAATTCAATGCAATTACATGAAAATCCCAACAGCATTTTTGTGGATACTGACAAGCCAATTCTATCATTTATATGAAAAAGCAAACGAATTAAATAGCCAAAAGTATTCTGAAAAAGGAGAACAAAATTGGAAGAATCATGCTATCACATTTCAAAACGCACAATAAAGCAACAATAATTAAGACAGTGTGCTAGTGCTGAAAGGGCAGTAACAGATCAATCGAACACAATAAACGGCAGATTTAAGCCCTAACATAACAATAATTCTGCTTTATTTGTAATAGCTGAGCAACCAAAATATCCCTCGATACAAACTACGGTACAGTCACACAGTGCAATTCTAACTATTCAGCCATAAACTTTTTTTGTGTGTGTGCGTGCTTCGGATGAAGGATTATAGAGCAAATTAGCTCATAAAAGAAATGAGATGGGTGATATCATAACAGATCCAACTGAAATGAAAAGAATCGTAACAGAATACTATGAAAAATTGTACTCTAACAAATTTGAAAACCTAGAGGAAATGGACAAATTTCTAGAAACTCACTACCTACCTAAACTAACACAGAGGTAGAACAACTAAATAAACCCATAACAAAAGAAAAGATTGAAAAGATAATTTAAAAAAAATTCCCAACAACAAAAAAAAAGCCCTGGCCCAGAGGGCTTCACTGGAGATTTCTACCAAATTTTCAG
>NW_004444155.1:301214-340200 GCF_000243295.1 Trichechus manatus latirostris
AAATTGTACTCTAACAAATTTGAAAACCTAGAGGAAATGGACAAATTTCTAGAAACTCACTACCTACCTAAACTAACACAAACAGAGGTAGAACAACTAAATAAACCCATGACAAAAGAAGAGATAGAAAAGGTAACTAAAAAACTCCCAGCAAAAAAAAAAGCCCTGGCCCGGATGGCTTCACTGGAGAATTCTACCAAACTTGCAGAGAAAAGTTAATACCACTACTACTAAAGCTATCTCAGTGCATAGAAAAGGATGGAATACTCTCAAACTCATTCTATAAAGCCGGCATAACCCTGATACCAAAACAAGGTAAAGACACCACAAAAAAAGGAAATTACGGACCAATATACCTCATGAACATCAACACAAAAATATTCAACAAAATTCTAGCCAATAGAATTCAGCAACATATCAAAAAAATAACTCACCATGATCAAGTGGGATTTATACCAGGTAGGCAGGAATGGTTCAACATTAGAAAAACAATCAATGTAACCCATTACATTAATAAAACAAAAGACGAGAACCACATGATCTTAACAATCAATCCAGAAAAAGCATTTGACAAAGTCAAATTCATGATAAAATTCATGATAAACACTCTCCACAAAATAGGAATAGAAAGGAAATTCCTCAACATAATTAAGGGAACTTATACAAAGCCAACAGTCAACATCATCCTAAATAGAGAGACTTTGAAAGCATTCCCCTTGTGAACAGGAACCACACAAGGATGCCCTTTATCACCAGTCTTATTCAACATTGTGCTGGAGGTCCTAGCCACAGCAATTAGGCTAGAAAAAGAAATAAAGAGCATCGAAATTGGTAGGGAAGAAATCAAAGTATCTCTGCTTGCAGATGATACGATCTTATACACAGAAAACTACCAAGAATCTACAAGAAAACTACTGAAACTAATGGAAGATTTCAGCAAAGTTTCAGGATACAAGATAAACATACAAAAATCAGCTGGATTCCTTTACACCAACAAAGAGAACTTCGAAGAGGAAATCACCAAATCAATACCATTTACAACAGCCCCCAAGAAGATAAAATACTTAGGAATAAATCTAACCAGAGACGTAAAATACCTATACGACGAAAACTACAAGACACTACTGCAAGAAACCAAAAGAGACCTGCATAAGTGGAAAAACATACCTTGCTCATGGATAGGAAAACCTAACATTGTGAAAATGTCAATTCTACCAAAGCAATCTACAGATACAATGCAATCCCGATCCAAATTCCAAAGGCATTTTTTGATGAGATGGAGAAAGAAATCACCAACTTCATATGGAAAGGGAAGAGGCCGCAAACAAGTAAAGCATTACTCAAGAAGAACAAAGTGGGAGACCTCACACTACCTGATTTTAGAACCTACCGTACCACCACAGTAGTCAAAACAGCCTGGTACTCGCACAACAATGGATACATAGACCAATGGAACAGAATTGAGAATCCAGACATAAATTTATCCACCTATCAGCAGCTGATATTTGACAAACGCCCGAAGTCCATTAAATGGGGAAAAGACAGTCCCTTTGACAAATGGTGCTGGCATAACTGGATATCCATCTGCAGAAAAATGAAACAAGACCCATACCTCACACCATGAGAAAAACTAACTCAAAATGGATCAAAGACCTAAGGATAAAATCTGAAATGATAAAGATCACGGAAGAACAAATAGGGACAACGCTAGGAGCCCTAATACATGGCATAAACACAACACGAACTATAAGTAACAATGCACATGCATCAGAAGAAGACTAGATAACTGTGAGCTCCTAAAAATCAAACACTTATGCTCATCAAAAGATTTCAGCAAAAGAGTAAAAAGACAACCTACGGACTGGGAAAAATATTTTAGCTACAACAAATCCAATCAGCGTCTAATCTCTAAAACCTACAAGATACTGCAAAACCTCAACAACAAGAAGACAAATAACCCAATTAAAAAACGTGCAAAGTACATGAACAGGCACTTCACCAAAGAAGATACTCAGGCAGCTAAGAGACACATAAAGAAATGTTCACAATCATCAGCCATTAGAGAAATGCAGATCAAAATTACAATGAGATACCATCTCACCGCAACAAGGATAGCAACAATCCAAAAAACACAAAGTAATAAACGCTGAAGAGGTTGTGGAGAGACTGAACACTTCCACACTGTTGGTGGGAATGTACAATGGTACAACCACTTTGGAAATCGATTTGGCGCTTCCTTAAAAAGCTAGAAATAGAAGTACCATACGATCCACCTATCCCACTCCTTGGAATATAACCTAGAGAAATAAGAGCCGTCACACGAATAGATATACACACACCCATGTTCGCTGCAGCACTGCTCACAATGGCAAAAAGATGGAAAAAAACCAAAGTACCTATCAAGAGATGAACGGATAAACAAATTATTGTAAATTCAGACAATGGAATACTATGCAATGATAGAGAACAACGATGAAGTCGTGAAACATAACATGGAGGAATCTAGACAGCATTATGCTGAGTGAATTTAGTCAGTCACAGAAGGACAAATATTGTATAAAACCACTATTATAAGAACTCAAGAAAAGGTTTAAATACAGAAGAAAACATTGTTTGATGGCTACCAGTGTGGGGAGGGAGGGTGAGGGCTATTCACTAACTAGATAGTAGACAAGGATTATCTTAGGTGAAGGGCAGGACAGCACGCACTACAGGGGCAGTCAGCACAACTGGACTAAAGCAAAGCTAAGACGTTTCCTGAATACAATCAAACACTTCAAGGGACAGAGTAGCAGGGGTGGGGGTCTGGGGACCATGCTTTCAGAGAACATTTAGGTCAACTGGCATAACAAAGTTTATGAAGAAAATATTCTGCATCCTAGTTTGGTGAGTGGCATCTGGGGTCTTAAAAGCTTGTAAGCAGCCATCTAGGATGCATCAATTGGTCCCAACCACCTGGAGTAAAGGAGAATGACGAATATCAAAGACACAAGGGAAGTATTAGTCCAAGAGACAGAAAGGGCCACATAAACTGGAGACTTCATCAGCCTGAGACCAGAAGAACTAGATGGTGCCCAGCTACCACCAATGACTGCCCTGTCAGGGAACACAACAGAGAGTCCCTGATGGAGCAGGAGAAAGGTGGGGTGCAGAACTCCAATTCTAAGTAAGAAGACCAGACTTAATGATCTGACTGAGACTGGAGGAACCTCGGAAAGCATGGCCCCCAGACCCTCTGTCAGTCCAGAACTAAAACGATTTATGAGGCCAACTCTTCAGACAAAGATTGGACTAGACTGTGGGACATAAAATGATACTTGTGGAGAGTGTGCTTCCAAGCTCAAGTAGATACATGAGACTAAACAGGCAGCTTCTGTCCAGAGGTGAGATGAGAAGGCAGAGAGGATTAGGAGCTGGTTGAATGGACATGGGAAATCAGGGGTGGAAAGGAGGAGTGTGCTGTCACAGTATAGGGAGAGCAATTAGGGTCACGTAACAACGTACATATAAATTTTTGTATGAGACTAACTTGAAATGTAAACTTTCACTTAAACGACAACAATAAACATAAAAACAATAAAGCTACAATAATGAAGTCACTGTGGTAGTGGCATAAAGATGGACATTTAGATCAACTGAACAGAATACAGGTAGTCCACAACTAACACCGTATTCGAGTTACAATGAACTGCACTTACAACACTCCTTTTTTTTTTTTTACATCTTATTATTAGTAATATGTATGTATTAAAATATATTTGTAAATTTATATGTAATGTATCCAACCCCCAAAGACAAATAAAGATTGCATTTATAAAGATACTGATAATAAAAGGTAATAATAATGAAAACTATGAAAAAAACAAGGTACTCAACTTACATGACAACTGACTTAATGATGGAGTTTTTGGAATGGAACCCTGTTGTAAGCAGGGGACTACCTGAAGAGTCCAAAAATAGACCCATACTTATATCATCAATAGATTTTCGACAAAGGTGCAAAGGTAATTCTATGGATAAACTCTTTTCAACAAATTACCTCAGCTATAATCAGGCAAATTCATATCTAAACCATAGTGAGACTTCATTATGTACTAGTAGCATGAAAAAAGAAAAAAACTAACAGTACTATGAATTAGTAAGAATGTGAAGTCCTGAGAACTCTCATTACTCCTGGAGGCAAGGAACAGAGGGAAATGCAGTAAACTGGTAAATCTAAAAAAACCATAATATTGAGTAGGGTACACAAGTCACAGAAGAGTACAAGTATGATTTCTTTTGTATAAAAATTTAAAAACAAGGAAAACAAAACAATTTGCTCGTTAGTGACACATATAACTGTAAAAACTACTAAGAAAAACAAAAGACTCATTTACCTCAAAAGTTAGGAGAGTGTCTATCTCTGGGGCAAGACAGGGAAAGAACACACAGAGGACTATAAAGATACTGGCAATGTTCTATTTCTTAATCTAGGTAGTGGTTATATGCATGCTTACTTCACTACTGTTCTTCAAATAGCGTGTATTTAAATTTGATAATTTAAATTTGTGAATCTTACATTATTCTGTATGTAAACTGCACAAAAGTTTGAAAAAAAGGATAGTCAACACACTATACATTAAATGTAATGAAACTTTACAAGAACTTTGGTACTTACCAAAGCTACGCATACATCGATTACAAAACCTTACTCTTTATAAAGCTTCAGACAACTCTTTTTTTAATAACCTGCCTCTCTATACTCATTAACAACCCTCATTTGTGTCAAGCTCACAGTGCCAATCCATCTAATGGCAGTGAGCACTAGCACTCTGAAATAGCACCAACCTAAACTGGAGATTTCATTTTCAACTCTCAAAAAAATCTTCTGCCAAATCCTGCAGATATCGGGTAACAAATTTTAAATATCAAACTAAAATAGCATTAAACAATAATAATTAAGGAGGTATGCTATTAAAAGCACTAAACGTTACTTATTACTTACCCGTACCACTCCTGTGTACAGCACCAGGTTTCCACCACATTCCAGGATCAGCATGGTATCTATTTTCTAAAGGACAAACAAATCATTTTCAAATCTGGGCAAAACTAATGATTTTTTCTATGGAAAAATCTGATGAAGCATAAAAATTTTTAACTTCTCAAGAAATGTAACTGCATTTACCTCCACTGGTGCTGCATCCTTTGCCTGTATGTTGGTGACAGAGCCAAAGATGAGCTGGGCTTTATCATTACTCTCTTGAAACTTCACGCAGCTAATATTAAAATAAATTACTGACACATGAAACAACCTGTAACGATCTCAAAGGCATTATGCTAAGTCTAAAGGGACAATCGCAAAAAGTTCCATAGCATATGATTCCATTTAAATAACATTCTTAAATGACAAAATTATAGAGAAGGAGAACAGATTAGTAGTTGCCAGGAGTTAAGGACATATGGAGGGGTGGTAAGATGTAAAGGCAGTAGCATGAGGGAGATCTTTGAGGTAATGGAAAAGTACAGTATATTCATTGTGGTGGTGTTTACACAAATGCACACATGTGAGAAGATCGCATAGAAACATACACACATAAATGAGTATGTATAAAACCGACAAAATATGAATAAGGTCTATGGACTGTACTGAAGTTTCCTGGTTTTGATAATGTACTACGGTACTGTAAGACGTTACCCCTTGGGAGAATAGAGTGCAGGGTATACAGCGTGCCTCCCTGTACTATTTTGCAACTTCCTGTATGAAATAAACCCTCATGCCCACTAGAATGACTACAATCAAAGAGACTGACAACATCCAATCTTGTTGAGGATAAAAAGAAACTGGAGCCCTCATACATTGCTGGCGGAAATATAAAGTGGTGCAGCCTATCTGGAACAGAGTTTGGCAGTTTCTTAAAAAGTTAAACATAAATTTACCATTTGAACCAAGTGTTCCACTCCTAGGAAAGAAAAATGAAATCATATATCGACACAAAGACTTTTGCTAAAATGTTCATAGCATCATCATTTACAATGGTCAAACAAACCAAATGTCCATCCACCTATGAATGGATAAACAAAATGTGGTATAGCTATACAATGGAATACTATACAGCTAGCAAAGAAGTACTCATACATGTTACAACATGATGGATCCTCAAAAACATTATGCTAAGTAAAAGAAACTAGATACAAAAAAACTACATACGGTATAAGACTATCTGTGTGTCCAGAAAAGACAAATATATATAAGTAGAACGCAGATGAGTGAATGCCTGAGGCTAGTAACGAGAACAGAGACTGACTGCAAATGTGCAAAAGGGATCTTTTTTAAGGTGATAGAAATGTTCTAAAACTAGATTGTGGTGATGGCTACACAATTCCGTAAATTCACTAAAATTCAGTGAATTGTACACTTAAAACAAGTCAATCTAATGGTATGTAAATTATTTCTCAATAAAGTTGCTTAGAAAAAACGTTAAAACAAGAAAGCTACCTACGGTTTTGACAAAGAATTAATGGAAAATACATGCACTTACCGTAACTGGAACTGGGACTCTACGAAAAAGCACAAGAACTTTTGCCCACATAGGTCACATGTAATGAACACTTTTGAGGCCTGTGAATGTTTCTCTCTGCAATAGTTAATAAAGTAACTGTCAGCACTGGCCCAAAAATTTACCGCAGTAACTATTAAAGTCTTTGAGAATATTCTGCAAGAAATCTAAAAACTACTTGGGCCATGCAATAACCTTGAAGATACAAAAACACTTCCTAGAACGGAACTTCTTACTCTCTAAGATTGCCTTCAGCTCTCTGATTCTGAGTCCCTCACATACCTTTATTTTTTAAAACCTACAATCAATTTTATCATTATCAATGGACTTTTTAACTCCCTACTATGCAAGTTATCTACTACTAAAGCAATGCAAACTTGAATTTCTACCCCTCAAAGGGTTTAAGGGGTCAGACTTTCTATAAAATGACCTCTCCTATCTATTCTCTCTTCCTCTCAAATTAGACCTCTTCCCACCCTTCATTTTTATATACCATACCTCTAATTCCTAAACCTTTATTTACAGAGTGGGGCAACAGACCATAATTCCATAAAATAAGGACTTTTTGAATTACCAATAAGGTATTTAAAGAAAAATGACTTTTCAATGTAGGAAATTTTTATTTTATATATAAAGAAAACAAAGGCCCTACTTCGCTGCATTAACATCTTTACCTTCCTCTGGCTACCTCTAGGCCACCCCCAGCCTCTAAAAACATACATTTGCCTTGTACTTCACAGAGAAAATGAGGGTGTAAGTGCTTGAGCTCAACGTCCTGTCCTATATATCTGACCTATATTTGCATGTGTCTGTCAGCGTGTAGTACTGTGAGGACCTGAGTGTTGCTGTGATGCTGGAAGCTATGCCACCAGTATTCACATACCAGCAAGGTCACCCGTGGTGGACAGGTTTCAGCTGAGCTTCCAGACTAAGACAGACTAGGAAGAAGAACCTGGCAGTCTACTTCTGAAAAGAATTAGCCACTGAAAACCTTACGAACAGCAGCGCAACACTGTCTGATACAGTGCCAGAAGATGAGCCCCTCAGGTTGGAAGGCACTCAAAATACAATTGAGGAAGAACTGCCTCCTCAAAGTACAATCAATCCTAATGACGTGGATGGAGTCAAGCTTTTGGGACCTTCATTTGCTGATGTGGCATGACTCAAAATGAGAAGAAACAGCTACAAACATCCATTAATAACTGGAATGTGGAATGTACAAAGTATGAATGAAGGAAAACTGGAAATCATCAAAAATGAAATGGAACACATAAGCATCAATATCCTAGGCA
This sequence comes from Trichechus manatus latirostris, assembly GCF_000243295.1. Lineage (NCBI taxonomy): Eukaryota > Metazoa > Chordata > Mammalia > Sirenia > Trichechidae > Trichechus > Trichechus manatus. Next base: position 309,043 of record NW_004444155.1, read on the forward strand.
TTACTGAGCTGAAATGGACTGGTATTGGCCATTCTGAATCGGACAATCTTATGATCTACTATGTCGAGAATGACAAATTGAAGAGAAATGGTATTACACTCATGGTCAAAAAGAATATTTCAGGATCTATCCTGAAGTACGAAGCTGTCAGTGACAGGATAATAACCACATGCTTACAAGGAAGACTAGTTAATGTCACTATTCTTCAAATTTACGCACCAATCACTAAGGCCAAAGATGAAGAAACTGAAGATTTTTATCAACTTCTGCTGTCTGAAATCGATCAAACATGCATCAAGATGCATTGATAATTTCTGGTAATTGGAATGCAAAAGTTAGAAACAAGAAGGATTAGTAGTTGGAAAATATTGCCTCGGTGATAGAAATAATGCCTGAGATCAAATGATAATCTCGGAAGACCAGCGACGTCTTCATTGCAAATACCTTTTATCAACAACATAAATGGCAACTATACATGTAGACCTCACCAGATGGAATACACAGGAATCAAATCGACTACATCTGTGGAAAAAGACAATGGAAAAGCTCAACATCATTAGTCAGAAAAAGGCCAGGGGCCGACTGTGGAACAGACCATCAACTGCTCATATGTAAATTCAAGTTGAAACTGAAGAAAATTAGAACAAGTCCACAAGAGCCAAAGTTTGACCTTGAGTATATCCCACCTGAATTTAGACACCACCTCAAGAATAGACCTGACACATCGAATACTGATCAAAGACCAGACAAGCTGTGGAATGACATCAAGTACATCATATATGAAGAAAGCAAGAGGTCATTAAAAAGACCAGAAAGAGGGAAAGGACCAAAATGGATGTCAGAAGAGACTCTGAAACTTGCTCTTAAACGTCAAGTAGCTAAACTGAGTGGAAGAAATGATGAAGTAAAAGATCTGAACAGAAGATTTCAAAGAGCAGCTCGAGAAGACAAAGTATTATAATGACATGTGCAAAGACCTGGAGTTAGAAAACCAAAAGGGAAGAACACGCTTTGCATTTCTCAAGCTACAAGTACTGAAGAAAAAATTTATGCCTTGAATTGCAATACTGAAGGACTACACAGGAAAAATATTAAACGACGCAGGAAGCATCAAAAGAAGATGGAAGGAATATACAGAGTCACTATATGAAAAAGAACTGGTCAATGTTCAATCATTTCAGGAGGCAGCATATGATCAAGAACCGATGGTAATGAAGGAAGAAGTCCAAGGTGTACTGAAGACACTGGCGAAAAACAAGGCTCCAGGAACTGACTGAATACTAACCAAAATGTTTCAATAAATGGATGCAGCGCTGAAGTGCTCATTCGTTTATGCCAAGAAATTTGGAAGACAGCTACCTGGCCAACCAACCAGACGAGATCCGTATTTATGCCTACACCAAAGAAAGGTGATCCAACTGAACATGGAAATTACCGAACGATATCATTAATATCACATGCATGTAAAACTTTGCTGAAGATGATTCAAAAGCAGTTGCAGCAGTACATCGACAGGGAACTGCCAGAAATTCCAGCTGGATTCAGAAGAGGATGTGGAACCAAGGATATCACTTCTGAAGGACTATACAGGATGTCAGATGGATCCTGGCTGAAAGCAGAGAATACCAGAAAGATGTTTACTTGTGTTTTGTTGACTACACAAAGGCATTCAACTATGTGGATCATAAGAAATTATGGATAACATTGCAAAGAATGAGAATTCCGGAAAACTTAATTGTGCTTATGAGGAACCTACATATAGATCAAGAGGTAGTCACTAGAACAGAACAAGGGGATACTGCGTGGTTTAAAGTCAGGAAAGATACGCGTCACGGTTGTATTCTTTTACCATACTTACTCATTCTATATGCTAAGCAAATAATCCAGGAAGCAGGACTATACGAAGAACTCAGCATCAGGATTACAGGAAGACTTATTAACAACCTGTGATACGCAGATAACATAACCTTGCTAGCTGAAAGTGAAGAGGACTTGAAACTCCGATGAAGATCAAAGACCACAGCCTTCAGTATGGATTACACCTCAACATAAAGAAAACAAAAACCCTCACAACTGGACCAATATACAACATAATGATAAATGGAAAAAAGATTGAAGTTGTCAAAGATTTCCTTTCACAAAATAGTGGCCCAAGAGACAGAAAGGGCCACATAAACCGGAGACTTCATCAGCTTGAGACCAGAACTAGATGGTGCCCAGCTACCACCAATGATTGCCCTGACAGGGAACAAAACAGAGTCCCAGATAGAGCAGGAGAAAGGTGGGGTGCAGAACTCAATTCTAGTAAAAAGACCAGACTTAATGGTCTGAGACTGGAGGAACCCCGAAAAGCATGGCCCCTGGATACTCTATTGGCCCAGAACTAAAACAATTTCCAAGGCCAACTCTTCAGACAGGGATTGGACTGGACCATGGGACATAAAGTGATACTTGTAAGGAGTGTGCCTCTTGGCTCAAGCAGATACAGGAGACTAAACGGGCAGCTTCTGTCCAGAGGTGAGATGAGAAGGCAGAGAGGGTTAGGAGCTGGTCGAATGGACATGGGGAATCAGGCGTGGAAAGGAGGAGTGTGCTGTCACAGTATGGGGAGAGCAATTAGAGTCACATAACAGTGTATGTATAAACTTTTGTATGGGAAAAAGTAAAAATGCTTAAAAAAGTTAAGGATTTTTTAAATGATGAGATTATCCTCAATTATCCAAGTACAATCACAAGTGTCTTTGTAAGAGAGAGGCAGAGAGATCTGACACACGTAGTAGAGGAGAAGACAATGAGACTACAAGGCAGAGATTGGAGGGATGCAGCCAAAGCCAAGGAATGCCAGCCACCAAAAGCTACAAAAGGCAAGGACTGGATTCTCCTACAGAGCCTCCAGAGGCATCACAGCCCTGCCACACCTTGATTTCAGCCCAGCAGACTCAGGCTTCAGACTCTGGAATTACAGCTTCCAGAACTGAGAGAATAAATTCCTGTTGTTTTAAGCCAATAAAAAAAAAAAAAGATTTCCTTTTACTCGGATCCACAATCAACACCCATGGAAGCATCAGTCAAGAAATCAGATGTACTCACTGGGCAGATCTGCTGCAAAAGACCTCTTTAAAGCGTTCAAAAGCAAAGATGTCACTTTAAGGACTAAGGAGCGCCTGATCCAAGCCATGGTGTTTTCAATCACCTCTTATGCAGGTAAAAGCTGGACAATGAATAAGGAAGACCAAAGAAGAATTGATGCCTTTGAATTATGGCATTGCTGAAGAATACTGAATATACCACGGACTGCCAGAAGAACGAACAAATCTGTCTTGGACGAAGTACAGCCAGAATGCTCCTTAGAAGCAAGGATGGTAAGACGTCGTCTCATGTACTTCGTACATGTTGTCAGGAGGGACCAAGCCCTGGAGAAGGACATCATGCTTGGTAGAGGGTCAGTGAAAAAGAGAAGACCCTCAACGAGACAGACTGACACAGCGGCTGCAATAATACGCAAACATAACAACTGTGAGGATGGTGCAGGACCGGGCAGTGTTTCATTCTGTTGTACACAGGGTTGCTATGAGTCGGAACCTACTTGACGGCACCTAACAACAACAACATATTTGCATATCAACCATCATCTTCTTTCCCCAAGGCTAATCTACTTGTGCTCCTTTCTGATTCCTTATTCCATCAGTCATTTTCTCTCCACTATAGTGGTTAAAAGCTTGGCTGCTAACCAAAAGCCTGGCAGTTCAAATCCACCAGCCGCTCCTTGGAAACTCTATGAGGCAGTTCTACTCTGTCCCACAGGGTCACTATGAGTTGGAACTGACTTGATGGCATCTAACAACAACAACATTTTCAATGTTTTCCCTGCTTTGGGTATATTTCTTGTAGCCTATTCTTTTATATTAGAAGTCTTGAAATATGAAAATGAACTGAATATTAGATATTAAGGACCTATTGTTAAGGCCTTGATCAGGTATAAAAATGATATTATGGTTAGAGATGCACACTGAAGTATTTAAGGGCAAAATATCATGAAGACTTACTATCTTTAACATAGCAAAACCAAAACTCTCTCAACCCTGAGACTCCCTCTAGCTAGTTTTGCATCTCTCACCCTCATTCAAAAGAAAACTGAAAATAGTTGATGTGCCTGTGTTCATTTCCCCACTCCCTGCTTACTTTTTCCATCCCACTTCACTCTCCCTAGCCTCAACTGCTCTCGCTGCGGTCACCAATGACCTCACTGCAAATCCAGTTCTCTCTTTTCTGCCCTGTCTCCTAGCGCCACACTTCTGCAGCAACTGGCAATAATGGCACCTCTCTCTTCTTGGAAGGCTCCCTTTTCTTGCGTTCCATGATATTCCTTGCTGCTTCTCCCACCTGTCCTCTCTTGCTTTGTCTCTCTGCAGCAGCTACTTGCTTCTTTCCATGCTCAAAATCTTAAGTTTCCAAGCCTTCAGTCCCTAGCCCTCTTCTGATTCCCTATCACTGAGTTTTAACTATTTGGGGGTCACAGGCCCATCTGAGAATCTAAAGAACATTAAAACCCTCTCATTAGGAAAAGGCCTATCACTACTCAACTACATACACACACACACAGAAATACTGAATACAATCCCAGAAGGTTAACAGAACTCCTGCAACTGCAAGGTCATCTATGAGCCCCCCACCCATCACCAGAGACCTCTATGAACCTAGCCCTATACATACTCCTTAAACTCTAATCTACCTCTCTTGCCTCAATCTCCATCTATAAGCTGACAACTCCCAAATATACATTTATTGCTCTGCTCTGTACCCTGAGCTTACAGTCTCCATAAAGAGCCTTCTTACAGCATTCCTGAAACAGAACAGGCCTAAAGGAATCTTCAGAGTATAATCTCTCTCTCTTAAACCTCCTCTTTCTCAGTCCTTTCCCTTCCCAAGGTGCAAGCCAAAGTGCAAGTAACTGTAATTCCCTGAATGGTACATACATTCAAACTTCTGAACTTTTGTTCTGCTAATACCATTGCCTACTCTGCCCTTCCCCACTTACCTGCCTGGCAAATACCAAAGCCCTATCAGCAGCATAAGCAGTACCTGCTTGAGCCACCACCCTTCAGATAGCTGTCTCTCTTTTGAGGGCAGGGACTGTGACTTATTTGCCTGTTAAATCCCAGCCACTAGCACAGACACTGGCATATGGCCTAATTAATGAATGAATTATTAAAGAGAACACAAAAGGAGAAAGGTCACATAGAGGGGAGGTTTGACCTGTGTTTTTCCAAAAAGCAGAGTTGACACTCAACTAGCATAAAGGTATAACTTACAAAAAATTCTATAAAATCTGAAGTTTCTTAGTATACAGAAATTAGTTCTGTTTCTCCTTAAACCAAACAGCAAATATTTCAAATCTGAGAGATCATTACTACTAAGTTACAGAACAAATATCAAATGGATAAAGGATATTTTTTAATCACTTTAATTAGTATCATTAATATCTTTTATTGAAACTGAAGTGGCCTTAAAATATATCTCCACGTATTAATAATTTATCATAACTAATCTTTAATAAGTGATCATTAAAAGAACACTGTAAGCAAAATATCAAGTATTTTCCAAGACTTTTAGCAACACTTTTCTTTGAATATAAAAATATACACTCCAAACCTTGTATTAGTAATTGTTTCTGTCCACAAATGGTCAATACAAAGTTCAGGAACAATTGGCTCTGTTTCTGGCGCAAAAAAGGAGTCATTAGAAGTACTATTTGGAGAATGCGAAATACTGTGTCTTTTCGGAGACTGATTATGACTTGAAAGGTTGAACCTCTGCACCCCTGAAAAAGAGTGCACTCCTAAGGCAGGAGAATGAGCACGACTGCAAAGTAAAACAGAAGATGAGAGTCCATCACAATCAGAAATGCATACTTATATAACATACTTCCCAATATTCTATGCATGGAGGCGCATTCTTGGCATAATTCCAGTTAGAAATACATTTTTTTAAAGTAGCTATTTAAATGGTTCATGTTAAAGTGCTTTACTATATTCTAAAAATGCAGAAATTCTTATTAGAAGAATTCATTCATTCAAAACTAAAAATTTAGTTCTTGTTTATTTTCTGTCTCACAGAAAGAAATTGTTTATATTATTCAAAAGGGTCTAAACTATGTTCCTGTATAGTCAGATATACATATATAGTGCACGTGTCTCTGTGTGTGTGTGCGCGCGCATACACTAAAAAGGAAAACTAATACAAATTGAGATGCAAAGGTAGTAAAAAAATATTTTTGGAATTAATATTCATCAAGCTGCTGCCATTAAGCTACAGAAACGAGGCAAACCATCTTAAGACAAGCATCGGCAACTTTTAAATATGATTCATCAAAGAGAAGTGGCATAGAAACTTGGAAGTCTTAGTAAAGAGGCACAAACGGGATGATGGCTACTTTCCCTAAAAAATACCCAAGAACTATCAACAGAAATTTTAAATCCTTCAAAACTGAAGAGAAACTCAGAAAATAAGGTATCTTATTTTTTACACTTCCACATTTAATTCCTACCTTAGAGCTGCCATGTTGGAAATAGAAGGTGAGCGAGAGTGTAGACTGGGTGATGAGGTTGAGCGGCTCTGACTGTGGATAGAAGAGTAATTCTGGAAAGGTGAAGTCACAGAAGAATCTCCTTTGGAGAGGCTTCTGAGGTGAGCTGTGAGGGAGCTGCTAGTGGCCACATTCTGCGGGGTTCCTCCCTGTTCAGAGAACTTCAAAACAACATTCTCTTCCTTAAGTCAAAATAAAGAGAAGGAGAAAAAGAAAACTCTAATTAGATTAAAAGGGTAATTTCCTTTATGACAATACAGGGTAGATGCCAGTTACTTAAGAAACAAAATTCTTTTTTCTTAAAAAGCTCAATCTATTTCACAAATAAGTCTTCCAAAAACATGTGAAGGTTTCAGTATTAACTACTCTTTCATATTCAGAAGTGACTTGCCTTTATTCTTACCTCTGGTTTGACTCTCCGGAGAGCCCACACAGAATGCAACCCTTGAACAGTGTCATACGTCATTACAATAGAGGGGTCAGTATTGAGGAAAACAATTTTCATCGCATGATCTACAACATATTGCACCCGTGATGAACCAAAAAGACCTAAAAAATACAACAGAAATAATCAGGTATAAAACAACAGACTTTACAAGACTGTTCTTTATGAACTGAGGTCTTGAATTCTTAAAGAGAAACCAATCCAATTGGATAGTAATGTTAGCTGGAATGGTTAAGGTTAGGTGTCAACTTAGCTGGGCATGATTCTCAGTGGTTTGGCAGTTATGTGATGATGTAATCTGGCAGTTATGTAATAATTTGGCAGTTATGTAATGATGTAGCCATCCTCCATTTTCACATATCACCAATTTTCACATAATGACCTGGTCTTTGGAATTTAACCATGTCGATAAGCAAGGAGTGGGTGTATTTTTTTCCCAAAATAGTATTAGCTCATCCAAGTATCATCCATTTATTAATTATTGAGGAACAGAGTCATCTATACTCATTGCCAACGAGTTGATTTCAACTCACAGCAACCCTATAGGACAGAGAAGAACTGTTCCATATGCTTTCCAAGCCTGTAATCTTTACGGAAGCAGAGTGCTACATCTTTCTCCTGTGGAGCGGCTGGTGGGTGCAAACCACCAACCTTCTGGTTATCTGAGCATTTAACCATTGTGCTACCAGGGTTCCTTGAGTCATCCACAGGTTAGTAAATGTATCAGCATTCATGGCTGATTTATAGGGAAGGCTCTATTTTTACTATACTTAAAGAAAAACTATTAAGCAGTTAATGCCATGGTATTCAAGAGGTTCTTGATTTAATATAAATTAACTTCAAAAGTTATTTTTATAAAATGCTTAAATATTATTTTCATAAAACAAGTGAAATTTTTGTAAGCTCATTTCTTATTTCATCCCCTCCCTCAAACAAATATTTAAAAAAAGCTTCGTAAAATTATAAAAATACACTTACTTCCAGATTTACAAACAAGTGGTGTTATTTCATCTAGTGGGTGCAGCATGCTGAACAGTGTGGGTAAAGGTTTTCTAGCAGTAAACAAACAATCAGTCAGTCAATGACCAACACAAGATGACTACATTTGTGCAAAGTTTGCATTTTCCTTGCAAAGAAGTATCTTCTCCAGATTACACAAGCAACTAGAAACCGATGACTTAAAAGCAAAACTTTAAACTTTTTACATACTGTCATTCATAGTATTTTCTACCTCATTCCTAGAAACTTCTCCTCTTCTTATACAGGTTAATTCTATACATACACACACGGAGGGAAATCAAGACAGCCCAGGAAATATCTGGAAACAGCAGTCATCACAATCCAGAACTAACAGAAAAATGGGCATAGGCAGTCTCTCTCTTTTTTCTTCTTAGTGATAGTGTGTCTATGGCAACTAAGAAAGAAATTTAGTTTCTTGCACGTGCTTAGAAAGGAAGGCACCTAAACATTTGTTTTCAAGTAAATGAAGAGTCTCCATTATTTTTTTAAAGAGTGATAGAAAAACAAAGAAAAGTTTTCTATCTGAACACAGAAAGAGATAGAAACCTATAAGCAATTTTTTAAAAACATATTGTCTACTTCTTGAATCACACAGTATGAGGTGCTATATGTATCTGCTCTTCAATGAGTTCAATTTACTAGAGAAAGAAGGCGAAGACACAAACCACCAATAAGAACCTACCATTTATTGTGCACCTAGTATGTACTAGGCCCTGTGCCAAAGCCTTACATACATTAGCTCATTTAATCTTCACGTAAACCCTAAGAGGTAACTGACAGTATTTCTGTAACAGATAAGGAAACTAAAGCTAAGAAAATTCAAATAATTTGCCCAAAGTAACACAATGAAAAAGCGGCAGAGCTAAGAAATGAATCCTGTTCTCTTTAATCCATTTGTTTGTTCAATTTTTCTACTTGAGGGGGAAAAAAAAGCTGTAGATAATTAAGTAGCAAATGAAAGAACTAGCTAATAAGTACACAATATTGAAATTAGAGAAAATGGTAAATATCTGTACTATCAGCATAAAAATTATCATCATCTTGAAATTTTAGTTAAACAATTTTACCTCAGGACCAACACAAAAAAGCCCAAGCAATAATATTCTGCACTAAGTAAAATGAATACCTGGGTGGAACTGCAGGCACTTCATGTGAAGAACTGCTTCGTTCAAACAACAGTCCATATTTGGTGGGCCAAACATTTGCAACCTATCAGGTAAAAGGATGGGAGGACAGGAGAGGTTGGAAACAAAGAAGTAAGAGAAACTACCCTTTACAAAATGTTTTTAGAAAACATACAAAATAATACTTTTTTTTCAATTTAATAAGACCTTCACAAAGTAACACCACCGTCACTAATATTAAAAAACAAGCAATTCTAAGGAGGAAGAGGAATTCAATCTCAAATTCCTGCCAGTGGCTAAAATCAGTACTGAAAATGACAACGTGATAAAGTCTTAACAATAGCATTAGGCATGAAAAAGCTGACAAGAAACAGGAAAAAGACTAGTATGCACATGTATCTTATTTTATATAAACAAAATACATTTCTTACATATAATGTAAACTGACAAAACCCTCTCAGAAAAGACCTCTTAATCTTTCCACTTAGCTCAATAAGCTAAAAATTAAGATAGGATCATCTTATGTGTTTTAACACGTTGTAATTCACTTTACTAGGTTCTTTGTTTTTTATGCAAAGAATAGAAAAATGGTAAATCACTAAAGCTGCAGAAATGTAGTTATTTTATTTGAGTAAAAATAGCATTCTTGATTATACTAACATAAACTAATTCATTCAAGAATGTTTTCTAACAAAACATAGAAACACCTAAGTTTACCTGAAACGGCAAGGAAGCTATGTAATCCTTTCCTTCTATGCTATGCATGTTAATGCATGAGCTTTGCAATATGCATATGCATTTTTCCACTTCATCACCACCTGAAAAAAACAAGTATAACAAGATTTATGAAAATTTTTCTAAAGAGTTCTATCCGAAAAGCACAATTCTTTAATGTACAATAGAAAAGTTAAGCTAAACCACTACGAATAAGTGGCCATTTTGAATGAAGAAAACAATGAGATACACATTTGGAATCATCGTAAGATAAAATAAAATTTCAAAAAGAAACTTACTGTAGGCCTTTTCAGACTTATCCTGTGATGTAATGAAGTCACACCACAATGCCTAAAAGCAAAACAAAATGCTTACCTGAGAAAATTATATCTAAATAATAACTACTAACTACCAGTACCAGTACCAGTTGCCATGAGTGACCCCATGTGTGTCAGAGTAGAACTGAGCTCCGTGTGAGTTTTCAATGGCTGATTTTTTGGAAATAGATCACCAGGCCTTTCTTCTGAGGCACCTCTGGGTAGACTCAAACCTTCAATCTTCAATCGGCTACCAGCTGAGCACATTAACAGTTTGCACCACCCAGGGACTCCACCAATGATATCAAAATAATAAAATGGCACCTACACACCTACATTAATAACTTTCCCTCCTCCTCAGCTTAACACATATACCATGGGAACCAAGAATAGGAATAAGTAAAATTAGACTACTCAATGATAAATATTACAAAGAAAGATCAACCATGTTTGCAACTGAATTTTACAAAAAGAGAAAGGAAGAAAAATTTTTAAAACTATAGACAGACACTTTACAGGAAAACCGAGTTCAAATACAGATAGTCCCTGACTTACAACAGGGCTCCGTTCGAACAATTCCAACGTAAGTCAGTTCTGATGTAAGTCGAATACCTCATTTTTTTAGTTTTCAACGTTATTGCCTTTTATTACCAGTATCTTTATAAATCCGATCTTTGTCTTTGGGGGTTAAAAACATTACATATAAACTTACAGATATATTTTAATACATAACTACACACATAAAAAATAGACAAATCATAAAAATTTACGCTGACAATGAAGAAGAGTTGGACGACGCTGTCATTTTGTCAGTTGTGGTAATAACTCCACTTGGGGAAAGTTCTGGATCATCTGGATTATCCCTGGGAATGGGGATGGCGTTTCTAGTCAGAAAACTAGTGAAAGCTGTCTGTATGGTCCTTTTATTTTTTCCTTCATATATTTCACGGTAACATCTCACTGCGTCCTCAATCTGCCTATTGACTTGAGCAAAATGATCAGCATTTGCGTCCGTGTTTTCAGGCAACTGAAGTTCCTCACTTAGTTTAGAAAAAACTCTAGCTAACCTGTTCACTGCAAATTTTTTTGACAACTTCTCTCCGTTCTCTTACTCACTACTTCTTTCTTCTTCAGTGCTTCTTTCCTCTTCAAAATCCATTAAGTCCTGATCTATCAATTCCCTTCTCAGTGATCTATGAACTGTTCCACATTGGCAATACCAAGTTCTAAATTCAGTGTTCTTGCAGTATGGATGACTTTTCCACCAATCTCTGCCATCATATTATCATCATCAACTGCTTGGAGCGTGTTCACATAACTCAGCAATTTTTTCCATATCCCCTGCATGCATTTTCCTGTAATTTCCTCTCAGGAAGATGCACTGTTCCAGATATACTGACAGTCATAAGGATGGTCTGTCATAACTCAAATACATTGTAAGCTGGGGACTATCTGTAGCAGTTCAACCTGTATTAAACCCTATATCCTATATAAAGCTAAAAATGTAGTTACTGTAAGCTATTCTGTAAACTTCACACTTAACAAAAGATCTTATCATTCTTAGTCCTTCCTTAGACTCACTTTAGAAATAATTATTTTAAAAAATTAACATCTCCTTTTCTTGAAGTTCCATCTTACTGGGAAAGCCATTAAACTTCATCTGGCATGCATGACAATCACTTATTGGAATTATATAATGGCATTTTAGCAAATAAAAATTTATAAAGAAAAGCAGGCATCAGAGCTGTACTCAACTCTGAAATGCCCCCAAATTAAACTTACATCCAAGCTCTTAAATCTATACTGTACCTCTTATAGCCTCAACTTCCTTTTATGAAACCCCAATTTACTAGTCTCTAAAAGTAGAAATTTTAAGTCTCCTTTATCTCTGATATCTAAGAGATTATTAACGCCTTTCATATCTCCTTCAGCTTTCACTCGTCTTCTCTCTCTCCAAGGCCCCAACTCTTTCACTCACAAAATAGTATGTCTTATCTCCCTGACAACATTCTCTTTACTTTCCAGTGATTCCGACATGTTACTGCTAGAGCAATCCCTTCTTAAAACACAAAACTGATGTTGTTACTTTCCATTTTAAAATCCTCAGTAGGCTCCCTTCTGCATACAGTTTAAAATTAAAATTTCTTGGTTTATACACAAGGTCTTTCACAATCTGGATCCATCCATCCCTTCCAGAACCCACCTGGATCTCCCTCCCCTTACCCACACCCTGTGTACAGCGATTCGAAACTTAGAAAAAGTCATGTTTTCCCACAATTCTTTTCAGTACAATTCCCTGTGCCTAGAATGCCCTTCTTCTACCAACTTCCAATTAAAAAAGCATATTCTATGAGAAATCCTTCCTTCAAAGTTCAGTTCACCTCTGGGCTTTCACCACACTGTGGTCCTGTTGCTATTACACGGCACTTAGAATACAGCACTTTAGTTTATCCGTTTATTTGTCCACCTTTCTAGACTATGAGTTCCTCAATGGCAGAAACTGTTTATTATTCATTTGTAGCCCCAACACTCAGCACAATATATACAACAGAGTGATACCCAAATGCTTGCAGAATGAACAAAAGAACAAAGAGATTAAAAACTAACTGACATATGCCTAGTTACATTCCTTAACCAACACCTAAAATAATCTTCCTCCATATTAGCAAACATACTAATATCTTTTTCCAGATCAAAAGGATTAAAATTCCAAATCTTACGATTCCACTTACAAGAGATTTTAAGATAAAGGAGAAAATACATCTAACTACAAATCCATGGAATCTAGAAAACTGCAAATCCATGGAATCTTAACTGAGGAAATTAAGAGGAAAATATAGAAGCAAAGAACTACCTAGATATCATCAAATCCACTTTTCACATCTGTACTAGCTATGTAGGTCATATGGGGGAAAAAATTTTATCATCAAAAAAATCATCAGTATCCAAACTCCCTGAGGGACTGAGTTGCTGGGTGGAGGGCTGTGGGGACCATGGTCTCGGGGAACATCTAGCTCAATTGGCATAACACAGTTTATTAAAAAAATGTTCTACATTCTACCTTGATGAGTAGCGTCTGGGGGTCTTAAAAGCCTGTGAGCAGCCATCTAAGATACTCCACTGGTCTCACTCCTTCGGGAGCAAGGGAGAATGAAGAGAACAGGATACGAGGAAAAGATTAGTCCAAACGACTAATGCACCACAGCTACCAAGGGCTCCACCAGACTAAGTCCAGTACAGTTAGATGGTGCCCACCTACCACCACTGACTGTTCTGATCGGGATCACAACAGAGGTTTCTGGACAGAGCTGGAGAAGGATGTAGAACAAACTTCTAACACACACAAAAAAGACCAGATTTACTGTCCTGAAAGACTGGAGAAACTCCGAGTATGGCCCCCAGACACCCTTCTGGCTCAGTGGTGAAGTCACTACCGAGGTTCACCGTTCAGCCAGGGATTGGACAGCCCCATAAAACAAAATGGGACTAATGAGGCACAGCAGCCCAGGGACAAGGACTAGAAAGCAGGAGACAGGAAAGCTGGTGATAGGGAACCCAATGTTAAGTAAGGACAGTGTTGATATGTAGTGGGGTTGTTCACCATTGTCATAAGGCAACATGTGTACTGTTTACTGAGAAACTATTTTGTTCTGTAAACCTTCATCTAAAGTGAGAAGAGCAGCACAACTGGAAGAATGTAATCCATGCCACTGAACTGTGCATGTAGAGATTTTTGAAATGGTGTATCTTTGACTATGTATATTTTCACCAAAAAAAAAGGTCGAGAAGGGACAGGGTTGACATGTTGTGGGGTTGTTAACCAATGTCATAAAACATATGTGTACTAATTGTTTAATGATAAACTATTTTGTTCTGTAAACCTTCACCTAAAGTACAATAAAAAAATGAAAAAAAAAAGAAAAAAAAAAAAGATCATTGGCTTTAACACTCCTAGACTGAAATGCTTCCACACGTGCCCTCAAATTTTGGCATAATAATTCAGTCTATCCTTTCCCACGATTAGTTAGAAAGAGTACAATGCTCATCAGGAAATAGTTAATGGGGAAAAAAATAGGCAGCGTTCAGGTATAATGAGGATCTTAACAGTAATCAAAGCCACCAAAACTTCTTGGCAACAGCCTAACACCAATTCAACGATTATAAATGTACTGGTTTTTTCCTCTCAACTTATTTTAAAATTTTTCAATGTGAAAAGCTGAGAGAATGAACATCTGTTTCACCCAGATTCGACAATTGTTAACATTCTGCCATATCTGTTTTATCTATGCATGCATGCATTTGTGTACATGCAGACTTTATTGGCTGAACTATTTGAAAATAAATCCACACATTATGACATTTCAAACCTAAATACTTCATCATCCATCTCCTAAAAATAAAGATGTATATAACCACAAAACCATCATCACCCCTAAGAAAATTAACAATTCCCTAATATCACCAATATCCAGTCCATTTTCAACTTTCCCAAACTATCTTTTTATAGCTGGTGTTCTAAAACCAGGATTCAATCAAAGTTCATTTAACAAGGTTCAAAAATTACTGCATTTACTTATATTCCTTTAGCCTCTTCAAATCTAGAAGTCTTCCATTTCTTTTTACTCTTTCTCTATGACTAACTTTTATAAGTGACCAGAATGTAGAATGTCCCACATTCAGGGTTTGTCTGTTTCCTGATGGTGCTTTCGGTTTTTTTTTTTTTCCCCTTAAATGTTTTATTATGGTTTCAAATATATACAAAGTAAACAGGATAATGAATTCCCATCAGTCAGCTTTGGAGCCCTTGTGATGCAGTGGTTAAAAGCTACAGCTGCTAACCAAAAGGTCGGCAGTTTGAATCCATCAGCCACTCCTCATAAACCCGACGGGGCAGTTCTACTCTGTCCTATGGGGTTGCTAAGAGTCAGAATTGACTCGATGGCAACGGGTTTGGTTTGCTTTGGTCCCACCTACTCTTACGGTATTTTTAAATGTGATCCTTTAGCTCCCATATTTTCTATACACTGGAACCAAAACCAGACCCGTCGCCATAGAATCGATTCTGACTCAGTGACCCTATAGGACAGGGTAAAACTGCCCCACAGGGTTTCCAATGAGCAGCTGGTAGATTCGAATTGCCAAACTTTTGGTTAGCAGCCGAGCTCTTAACCACCGCACTACCAGGGCTCCATATACTGGAAGTTAGGTCTAAATATTCACATTAAATATCTCCGGGAAAAAACTTAGTATATGATACACCATGTACTCCATGCTGCACTATATCCAGAGGCACATATCTATTGTTCTCACTATTAATGATGCTAAATTGATCATGTGGGTGAGGTGGACACTGACAGATACCTCTAACGTAGAGATACATTTGTTCCTTCATAATAAGCAAGGAATCCATGGGGTGATATCTTGATGCCATGGTAATCCTTTCACCCAAAACTGTTATTATTCATTTATAATTTCTACTTGAATCAATTATTGTATTGGAGATTCTAAAATAGTGATTTTTCTAATACTATCATGCTTCTACATTTATTAGGTACCATTTTCTATCATAAGGGTTTTCCCTCATCAACTGAAGATGAACTACATGTCTTCCTGAAAAGACAGGGCAAATGCTTAATTCTTTCCTTTAATTACTAATTTTCAGAATAAAGAGTTAAGTGTAATAGTCAACTGCAATGGTAGTTTTTTTCTTTCCTTTTCTGAGTATCACTAAAAACACATGATGTTTATTTATTCACTATTTTGCAATCAATTATAATCATCATGTTAAAATATTTTTGTACCCTTCATAGCTTGCAAATTTTTACTGACAATAACAAATCTAGTTACTCTAGGACAGACTGTTTAAAGATTATCATAAAATTGACAAAGGATAGCATTTTAAAAAAAAAAAGTAATAAGATATAAAATAAAATGAATTGTTTCTTTTCCTCCCTGGTCTTCGCTACCTGTTAAAATGTACACTCAGCTGCTGAGATCATTATTCTATGTTTTTATCATTTCTATTAAATTCTAATACAAAAGTTCTTGTTTTTTTTTTAAGTGTTAAACAGTTAATCAAATCCTAAAATTTAAATCAACTCACCTGTTGAACAGGACTGTCAACTGTAAATGCTTTATAAACAGCCAAGGCCTGGCTTTTACTTCCTTTGCTCCAGATTACCATATTTCCAGCCACATAGAGTTCCTCATCATAGTCCACTTCTTCTCCAATTTCACTTATGCCTTTCCTTAACTGCCAGCTTTCCTTAAAAATTAATACATGTACACTTTCTCAATAGTATGGAACAAGATTTATTAATTAAATCAAATAAGCATCCAGATTACAAGTCTCCTACCCTCCCTTTTCCTGTAAAATAAGACTCAATCCAAGCCAGACTCTTAGGTTTGATGTCACTGATAGCTGAACAGGGGGGTGTGTGTGTACGTGCACGTGCGTGTGTGCATGCATGCACACGCACACATATCTTACAGAATTTCATGAACAGGGATTTATTCAGTAATTCTCTATTTTAAACGTTTTATATTATAACCTTACATTACTCTAACAAAAATATAAACAAACTAAAATCATATCTTATCTACAGATTCAAAAATGAAATCTTTAATATGCTCGGGAGACTAAAAAGACATATTTAGCATACAGGAGGGTGATGAAGAGGCAGTGAGGTGCGTATGTGAATCGCCAGGGAGTTTATGCACGATGCAAATATCTCTGCTTCATAACAAACACACACCTTCCCTTGTCTAATTGGAAGAGAGTGAGTTTTATATACAGACTTTCCCTCCCTGAGATTTTGGTCTCCCAAAGGGACATATGAAAATGGAGTAAGGTGACAAGAGTTATGCTTTTCTGACACACTTCTATCCCATTTTCCTACTTAAGAACTACTGCTCCACCTACTTAAGTGATATTTCGTCTCTCCTCTAAAAGCATGTAGGTCTTTTGATCAGGGACCATTTCTAATCTCTCCCATCTAATCTCCAAATAACATGAAATCCAGTCAGTACAAACTAAGAGGAAGAGACTTTAAATGGAGCACAATCACAGTGATGAGCTTGATTCTCATCATAAAATCACAATGAGTTACATATGTCAAAATAAGCAGCCATGACACTGATACAATAAAGTCATTATTTTAGCCTTGATGGAAATGGCCAAATTTTAACCTCTACCCTAGAAACAGCATTATACTCATTTCTCCATTGCAATTTAAGGGGAGCCTTAAATTACAATTATATCACTCTACAAAAATATGATAGGAAACTTAATGGAACCTTCTGTTTCTCGTGGATTGTGACCTCCTGAAGGGATCCCACCAAGCCAGCAGCACCATCAGAGGACCATAACTCAGAGGCTGGCTGCAGCTGGCGAAGCTGAAGGTTCAAAGCATTAGGATGGTGCTTGCAGTGGTCTCGACCGAAAGGAACAAATTCCTGCAAATCCCTGGCTGCAATCATCGTTGCCCTTTCTTCATAGAAGTTCGACATGGGTTCCAAATATCAACATTATTTCTGCAGGAATTCAAACACATTCTGGTGAGCTTCTGGAGTCAAAACCAGACTAAAAATACCGTAAGTTTTTACAGTCATCAGTCCTTAGATGAGCAGCAAATAATGCTGTTATGTTGAAGGTATACAAATAATCATATCACAGGGTACTCCAGATCTGACTCTCACAGGTAGATGCAGTTATTGCCACATTTCAGTCACACACTAGCTGAAAAATAAATAGTTACCACTGTAGGAAACCAGCGCTTATGTCCCACAACAACTATCCCATGATGTTTCTATACTTTATATAGGAAGTACCAAGACAAGTTGTACTTTATAGTCCCATGACTGCATGGCTTCTCAACATTTAAGGTCATTTCTGTTCAGATGCTGGAATCTTATTCAAAAAGGACACCTAAAGGATCAATCGTATTTGGAATGAGATAAACAGAAACGCATGTTACTCCAATTCATCAGAGGTTGAACTACTACTTTCAGTTAACCAATCCACAAAAGATCTAATAAGCTATCAAAATGTCATCAGTAGTTCTGACACCCCAATTCCATCTAAATATATAACTACACTCAATTCCAATTACTGGTCCAAACCCTGGGACCAAGGCATACATAACCCTAGCCATGAAATAGACGGCTTATATCTGACTTACAGCAGATTTAAGAGTCCTAGCTTTTAATTAGCATAATCTATTACAGCAGTTTATTAGATTTATTAGTAGTAGATATGGATGAGCTGTGGGTCAAGACATGCCCCTCTACCTCCCAAATATTTCTACATAATCGACAGCTGGGAAAATTCTGACACTGTATAACGTGGTATGTAAGGTGGGTGTCAGTTCTGTCTCCAACAGGACTTCATTAAAAATGGATTTCATGGCATCACATTTAAGCTGCAATCCTCAAACACAGAAATCAAAACTTCCAATGTCAGCACTGCAGACAACTTTACAAAGTGTGTTTTAAACAGTGCTCACAAGTAAGAGGATTTAATTCGATTTTACTTAAAGATTTCTCATCTCAGGTCTTTCTGGCATCAGTCGTTTGTTTTCTGTGCTGCACAAACACCTCAGAGCCCATGCAGTTCCTGTGCAGTTCCTTAGAGTGGGGAAGTTATTTCACTGTGAATTTGTTTCTTCTCTACTGCTAGAAATCAGTACTGAGAACAAGTCGCTTCAACTTTGGACACAACTAAAATAATGCCTTATAAAACATATAAGAAAATAACAAAATTCAGCTGGTCTTCGTATATCCTGCCCAACAAGATAACCAATATAAAAGAACTTCCAACTTTATCCAGGTTTAATTGTGTAATTTTGTTATGTTATTCTCTTATGACTGCGTGGAAAACTCTAGAATTACTTTCCCAGTACACTACTTTCATTCTGAGATTAAAGCAACAAATTTAATACTTTTACAGTACCCCCCCGAACTTTTATAAATGTGTTTTTACTTAGTGGCAACATAAAAAGCTATACACAAAAGTACTATATTAAATTAATATGCCATAAATCGAAATTTTTCCTACATGAGATTAAAAGATCATCTGGAAGAAGGAGGAGAGGGCTGGCCTAAAAATGATTTTGTGACAAACTTCTCGCCCTAAAAATCTAACAGAATCTAATGCAAAACTGAACGGTGTATACACAAGGGACCTTGAGTTGAGTCTCAGCAAAAAGGCAAAGCTTTCTCGGCCTCTCTGGCAGGCAATGAAGGCCACGGGCTAAGAGCCTCGGCCTCAGAGAACCCACTCAGAGGGGTTGCGACTCATCTAGAAACCGGTTGGCGAAGAGCGGAGCGGGAAGCCGCACCGCAGAAAAGCACAGCCCGCAGGTCCGCTCAGGGACCATCCCCCGTTTCCCAGCCCACAGGGTCACCAGACACCGGCGGCATCGGGGCCAGGATGAAGGTCACCGGGCGTGCGGCAGATGGACCACTGGGCTCTGCAGACCCGGGCCCGCACCTGTGTGACTCGGGACGCGTCAGGCGCTGCGAGCCCGGGCTGCTCCCCAGAGGCGCGGGGGCCGAAGGGGCCCGAGGACAGCGGCGGGGTCGGTCACGGTGACTCCTCAGCCGGCGTAGCTTCTCATCCCTCTCTCTCCCCTACCCCGGAGGGAAAACGAGACTGCACAAGCGGGCGCGACAGCTAACAGCAGTCAGACGTGCCGGTCGGCAGCCCAGGAAGCTGTTCAAACGAACACAACCATCTTGACTTTCCCGTCTTCCCTCGCGCCGGGGCGGGGCGGGGCGGGGCCTCGCGGGAGACGCAAGGCGTCCCCGCGGTCCTGGCGCCTCGGAGTTGCCTGAAGAATACGAGGGTGTGAAGGTACAGCCGCACTTCCACCCGCCTTAGTAGCGGAGTGCTGAGTCCCGAAGCAGAAATATCTCCAAGAATCTACCTGTGATGGGACCCTCCTGACGCAGATCTTCTCTAGGTCACTTCACTACGAGCTTGAACTGCCAACTAACTCTGAGTTATGAGATTTTCTGGCTGCTTTTGCTTCTGCCTCCTTCTTTCCAAATGGAGGTATGTGCCTTCCAGGTTCTGGGGTCTTGCTCATTTTCTACGTCAGTGAATCTTAACCCTTTGGGGTCCAGACTCCTTCAAAAGTTGGTGAAAGGTATGGAGACCCTTACAAAAAACATGCAATTTCAGAGATTCACAGGCGATTCAGAGACTGAGGTTAAAGAACACCAGCTTTACCTCTCCCAACCTGTATGGGTTCAACTGTAAAATATGACATTTATGGGAACTGGAAACTTTCTTGAGCTCTAATCCCAATTAGGACCCAGGGTGGTACAAGCGATTTGCAGCTGGCTGCTAACCTAAGGTTGGTGGTTGGAACGCACCCAGCAGTGCCATAGAAGAAAGGCCTGGCGATCTTCTTCTGTAAAGATTACAGCCAAGAGAATCCTATGGAGCAGTTCTACTCTGTAATGCATAGAGTCGCCATGAGTCAGGCTGACCCTATAGCAGCTAACAAGAACAACAAACTCCCCATTGCCAGGTTAAAACTATTGACAGGCCTCTCAGTGCCTAGGAATAAACTTCAAATGCTTACCCAGAAACGTAAAGTTGGCTGAAACTTTATGCCTTCGCTAAAAGTGTCTAATGGGATTCCCCAAACACACCTTGCACTTCATGGCCTTGCTATCTTGGTTCATTGCCATCCCTTTACTTAGAATGTCATCCTTCAGGGTTTTTCTCAAGTGTCTCAGCAGGCTTCACTCCAACAAGAAGGAGCCTCTTCTTTCTCAGAACTTTCAGCACACGTGCCTTTCACCGTAGTCATTTACCTGAAATCAGAATACCTCCAGATTTTCCTGGCTCGAGGATACAAATAAGGTCAAGTTAACAATCATATCCCAAATGCCCTGCTCTTATCCTTTATGTATTTCCTCCCCACAGGGTCTCCACCTTCCTCCTCCACCAAGTCTTTCTGGGAAAACCTGCATCAGGACACATCTCAGAAGCCTGTTAGAGTCTCTTACTACCACCATCCTCCAGACCCTCAGCCTCTTGTCCACCTCAGCTACCACCATGGCCTGCCTGTTCCAAAGGGCACCCGTGGTTTCACCAGTCCTGTCAGCCCCACTACCAGTCACTCACCACAGAGGGCAAGGCCCTCTCCCTTGGCTGCTGCTGTGAAGCCAGGCCAATGAGTCGCACTCCCTAGGACTCAACTATGGCTTCTCCTGCCTCCCCCACAGGGAGTGGAAGCTGCCTTTTGAAGGGGCCAAAAGACATAACCCAAAGCATAGGAAGCAATTTGGGATCAAGGCACACTCCATCAATAGGAACAAGCAGGAAGGAGCCAGGTGTATAAATTCCCTTTTCTTCCTCCTTCCTGTGGACTATTAAGGCCTGGTTTGTCTGCACACCTGTAAGGACATGTCCTGTGTGGCTGAGTGGGCACACCTGCCAAGCAGTCTGCTGATGCTTTGGCATCATGTGAAGCAGCGGCCAGTGCATTACTTCTCGTGCTCCCCTGCCTTGTTTTCCCCTTTATTTCATTCCCTTCAGTCTTGAGATTGAACCACCCACATAAAGTATTAGCACTAATCATTCTTGCCTCTGGCTCTCTTTTCTAAGGAATTCAGGCAGCGGAGTCCACACAGAGTGTCCTACACTGCTAATTGTCCAGTCTGTGAAGTAGAGTCACTGAAAGGATTCACCCAGCTTTCCGTCTTGGGTGTTATCTTGCCTGCTCAAAAAACGTTTTCAAGAGGCCCCTCTGGGGCCTTACCTGATGATGTCCACTGTGAGGACACCAGGGTCTATACTGATAGCTCCCCTCCAGGACTTCCAAAGACCATCAGTCAGTCTTTGGGGCCAGAGCAGTGCAGTGTTCCCTGCAGAATGGCAGAACGGGCCCCACTGCCCCTTGCAGCACTCATAATCTGACGTGAGTCTGACAGCATTGTCACTAACAGCATTGCTTAGGCTCAAGATCTAACAGTTTCTTAAAAAAGCAAATCCTTCTGCCACTAACCCCTCTGCTCATGGGGTCCAAACCACAAGTCCAGGGGTTTCCTAGGCCAGACAACTCCTGTTATCTCCATCATCTAACCCCTCCTCTGCTGGCATTTGAGGCTTCTACTCAGCTCGGAAAGCAAAAACCTTGGTGCAGGCTCCTGCAGGCTACCAACTCACAGCCCTTCACCTGTGGCTTCCAAATAAGCATGAATTACCTTAAAAACCCATTGCCATTAAGTCAATTCCAACTCATAACGACCCTATAGCACAGAGTAGAACTGCCCCATAGGGTTTCTAAGGCTGCAATATTTTTTTTTTTTATTGTTGTACTTTAAGTGAAAGTTTACAATTCAAGTTAGTCTCTCATACAAAAATTTATACATACCTTGCTATGTGACCCTAATTGCTCTTCCTATACTGTGACAGCACACTCCTCCTTTCCACCCCTGATTTCCTGTGTCCATTCAACCAGCTCCTGACTCTCTCTGCCTTCTCTGCAATCTTTACAGAAGCAGATTGTCACATCTTTCTCCTGTGGAGCAGCTGGTGGGTTTGAACAGCCGAGTGCTTTAACCACTGCACTACCAGGGCTCCTCAAATTACCTTAAGCGTTCCTGAAATTGCATTTTGGATACAAAGGACCCAAAGTCAGGGGACAAAGGGAAGGGAAAAATAATACAGAGTTTGCTACCAGTTCATTTATATAGTAAGTGAGTTTACAGCCATATTTTATGATTATATTCAATTTTCCAATACATGATTCACAAAACTTGAAATTAACTGAAGCATACCAAAAAACCAATTGTCACAGGTATACCCAATATTGTAAAATAGACCTCTTTTGTTGGTGTAAACACCCCTGATAATTAGCAAAATTCCCCATATATAATTGGTATGCCAAAAAAAAAAAAAACCAAATAATAAATTCCCTATCTCTAACTTTTAATCAGTTTGTGACAAAATATAAAACTCTCTGTATTATTATCATCTGCTGCATAATAATAGTAGCACAAACCTTATGGCTGAAAACAACACATAATTTATTACGTCACCATTTCCGTGGGTCAGAAGTCCAAGCATGGCTTAGCTCAGTCTTCTGCTTAAGGTCTCAACAGGCTGTACACAATGAGTTGGCTGGGGCTGCTATCTCATCTGAGGCTCACTCAGAATTCAGTTCCTTATGGTTGTAAGACTGAGGGCCTCAATTTTTTGCTAGCTGTCAGCCAGGGGCCACCTCAGCTCCTAGAGGCCACCCACAGTTCCTTCCCATCTGGAGCTCCCCAGCATGGCTGTTTATTTCTGACAGTCTACCAGCAAGATGTAAATCACAATCTTACATAATCTAATCACAGGAGTGACATCCCATCCCCTTGGAGGGCTAGAAGCAAGTTACGCTTAAGGGAAGGAGATTACACAAGGAAGCAGGTATCACTGGGGACCGTCTCAGAAGCTGCCTCCTGTAGTCTCTAACATCTGTCTGGTAAGTAAGTTTAAGGCCTTAAACTACCATTTTAGCCAAGAGAGTGAAACGTGGGCTGTGTGGAGCCCTTTCAGCCCCGGGGCTGTGCCAGGCTCTTCCTCCCCTCTGAGCCCTTGCGGCTGTCTCTACTCAGACCTTCCACTCCAGGCCTGCACAAGACCCTATAGGTACCTCTTCGCCAGACCTGCACAGCACCCCATGGCTGACCTTATCTCACCCTCTAGAAGTTAACAATCTCATAATCTTGGAAACTACCCAAAGAACTTTTAATACAGCAAAATTTTGTGTTTTTTAACTACTGCGGAGGAGATACAGGCAAAACAGGCTGCATCTCAAGCCCCTGAAATCATATTTGATTTTTATAGGGTTGGAGAAAAAGGACCCAAAGTCAGGGAACAAAGAAGGGAAAAAAAAATACCGAGTTCACTACAAGTTTATTTGTATAGTAAGTGGGTTAACAACCATAGTTTATGAATATATTCAATTTTCCAATGCATGATTCACAAAACTTGAAGTCAACTGAAGCATACCAAAAAAACCGTTGTCACTGAGTCAATTCCAACTCATAGCAACCCCACGTGTGTAGCAGTACAACTGTGCTCCCTAGGGTTTTCAAAGGCTGGTTTTTTGAAGTAGATCACCAGGGCTTCAATCTGAGGCGCCTCAAACCTGAACTCAACCTGCAACCTTTCAGTTAGTAGCCAAGCGTGTTTGTACTCAAGGTCTCCCAACTTAAACATAGGGATTAGGATTTATTTCTGAAGTAGGGTAACCAACCATCCTGGTTTTCCTAAGTCTGAGGGGTTTTCCAGGATGCAGGACTTTCAGTTTTAAAACTAGACAGTCCCAGGCAGACTGAGACAATTGGTCACTATAATTTATTTGTTTTGTTTTTTTCCTTTTAGTTTATAACATGGGTTTTATTTTTTATTATTTTTTTAAATTTTACTCATTTTGTTGTTATTGAGAATATACACAGCAAAACATACACCAATTTAACAGTTTCTGCGTTGTACAATTCGGTGACGTTGATTACATTTCTTCAAGTTATGCGATCATTCTAACCCTCCTTTTCTGAGTTGTTCCTCCCCCATTAACATAAACTCATTGCCTCCTAAGGTTCCTGTCTAATCTTTTGACCTGCTGTTGTCAATTTGATCCCATATAGATAGTTCTTAAAAGAGCACAGCGCTCAAGGCAGATATTTTTTAGTAGTTAAGCGAAACTATTGTTAGATTTTAAGAAGACTTCAGAGGATATTTTTTGGTTTAAGGTATAAAGATTACCTTAGGGCAGTAGTTTCAGGGGTTGGTCACTGTATTTGAAGTGAAAAAAGGCAGGCTCTGGATGTCTAAACAAACTTTTACCTCCTGGTGCCTTCGGTATTGGGATGGTTAAGGGAAATGAAGCCCACTGCATATAAAAGACAATGTCATCTCAGTTTCAAACTTCTGCCTAGCCTGGCTAGTCCAGCTTCATGTTTCACAGGGTATTTGTAAAAACGTTTTCAAGATCAGGAGCAATTTGCAACATTGCACTGAACAAACAAGAAGTCTAGAAATCTAGGAAGTTGAGAGTTTTTATTAATTTAATCAAAGCTTGTTTTAGTTTAAGGTGGAATTTCATAACTCTGATTTTATATTTTCCCTTATCAAAAAGTAAGCTTACAATATTTTGATTGCATGATTTAAATGCTATCTTTTCATAAGGAATTCCCTGACCACCCTATTTATAGTAGGCAACCCCTAGTTGCATACTATGATACAGTTGACTTCCTTTATAATACTTTTAACAAACTAATTATTCTTTTTCTTTATTAGTTACTAGTTTCTTGACTTCCCCTGTCGAAAATAAGTACCGTCTTGTTTATGATTGTAGCCACAGCACCTTCTACACAGCCTGGGGTATAAAAGGTGAGCAGTATTTTTTTTATGACTGACTGATTGACAAAACCAGATTTTGGCAAAGGTGGGAGTACTGAACACTCTCAGACACTGTCAGAGAGTGTAAATGGCACACTGCTCTGGCAGATAGAAATAGGTGCAAAGATACATGGGTCAGGAAGTTTATATCATAGGAAAAAAATGGGAACAACCTGTTTATTCAACAGTAGGGGACTTCCAGGAGAAAACGATAAACAGATTGTTCCTTCCCAAAACGTCATCACTAAAACAGCAGTTGTTGTTAGGTGCCATCCAGTCAGTTCTGACTCATAGCAACCCCAAGTACAACAGAAGGAAACACTGCCCAGTCCTGCAGCATGCTCACAATCGTTGTTATGTTTGAGCCCATTGTTGCAGTCACTGTGTCAATTCAACTCATTGAGGGTCTTCCTCTTTTTCACTGACCAACCCTGGTGGCGTAGTGGTTAAGAGCTACAGCTCCTAACCAAAAGGTCAGCAGTTCAAATCTACTAGACACTCCTTGGAAACTGTATGGGGCAGTTCTACTCTGTCCTCCAGGGTCAGAAGCTCCTCAACAGCAACGGGTTTGGTTTTGGTTTTCTTGGTTCTACGTGATGTCCTTCTC
The DNA here is from genome assembly GCF_000243295.1 of Trichechus manatus latirostris. Taxonomy (NCBI): domain Eukaryota; kingdom Metazoa; phylum Chordata; class Mammalia; order Sirenia; family Trichechidae; genus Trichechus; species Trichechus manatus. The sequence goes on from NW_004444155.1 coordinate 335,262, forward strand.
CAGGAACTGATACCTCTTGATAACATGTCTAAAGTAAGTATCACTATCCTTGATTCTAAGGAACATTCTGGCTGTACTTCTTCCAAGACAATTTTCTTCATTCTTTTGGCAGTCCATGGCATATTCAGTATTCTTCACCAACACCATAATTCAAATGCCTCAATTCTTCTTTGGTCTTCCTTATTCATTGTCCAGCTTTTACATAAATATGAGGCAATTGAAAACACCATGGCTTGGGTTGGGTGCAAGGTGATACCCCTTCAAGGTGACATCTTTGCTTTTTAACACTTTAAAGAGGTCTTTTGCAGCAGATTTGCCCAATGCAATGCGTTGTTAGCTTTCTTGACTGCTGCTGGATGTTGATTGTGGATCCAAGTAAAATGAAATTCTTGACAACTTCAATCTTTTCTCCATTTATCTGATGCTGCTTATTGGTCCAATTGTGAAGATTTTTATTTTGTTTATGTTCAGTTGTGATTCATATTGAAGGCTGTGGTCTTTGACTTTCATCAGTAAGTGCTTCTCGTCCTCTTCACTTTCAGCAAGCAAGGTTGTGTCATCTTTGTAACATAGGTTGTTAATGAGACTTCCTCCAATCCTGATGCCCTATTCTTCTTCATATAGTCCAGCTTCTTCGATTATTTGGTCAGCGTACAGATTGAATAAGTATGGTGAAAGGATACAACCCTGATGCACACCTTTCCTGATTTTAAACCACGCAATATCCCCTTGTTCTGTTTGAACAACTGCCTCTTGTTTTCTGTACAGGTTCCTCATGAGCACAATTAAGTGTTCTGGAATTCCCATTCTTCACAATGTTATCCATAATATGTTATGATCCACACAGTCGAATGCCTTTGCATAGTCAATAAAACACAGATAAGCATCTTTGTGGTATTCTCTGCTTTCAGCCAGGATCCGTCTGACATCAGTAATGATATCGCTGGTTCCGCGTCCTCTTCTGAATCCAGTTTGAATTTCTGGCAGTTCCCTGTTGACATACTGCTGCAAATGCTTTTGAATGATCTTCAGCAAAATTTTATTTGCGTGTGATATTAATGATATTTGATAATTTTCTCATTCTGTTGGATCACCTTTCTTTGGAATGGGTACACATATGGTTCTCTTCCAGTCAGTTGGCCAGTAGCTGTCTTCCAGATTTCTTGGCATAGACGAGTGAGCACCTCCAGTGCTGCATCTGTTTGTTGAAATATCTTAGCTGGTATTCTGTGAATTTTTGGAGGCTTGTTTTTCGCCAATGCCTTCAGTGCAGCTTGGACTTCATCCTTCAATACCATCAGTTCCTGATCATATGCCACCTCCTGAAATGGTTGAACATCGACCAGTTCTTTTTGTACAGTGACTCTGAGTTTTTTCATCTTCTTTTGATGCTTCCTGCATCCTTTAATATTTTCCCTGTAGAGTCCTTCAGTATTACAACACGAGGCTTGAAGTTTTTCTTCAGTTCTTTCAGCTTGAAAAATGCCCAGCCCCTGGTAACCACTAATCTGCTGTGGTCTGTATGCATTTGTCTATTTTAGATATTTCATGTAAGTGGGATCATACAATATTTGTCCTTTTGTGTCTGACTTATTTCACTCAGAATGTTTTCAAGGTTCATCCATATCGTAGCATGTACCAGAACTTTATTTCTCTTTATGGCTGAATAGTATAATAGTATTCTATTATACGTATGTACCACAATTTGTTTATCCATTCATCCATTCATCTGGTGTTTCCAACTTTTGGCTATCGTGAATAGTGCTGCAGTGAACTTTGATGTACAGCTATCGGTTTGAGTGCATACTTTTAATTCTTTTGGGTGTATACCTAGGAGTGAAGTTACTGGGCCATATGGGAATTCTGTGTAACTTTTTTAGGAACTGCTAAACTTTTCCACAGCATCTGTATCATTTTACTTCCCCACTAGCAATGGAGGTTTCCAATTTCTCCACATCCTTATGAACACTTGTTATTTTCCATTTATTCGTTTGTTTTAATAATAGCCATCCTAGTAGCTGTGAAGTGGTATCTTATTATGGTTTTGATTTGCATTTTCCTGTGACTAATGATGTGAAGCATCTTTTCATATGCTTATTAGCCGTTTGTATATTTTCTTTGGAGAAATGTCTATTCGAGGCCTTTTCTCATTTTCAAATTGAGTTGTTTGTGTTTTTGTTGTTGAATTGTAGTTCTTTATATATTCTGGATCTTAGACCCTAATCAGATTTATAGTTTCCAAATATTTCCTCCTATTCTGTAGGTTGTCTTTTCACTTTCTTGATAATGTCTTTTGATGCACAAAAGTTTTTTATTTTGATGAAGTCCAATTTATCTATTTTTTCTTTTTTTGCCCATGTTTTTGGTGACATATCTAAGAATACACCGCCAAAAACAAGGTCCTAAAGATTTACCTTTATGTTTTCTTCTAAGAGTGTTCTTGTTTTAGCTTTTATATTTAGGTTGTTAATCCATTTTGAGTTAGTTTTCATATATGGTGCGAGGTGTGGGTCCAACTTTATTATTTTGTGTGTGGAGATCCAATTATCCCAGCACCAGTTGTTGAAGAGAGTATTCTTTATGTATTAAATGGACTTGGCACCCTTGTCAAAGATCAATAGTAATAGATATATGGGTTTACTCTATCTGGACTTGCAATTCTATTCCATTGGTCTGTAAGTCTATACTTAAATGAGTACGACATTGTTTTGACTTCTATAGCTTTATAGTATGTTTTGAAACCAGAAAGTGTGAATCTTCTTACTTTATTCTTTTTCAAGATGGCTTTGGTTATTTGGGTCATCTTACAATTCCATATGAATTTGAGGATCAGCTTTTTCATTTATGCAAAAAAGGCTGTTGGAATTTTCACAGGGATGGCATTGAATCTATAGATGCCTTGGGTAGTTGTCAAGGATTGAATTATGTCCCCCCAAAAATATGCATATCAGTTTGGCTGGGCCATGATTGCTGGTATTGTGTGATTTTCCTATATGGTGTAAGTCCTGCCTCTATGATGTTAATGAGGGAGGATGGGTGGCAGTTGTGTTAGTAAGACAGGACTCAGTCTACAAGATTGGATTGTATCCTGAGGCGATCTCTTGAGATATAGAAGAGAAAAGTGAGCAGAGAGACAGGGGGACCTCATACCACCAAGAAAGAAGCACCAGGAGCACAGCATGTCCTTTGGACCCCAGGTTCCTGTGTAGAGAAGCTCCTAGTCCAGGGGAAGACTGATGAAGACGAGGACCTTCCACCAGAGCTGACAGAGAGAGAAAGCCTTCACCTGCAGCTGATGCCCTGAATTTGGACTTCTAGCCTACTAGACTGTGAGAAAATAAATTTCTCTTTGTTAAAGTCATCCTCTTGTGGTATTTCTGTTATAGCAGCACTAGATGACTAAGACAGTAGTATTAACAATAATATTAAGTTGTCCAATCCATGAACAAGGGATGTCTTTCATTTTATTTAGGTCTTCTTTAATTTCTTTCAGCAATGTTTTATAGTTTGTGTTTTACTACAATCTCACCTCCCCGATTAAATTTATTCCTTAGTATTTTATTCAGTTAGATGCTATTATAAATTGAATTCTTTTCTTGATTTCTTTTTCAGGTTGTTCATCACTGGTATATAGAAACAATTGGTTTTTGTGTGTGGATCTTGTACCCTGTCACTTTGCTAAATTTGTTTATTAGCTCTCATAGCTTTCTTACAGATTCCTTGGGATTTCCTATATAAAGGATCGTGTCATCTGTGAATAGAGATAGTTTTATTCCTTCCTTTCCAGTTTGGATGCCTTTGATTTCTTTTTCTTGTCGAATGGAGCTGGCTGGAACTTCCAGTACAATGTTGAATAGCAGTGTTGAAAGCAGGCATCCTTGTTTTGTTTCTGAGTTCAGAGAGAAAGCTTTCAGTCTTTCTCCATTGAGTATGATGTTAGCTGTGGGTTTTTCATGAATTCCCTTTAAGATAAGGAATTTCCCTTCTATTCCTAGTTTGCTGAGTGTTTTTATCATGAATGTTTTATCAATTTTTGTCAAACGCCTTTTCTGCATCAATTGAGATGATCACGTGGCTCTTTTCCTTTGTTCTATTAATGTTGTATATTACATTGATTAGTTTTCTTACATTAAACCACCCTTATATTCCAGGGATAAATCCTACTTAGTCATGGTATATAACCCTTCTAATATGATGCTGTGAATTCAGTTTACCAGTATTTCATTGAAAAAATGTACATCTATATTCATAAGGGATATTGGTCTGTAGTTTTCTTTTCTTGTGATATCGTTATCTGGCTTTGATACCAGGATAATGCTAGCCTTAAAGAATGAGTTAGGAAGTGTTCCCCCCCTTCTGTTTTTAGAAAGAGCTTGAGAAGTATTTGGCGTTAATTCTTCTTTAAGTGTTTGGACGAATTCACCAGTGAAATCATCTGATATTAATTTTCTCTTTTGGGAGGTTCTTGATTACTGATTCAATTTCCACACTTGCTAGGGTATGTTGAGATCTTAGTCAGTGTATAAAGTTGATGTGCTTCCGTATTAGGCCGTAAAGCAAGCCTTAACAAAATCCAAAGCATTGAAATATTACAAACCTTCTTTTCTGACCATAAAGCCATAAAAGTAGAAATCAATAACAGAAAAAGCAAGGAAAAAAAATCAAACACATAGAAACTGAACAACACCTTCCTCAAAAACTACTGGGTTATAGAAGAAATTAAGGATGGAATCAATAAATTCATAGAATCAAATGAGAACAAAAATATCCTACCAGAACCTTTGGGACACAGCCAAGCAGTGCTCAGACGTCGATTTATAGCAATAAATACACATCCAAAAAGAAGAAAGGGCCATAAAACATTAACCCTGCAACTTGAACAACTAGAAAGAGAGATGCAAAAGAAGCCCTCGGGCGCCAGAAGAAAGGAAATAATAAG
>NW_004444155.1:340300-349787 GCF_000243295.1 Trichechus manatus latirostris
CATTGGCCAAACTGACAAAAGAAAAACAGGAGAGGAAGCAACTAACCTGTATAAGAAATGAGATGGGTGATATCACAATGGACCCAACTGAAATGAAAAGAATCATAACGGAATACTATGAAAAACTGTACTCTAACAAATTTGAAAACCTAGAGGAAATGGACAAATTTCTAGAAACTCACTATATACCTACACTAACACAAACAGAGTTAGAACAATTAAATAAACCCATAACAAAAGAAAAGATTGAAAAGGTGATTAAAAAACTCCCAACAAAAAAAGCCCTGGCCCTGATGGCTTCACTGGAGAATTCTACAAAACTTTCAGAGAAGAGTTAACAGCACTACTACAGAGCATAGCAAAGGATGGAATACTCCCAGATGTAAGATATATGCCATTTAAACATGGCTGCACTATTGACAACTGCAGCCCCCACAGGCCTCTATGCTGTATACGACATGTTGGAGACTTGTCAGCGATAAGAATGAGATTAGGCACAACCTGTTTTCCCGGACCTATTGCCCTGTTACTGATTGGCTTGTTTACCTGAATTCCTTCTCCCTTGCCCGAAACTTATTGTTACTCACCCAAAGCCCATTGTTCTGTCATTTGCTTCACTGCTTGCTGTATTGACTATAAATAAACTCCTGGGACTGAAACCGGGGGTCAACTCCTCAGAGTGACCCTCCTGGCCCCACTTCTCTGTAAGAGTTGTGCAGTTGGTTACTGTCTTCGCTGTCCCAACAACCGTCACCGCTGCGACACCCAAACTCATTCTATGAAGCCAGCATAACCCTGATACCAAAACCAGGTAAAGATACCACAAAAAAAGAAAATTACAGATCAATATCCCTCATGAACATCGGCGCAAAAATCCTCAAAAAAATTCTAGCCAATAGAATTCAGCAACATGTCAAAAAAATAATTCACCATTGATCAAGTGGGATTTATACCAGGTATGCAGAGATGGTTCAACATTAGAAAAACAATCAATTTAATCCATCACATTAATAAAACAAAAGACAAGAACCACATTATCTTATCAATCTATGGAGAAAAGGCATTTGACAAAGACCAACACCTATTCATGATAAAAACTCTCAACAAATGAATAGAAGGGAAATTCCTCAATATAATTGAAGGCATTTATACAAAACCAACAGCCACCATCATCCTTAATGGAGAGAATTTGAAAGCATTCTCCTTCAGAACGGGAACCAGACAAGGATGCCCTTTATCACCACTCTTATTCAACATTGTGCTGGAGGTCCTAGTCAGAGCAATTAGGCTAGAAAAAGAAATTAAGGGCATCCAAATTGGTAGGGAAGAAGTCAAAGAATCTCTGTTTGCAGATGATATGATCTTCTACACGGAAAACGCGGAGATTCCACAAGAAAACTACAGGAAATAATAGAAGATGTCAGCAAAGTTTCAAGATACAAGATGAACATACCAAAATCAGTTGGATTCCTTTACACCAACAAAGACAAATTGAAGAGGAAATCACCAATCAATACCATTTACAATAGCCCCCAAGAAGATAAAATACTTAGGAATAAATCTAACCAGAGACGTAAAAGACCTGTACAATGAAAACTACAAGACACTACTGCAAGAAACCAAAAGAGACCTGCATAAGTGGAAAAACATACCTTGCTTATGGATAAGAAGACTCAATATTGTGAAAATGTCAATTCTACCCAAAGCAATCTACAGATACAATGCAATCCCGATCCAAATTCCAATGGAATTTTTTAATGAGTCGGAGAAACAAATCACCAACTTCATATGGAAAGAGAAGAGGCCCCGAATAAGTAAAGCATTACTCAAGAACAACAAAGTGGGAGACCTCACACTACCTGATTTCAGAACCTATTATACCGCCACAGGAGTCAAAACAGCCTGGTACTGGTACAACAACAGATACGTAGACCAATGGAACAGAATTGAGAATCCAGACATAAATTCATTCACCTATGAGCAGCTGATATTTGACAAAGACCCAAAGTCCATTAATTGGGGAAAGGACAGTCTCTTTAACAATTGGTGCTGGCATAACTAGATATCCATTTGCAAAAAACTGAAACAAGATCCACTACCTCACACCATGCATAAAAACTAACTCAAAATACATCAAAGACCTAAATATAAAATAAAAAACGATAAAGATCATGGAAGAAAAAATAGAGACAATTCTAGGAGCCCTAATACATGGCATAAACAGTTAACGAACCATAAGTAACAATGCACAAGCACCAGAAGAGAGACTGGATAACTGGGAGCTCCTAAAAATCAACACTTATGCTCTTCAAAAGACTCACCAAAAGAGTAAAAAGACAACCTACAGACTGGGAAAAAATTTTGGGGTATGACAAATTTGATCAGTGTCTAATCTCTAAAACCTACAAGATACTGCAAAACCTCAACAACAAAAAATATAACCTAATTAAAAAATGGGCAAAGGCTATGAACAGGCACTTCACCAAAGAAGATATTCAGGCGGCTAACAGACACATGAAGAAATGCTCACGATCATTAGCCATTAGAGAAATGCAGATCAAAACTACAGTGAGATATCATCTCACCCCAACAAGGCTAGCTCTAATCCAAAAAACACAAAATAATAAATGCTGGAGAGGTTGTGGAGAGAGTGGAACACTTATAAACTGTTGGTGGGAATGTAAAATGGTACAACCACTTTGGAAATAAATTTGGCACTTCCTTAAAAAGCTAGAAATTGAAGTACCATAGGATCCAGCTAGCCCCCTCCTTGGAATATATCAGAGAAAGATAAGAGCCATCACACGAGTAGATATATGCACACCCATGTTCATTGCAGCACTGTTCACAGTAGCAAGAAGATGGAAACAACCTAGGTGCCCATCAACAGATGAACTGATAAACAAATTATGGTATATCCCCACAATGGAATACTACACAACGATAAAGAACAAAGATGAAGCCATGAAACATAACATGGAGAAGTCTAGAGGTCATTATGCTGAGTAAATTTAGTCAGTCACAGAACGACAAATATTGTATAAGATCACTATTATAAGAACTCAAGAAAAGGTTTAAACACAAAAGAAAACATTCTTTGGTGGTTATGAGGGTGGGGAGGGAGGGTGAATGTTATTCACTAACTAGCTAGTAGACAAGAATTATCTTAACTGAAGGGAAGGACTGCACACACTATGGGGGAAGTCAGTACAACTGGACTAAACCAAAGCTAAGAAGTTTCCTGAATACAGTCAAAACTTTGATGGACAGAGTAGCAGGGGCGGGGGTCTGGGGACCATGCTTTCAGGGGACATCTAGGTCAATTGGCATAACAAAGTTTATAAAGAAAATCTTTCGCTTCCTACTTTGGTGAGTGGTGTCTGGGGTCTTAAAAGCTAGCAAGCGGCCATCTAAGATGCATCGATTGGTCCCAATCACTTGGAGTAAAGGAGAATGAAGAACACCAAAGACACAAGGAAAGTATTAGCCTAAGAGACAGAAAGGGCCACATAAACTGGAGACTTCATCAGCCTGAGACCAGAAGAACTAGATGGTGCCCAGCTACCACCAATGGCCACCCTGACAGGGAACACAACAGAGAGTCCCTGATGGAGCAGGAGAAAGGTGGGGTGCAGAACTCAAATTCTAGTAAGAAGACCTGACTTAATGGTCTGACTGAGACTAGAGGAACCCCAGAAAGCATGGCACCTCGACTGTCAACCCAGAAGTAAAACAATTCCCGAGGCCAACTCTTCAGACAAAGATTGGACTGGATTGTGCGACATAAAATGACACTCTTGAAGAGTGTGCTTCTTAGCTCCAGTAGATACATGAGACTAAATGGGCAGCTTCTGTCCAGAAGTGAGATGAGAAAACAGAGAGGGTTAGGAGCTGGTTGAATGGACGCGGGAAATCGGGGTGGAAAGGAGGAGTGTGCTGTCAAAGAATAGGGAGAGCAGTTAGGTTCACATAACAGTGAATGTATAAATTTTTGTATGACAGACTGACTTGAATTGTAAACTTTTACTTAAACTACAGCAGTAAAAAAAAAAGAATTTTCTAATTTTCCTTATGATTTCTGTCTTGGATTCATTGGTTGTTTAATAGAGTGTTGTTCAATTTCTATATTTTTTGAAATTTCCAATTTTCCTTTTATTATTGATTTCTAGTTTTATTCTACTATGGTTAGAGAAGATATATATATACATATATATGCATACATATACATATACATATATATATATATATATATATATATATATACATAGTTGTTAGGTCATGGAGTTGGTTCTGACTCATAGCGACCCTACGTACAACAGCAAAAAAAAAACGCTGCCCGATACTGCACCATCCTCACAAATGCCAAGCGTGTTCTCACCTTTTGGTTTTCTATCTCCAGGTCTTTACGCATTTCATTATAATACTTTACTTTGTCTTCTCAAGTTGCCCTTTGAAATCTTCTATTCAGCTCTTTTACTTCATCATTTCTTTCTTTCTTACTCTACATTCAAGAGCAAGTTTCAGAGTCTCTTCTGACATCCGTTTTGGTGTTTTATTTCTTTCCTGTCTTTTTAATGACCTTTTGCTTTCTTCATGTACGATGTCCTTGATGTCATCCCACAACTCATCTAGTCTTCAGTCATTTGTGTTCAATGCATCAAATCTGTTCTAGAGAAGGTCTCTAAATTCAGGTGGGATATACCCAGGGTCATACTTTGGCTCTCATGGACTTGTTTTGATTTTCTTCGCTTCAACCTGAACTTGCATATGAGTAATTCATAGTCTGTTGTGCAGTCGGCCCCTGGCCTTGTTGTGACTGATGATATTGAGCTTGTCCATTGTCTTTTTCCTCAGATGTAGTTAGTTTGATTCCTGTATATTCCATCTGGTGAGGTTCATGTGTATAGTCATTTATGTTGTTGAAAAATAGGTATTTGCAATGAAGAAGTCGTCAGTCTTGCAAAATTCTATCATGTGATCTCTGGTGTCGTTCCTATCATTAAGGTCATGTTTTCCAGCTACTGATCCTTCTTTGTTTCCAACTTTCACATTCCAGTCAACAGTAATTATCAGTGCATCTTGATTCCATGTTTGATCAATTTCAGACTGCAGAAGTTGGTAAAAATCTTCAATTTCTTCATCTTTGGCATTAATGTTTGGGGCGTAAATTTGAATAATAGTATTAACTGGTCTTCCTTGTAGGCATATAGAAATTATCCTGTCATTGAAGGCACTGCATTTCAGGATACATCTTGAAATGTTCTTTTCCATGTGACCCCGTACCTCTTCAATCTGTCATCCCCGGCATAGTAGAACATCTGATTGTCTGATCCAAAATGGCCAATACCAGTTCTTTTAAGCTCACTAATGCCTAGGATATCAAGCTTCAAGTGTTCCATTTCATTTTTTGACAATTTCCAGTTTTCCTTGATTCGTACATTCCATGTTCCAATTACTAATGGATGTTTGCAGCTGTTTCTTCTCATTTTAAGTCTTGCTACATCAGCAAATGAAGGTCTTGAAAGCCTTACTTCATTCATGTCATTAAGGTTGACTCTACTTTGAGGAATCAGCTCTTCCTCAGTCGTATTTTGAGTGCCTTCCAACCTGAGGGACTTATCTTCTAGATATCAGACAATGTTCCACAGCTATTCTTAAGGTTTTCACGGGCTAATATTTTTTTTCAGAAGTAGATGCCCAGGTCCTTCTTCCTAGTCTGTCTTAGTCTGGAAGTTCAGCTGAAACTTGTCCACCTTGAGTGACTAAACGAATAATTTCTTTTAAGGATCAGCACAGAGCTGTTTCCTATGAGGCAGAGGTTAAAGATGTCCCAAATGTCTAACTTTTCCAAGCTGCTGTACTACTCCATCACCTCTAACATCAACTACTCCCTCTTGCCTCAGTACTCTCCCTCCTGTCTTAGGATTCCCTAACTCGTTGCAGCATCTCACAGAACTCACAAACCATATAAAGGAAATGACTCACAAGGTTGTGGAGGCTGGCAAGTTCCAAATTGCTGGGTCAGGCGTAGACTTCTCCCTGGCCCTCATTCTCTGCCCAAAGGCACTCAGCTTTCTCGCTCTCTGGGCCAGAAAGCCCACCGTGCCATCTCCTGCGGGTCTCTGCTGTGGGTCTTTACTGTGGGTCTCTCCTTCTTTGGTGGTGATGGGCTCTCATCTCCACTCTGGAATTGGCTCTCTTTTAAGGCAAAACTGACCAATCCCCTTGGTGGACCACAATTACCTTATCACACAGTCCTGCCCAATCAAGTGGGTGGGAGTTACAAGACCATGGTTAGAAAGACCACACACGAAAGTAATTAATCACACCACAGTGACCCTGCTGGTATTTGAAATACCGGTGGCATAGCTTCCAGTATCACAGAAACACGGAAGCCACCACAGTACAACAAACCGACAGACAAGTGGTGTTAATGTTAGGTCTAGGGGCTTTACAGTGTTGTTCAAATCCTCTGTTTCCTTGTTGATCTTCTGTTTAGATTTTCTATTGATTATTGAAAATGGTGTATTGAAGTCCCCAAGTATTATTGCTGAATTGTCTGTAGTTCCTTTCAATCGTGTTAATCTTTGCCTCATACATTTTGGGGGCTCTGTTGTTTGGTGAATGTCATGGTTTGAATTATGTCCCCCAAAAAATGTGTGTATCAGTTTGTCTAGGCCATGATTCCCGGTACTGTGTGATTTTCCTGCATGTTGTAAACCTGCCTCTATGATGTTAATGAGGGAGGATGGGTGACAGTTGTGTTAGTAAGGCAGGACCTGATCTACAAGACTGGATTATGTCCTGAAGCAATCTCTTGAGATATAAAAGACAGAAGTAAGCAGTGACACTGGGACCTCATACCATCAAGAAAGCTGTGCCAGGAGCAGAGCGCATCCTTTGGACTGGGGTCCCTGGGCCGAGAAGCTCCTAGTCCGGGGGAACATTGATGAGAAGGCCGACAGAGAGAGAAAAAGGCTTCCCCTGGAGCTGGCGCCCTGAGTTTGGACTTTTAGCCTACTTTGACTGTGAGGAAATAAATCTCTTCATTAAAACCATCCACTTGTGGTATTTCTGTTATGGCAGCACTAGATGACTAAGACGGTGAATATAAGTTTATAGTTTATCTTCTTAATGAATTGTCCTTTTTTTGATTATATAATATCCTTCTTTTGTCTGTTGTAACAATTTTTTTCTGCTATTAGTATAGCCACCCTAGCTCTCCTTTTGTTACTATTTGCATGGAATCTCTTTTCTATCCTTTTACTTTTAGACTATTTGGATCTAAAATGAATCTCTTGTAGATAGCATATCATTGGATCATATTTTTTAGTCCATTGTATGAATCTTTGCCTTTTAATTGGAGAGTTTAATCCAATTACATTTAAAGTAATTACTGATAAGGAAAAATATACTTCTGCCATTTTGCTATTTGTTTTCTGTATGTCTTATACCTTTCTGTCCCTCATTTATTCAAATACTGGCTTCTTTTGTGTTTAGTTAATTTTTTTGTAGTGAACCATTTTGATTCCCTTTTCTTTTCCTTTCATGTGTATTTTTTAGATACTTTCTTTGTAGGGAACATAGGGATTATATTTAACATCTGTCTTAGTTATCTAGTGCTGCTATAACAGAAATACCAGAAGTGGGTGGCTTTAACAAACAGAAATTTATCTTCTCCCAGTTTAGGGGGCTAGAAGTTTAAATTCAGAGCGCCAGGTCTAGGGGAAGGCTTTCCCTCTCTGTCAGCTCTGGAGGAAGGTCATTGTCTCTTCTTAGCTTTTGCTCCTGGGCAATCTTCATGTGGCTTGGCGTCTCACTTCCCCATCTCTGCTGCTAGCTTGCATTTAATCTCTTTTCTATCTCAAAAGAGATTGACTCAAGATACACCCTGTGCTAATCCTGCCTAATTAACATAAAAAAGACAACCCATTCCCAAATGGGATTATAACCACAAGCATAGAGGTTAGGATTTACAACTCATATGTTTGGGGGACACAATTCAATCCATAGCAACACCCTAAAAACATATATAAAAACAAATTTATAATAATCTAGTTTGAATTGATACCAGTTTAACTTCAATGGCATACAAAAACTATGTTCCCGTACAACTTTGTCCCCTCTTATGTTGTTTATGTCGCAGATTATATCTTTAGACATTGTGTGCCCAATAACTTAAATTTATTATTATTTTTTATGTGTTTGTCTTTAAATCATGCTGGACATAAAATATAGGAGTTGCAATCCAAACATTCAGTAATACTGATTTCCATATTTGACCATGTAATTACCTTTATCAAAGATCTTTATTTCTTCATATTGCTCTGAGTAGCTATTCAATATCCTTTCATTTCAACCTGAAGGACTCACTTTAGTATTTCTCTTATGGCATGCCTACTAGTAATGAGCTCCTTTAGCTTTTGTTCATCAGGAATGTCTTAAGTTTGCCTTCATTTCTGAAAGAAAGTTTTACTGGATAGAGAATTCTTTCTTGACAGTTTTTTGTTTTTGTTTTTTCTTTCAGTACTTTGTGTTATCCCACTGCCTTCTGGCCTTTGTGGTTTCTGCTGAGAAATTTGTTGTTATGGTATTGCAGATACCTGAGTGTGATGATTTGCTTTAATTTGCTACTTTCAAGATTCTCTCTTTGTCTTTCAACAGTTTGATTATAATGTATCTTGGTATGGATTTCGTTGAGTATATCCTATTTGGAGTTCATTGATTCATGTCTTTTTCAAATTTGGGATTTTTTGGCCATTATATCTTCAAAAATTCTTTTCTTTTCTGCCCTTTTCTCTCTCTTATCTCCTTCTGGGCCTTCCCTAATGCATATGTTGGTCCTCTTTATGATGTCCCGCAAGTCCTTTAGGCTCTGCTCACTTTTCTTCATTCTTTTTTCTTTTTGCTACTAAAATTCTATAATTTCAATTGTCCTGTCTTTATGCTCACTGATTCTTTCTTCTGACTACTGAAACCTGCCATTGAAAGCTTCTAGTGAATTTTTCACCTCAGTTATTCTATTTTCCATCTCCAGAATTTCTGTTTGGTTCCTTTTTAAATTTCTCTCTCTTTACGGATATCCTTATTTTATTCAGACATCATTTTTTTGATTTCCATTACTTCTTTGTTCATGTTTTCCTTAAGCTCTTTGAACATATTTAATACAGTGTTTTAAAGTCTTTATCTAGTAAGCCCATTGTCTGGGCTTCCTCAGCAATGATTTCTATGATTTTATTTTGTTTGTTTGTGTCTGTGTTTTTTTTACTTTCTTTATTGTACTTTAGGTGAAGATTTACAGAACAAACTACCTTCTCATTAAACAGTTAGTACACATATTGTTTTATGACATTGATTAACAACCCCACGACATGTCAACACTCTCCCTTCTTGACCTTGGGTTCCCTATTACCAGCTTTCCTGTCCCCTCCTGCATTCTAGTCCTTGCCCCTGGGCTGGTGTGCCCCTTTGGTCTCATTTTTTTTTA
>NW_004444155.1:349887-388685 GCF_000243295.1 Trichechus manatus latirostris
CCTCCTGCATTCTAGTCCTTGCCCCTGGGCTGGTGTGCCCCTTTGGTCTCATTTTTTTTTATGTGTCTGTCTAATCATTGGCTGAAGGATGAACCTCAGGAGTGACTTCATTACTGAGCTAAAAGGGTATCTGGGGGCCATACTCTTGGGGTTTCTCCAGTCTCTGTCAGGCCAGTAAGTCTGGTCTCTTTTCGTGAGCTATAATTTTGTTCTACGTTTTTCTTCAGCTCTGTCCAGGACCCTCTATTGTGATCCCTATCAGAGAAGTCAGTGGTGGTAGCAGGGCACCATCTAGCTGTGTTGGACTCAGTCTGGTAGAGGCCATGGTAGTTGTGGTCCATTCATCCTCTGGACTAATCTTTCCCTTGTATCTTTAGTTTTCTTCATTCTCCCTTGCTCCGAAAGGGGTAAGACAAGTGGAGTGTCTTAGATGGCTGCCCACAGGCTTTTAAGACCCCAGACACTACACACGAAAGTAGAATGTAAACCATTTTCTTTGTAAACTATGTTACGCCAATTGAGCTAGATGATCCCTGAGACCATGGTCCCCACATCCCTCAGCCCAGCAATTTGGTCCCTCAGGGAGTTTGGATGTGTCTGTGGAGCTTCCATGACCTTGCCTTCTACAAGTTGTACTGACTTCCCCAGTACTGTGCACTGTCTTACCCTTCACCAAAGTTACCACTTATCTAATGTCTATTTAGTTTTTTTCTATCCCCACCCCTCCCCTCCCTTGTGACCATCAAAGACTGTTTCTTTTTGTGTATAAAACTTTTCATAAATTTTTATAATAGTGCTCTCATACAATATTTGTCCTTTTGTGACTGACCTATTTCACTCAGTATAATGCCTTCCAGATTCATCCATGTTATGAGATGCTTCGCAGATTCATCATTGTTCTTTACCCTTGCGTAGTACTCCATTGTGTGTATGTACCATAGTTTGTTTATCCAGTCATCTGTTGATGGGCATCTAGGTTGTTTCCATCTTTTTGCTACTGTGAACAATGCTACAATGAACACAGGTGTGCATATGTCTATTCGTGTGATGGCTCTTATTTCTCTAGGTTATATTCCTAGGAGTGGGATTGCTGGATCATATGGTATTTCTATTTCTAGCTTTCTGTGGAAGCGCCATATTGTTTTCCAAAATGGTTGTACCATTTTACATTCCCACAAGCAATGCAAAAGAGTTCAGATCTCCCCACAGCCTCGCCAGCATTTGTTATTTTCTGTTTTTTTGATTCATGTTAGTAATTCTGGGTGAGATGGTATCTCATTGTGATTTTTATTTGCATTTCTTTAATGGCTCATGATCAAGAGCATTTCTTCATGTGTCTGTTGGCCGCTTGAATGTCTTCTTTGGTGAAGTATCTGTTTATTTCCTTTGCCCATTTTTTAATTGGATTATTTGTCTTTTTTGTTGTAGAAGTGTTGGATTTTTCTGTAGTTTTAGAGATTAGACCTTTGTCAGATTCGTAATAGCCAAAATGTTTTTCCCAGTCTCCAGATTCTCTTTTTACTCTTTTGGTGAAGTCTTTTAATGAGCATAAATGTTTAATTTTTAGAAGATCCCAGTTATCTAGCTTATCTTCTGGAGTTTGTGTGTTGTTAGTTATGGTTTGTATCCTGTTAATACCATGTATTAGGGCCTCTAGCATTGATCCTATCTTTTCTTCTATGATCTTTATAGTTGTGGGTTTTACGTTTAGGTCTTTGATCCATTTTGAATTAGTTTTTGGTATGGTGTGAGGTATGGGTCCTGTTTCATTTTTTTGCAGATGGACATCCAGTTTTGCCAGCACCTGTTGTTAAAAAGACGCTTTTCCCCCATTTGATGGACTTTGGGCCCTTGTCGAAGATCAGGTGACCGTAGGTGGATGGATTTACATCTGGGTTCTCAATTCTGTTCCACTGATCAATATGTGTGTAGTTGGGCCAGTACCAGGCTGTTTTGACTACCGCAGCTGTGTAGTAGGTTCTGAGGTCAGGTAGTGTGAAGTCCTCCTACTTTATTCTTCTTCTTCAGTAGTGCTTTACTTATCCAGGGTTTCTTCTCTTTCCATATAAAGTTAGTGATTAGTTTTTCCATCTCTTTAAAGAATGTTGTTGGTATTTGGATCGGGATTGCATTGCATTTGTAAATTGCTTTGGGTAGGATTGTCATTTTCATAACATTGAACCTACCTATCCATGAATATGGTATGTTTTTCCATTTATGTAGATCTCTTTTGTTTTCTTGCAGTAATGTTTTGTAGTTTTCTTTGTATAGGTCTTTTATATCCCTGGTTAGAATTATTCCTAAGCATTTCATGTTTTTAGGAGCTATTATAAATGGTACTGTTCTCCTGATTTCCTTTTCATTGTTCTCTTTATTTGTGCCTAGTAATCCAACTGATTTTTGTATGTTTATCTTATATCCTGCTACTGTGCTGAATCTTTCTATTAGTTCCAGTAGTTTTCTCATGGAGTCTTTTGGGTTTTCTAGGCATAGTATCATATCATCTGCAAATAGGGACAGTTTAACTTCATTACAAATTTGGATGCCCTTTATTTCTTTTTCTTGCCTTGTTGCTCTAGCTAGGACTTCCAGCACAATGTTAAACAGGAGTGGTGATAAAGGGCATCTTTATCTTGTTCCTGTTCTCAAGAGGAATGTTTTCAGCCTCTCTCCATTAAGAAGGATGTTGGCTGTTGGTTTTGTATAGATGCTGTTTATTATATTGAGGAATTTCCCTTCTATACCTATTTTATTGGGAGTTTTTATCAGGAATGGGTGTTGGACTTTGTCGAATGCCTTTTATGCGTCAATTGAGATGATCATGTAATTCTTCTCTTTTGTTTATGTGATGGATTATATTGATTGATTTTCTAATGTTGAAACATCCTTGCATACCTGGTATGAATCCTACTTGGTTGCACTGGATTATTTTTTTTGATATGATGCAGAATTCTATTGGCTAGAATTTTGTTGAAAATTTTTGCGTCTATATTCATGAGAGATATTGGGCTGTAATTTTCTTTTTTTGTGGTGTCTTTGCCTGGTTTTGATATCAGGGTTATGGTGGCTTCATAGAGTGCATTCGGAAGTATTGCTTCTTTTTCTATGTTCTGAAATAGTTTGAGTAGTGCTGGTGTAAGCCCTTCTCTGAATGTTTGGTAAAATTCTCCAGTGAAGCCATCTGGGCCAGGGCTTTTTTTTTTTTTTTTTTAAGTATATTCAAAGGGGCAAAAGTAGGAAATGGACAGCCATGCTGCCAGAGCCATGTCTGCCCGAGTCCAAGGAAATATCATGGAACAGACAAAAGTGGGAAAACAGACAAGCATGCTGCTAGAGCCATGTCTATCCAAGTCCAAAGAATATTACAGAATAGGCAAGAATGGGAAAACAGACAAGCAGGCTGCCACAGCCATGTCTCTCCGAGTCCAAAGAATGTTATAGAGCCATCAGTATATATTAACATTACAAATGGGTATAACCATTGAAAGCTTCACCTTTTCACAGATTGGCTAGAAACCGTGATCCTGAATTTTGAATTGTCTTTCTTAAGAATCATCGGTACAGGTTTCAGTAACAACAGTCAGGAGGGTCTTCATTGGTCCAACAAATTTTCTATTCAGTAAATGCTAATAGAAAAAGATAAGAGCAGAAAGTCTTTTGTGTTCTGTTTGGTTGGCTTATGTGAAAGTTTCCCTAAAAGATATTTTCCAGGATTATCTTAGCTATTATCTTTACACCTCAGGGCCCAGTTGATGTGTCCTTGTGAGTCCTTGTGAGCCCTCGTGAGCCCAGCTCCAGCTGGTCACATTCTCTATGCTCAAGGACAGAAAATAACAACTCCAATATTATTTCCTAAATCATTCCCTCCTTTTGATCGGAGATTTGAGATAACATATCGCTGATCAATACCTGGACTTAGTCGAGCTCCTAGATGGCGGCCATTGCGGGCTCCTTAAACTCATTATGCTGGTTTTCCACTGGATACCATCTCATTCTTCACCAGATTATTAAGTAAGAGCAATGTTCTCATCAATTGTATTGTCGGAGTGAGCAGACACAATGTACATCAACATTTTAGCCCAAGGCCTTCTTTTGCCTTTTAGGTGTATAAGACAATAGAGGATAAATTTTATTATACCTAATAACATCTGGATGTGGACTAAAAATATTACTATTCCTTGTAATAGTGATCTAGCCCATGTACTTATTCCTGATGGTAACCAACTAAACAAATCTGGTGTTTGTAAGGGTGTTACAGTGTGTGACCAAGTAGCTTGCTGTCTAAGTCTATGTATATCTTGTTCTACTTCTCCTGCATTATTTATCCAAAAGCAACAAGAGGTATTTGCTAGAATGCAGACTACACTAATAAAAAAATCTAAGGCTATTTTGTTATGTCATCTTGGCTTATGAGATCAGAGATCACTGTTGTGCTTCCATCTCACTAGCCACTTCATCCGTTATTTGTCCTATAGGGATTGATAAATTTCTTAAAGATTTTTCCATTTCAACTATACCATAAGTAGGAATTAAAGCTACCAACCATATCCTGAGTGTTGGACCAATGGGTTTTCTTCTGACTTTCATTTTACAATGTGTAACAACTTAACATTACCTTTCCGATATTTACTAGCATTGTTACTACGAATACCTAAAGATAATCCTAAAAGTTCCAAAGCACATTGCCTATGCATTCGTCAGGAATCTAAATGAGATTGCCCACATAAATTCATTGTCAGTTGGAAGGGGATCATCTAAACTAGTACAGTTGGATCTGTCACACAGAAATATATATATCCATAAAGAGCACACGAAATTTGTCTAGAGAAAACAGAAGGTATAAAAAAATTTACATGACAAACAAATTTTCATAAGAGAATTAATGATTTAGCAAGATACTACAGGATGGATCTCTCCTGTTGGAGGTCTTCAGTTAATCTCTTTAAAACATACTAAGTGTACTCCCTGAGGGCAAGCTGTCCCTCTTTGGTTTACCTATTAATAGTCATGGATCACTTTCTCAGAAGCAGAAGCAGAACCTAAGACAAAATGGAGTCTAAGCTATGAGGTCGGTCTCCTCTGAGAACATGGTTTCTTTAAGATACATAATTTTCTGCATCATAAGAGGGTGACAGTCTGATTATAAACATTAGACATTAGACACTGTGTTAAAGACTGATTAAACGCATTACTGATTTACCCTAAACATAACTCTCAGTCTTATCTTTGAAGTTAGTTTCCTAAAAAAGACAGAATTCTTCAAAAAAAGCACAATGCCCAGAGCAAAATGGTCTTAATAGTTTATCTGGACCATTATTTGACTCAAAGTGGCTTTGGGAACCAGTTTTTTTCCTCAAAGCTCGAGGTTCAAAAGGACACCCAAAGGCAATAGCATGTGTGGGTTCCCTAACCTCTGTGAAAGCCAGAAATCTGGATTCCAGGAGAATTACATACAACTCTCTCATCATTCTTTCCTTTGGATCATGATCTTGATGTGCAGCCTTTTATGAAAAATGCTCAACAAATAGTAATTGAGCGTCATCTGGTTTTTAAGATCCCAGGCACCATACAGCAAACTAGGAAGTGGAATAGCAACAATAACAATTATGTTAGGCCAATTGTCTGAAATAACCAATGAAACCTTGGCCCTAAGGTCTTTGTACCAAGGAAACAAATCTCATAAGGTGTTTGTCTATACATAAGCAGCATTAGTAACTGTTTTTTATGTGCCTCAGTGGCGACTATATTCTGCAAAACCTCAGATTGCGTATTACAGCAACATTTATCTATTAAGGCACAAACTGTTTCTTGAGAGAACTAACAGGAAAAATAATACTACTCTGTTTTGTAAAATCATAGCTCAAATTTCAGACACTTCTCTGGTTATGATATTTACAATTTTACTAAGTTTACCAATAGGAATTTCTATCAAGAGTTACAATATCTAAACCCATTAGTTAGATAATTTAGGAGAAAGGAAAATGGTTTCTTATTGAGGCTGATAGCACGCCCACCATCTTTAATAAGCAAGGGGTGGTGGCCAGGGCTTTTTTGTTGTTGTTGGGAGTTTTTTAAAATTACATTTTCAATCTCTTCTCTTGTTATAAGTCTGTTCAGATTTTCAATATCACTTTGTGGTAGTTTGGTTAGGTAGTGTGTTTCTAGAAATTTGTCCATTTCCTCTAGGTTTTCAAATTTGTTGGAGTATAGGGTTTTTTTTGAAAAAACATAAATTTTATACTTTTATGGAACTCAATTTCCTAACCATAAGTGTTTCAGGGCTGGCTGTCTTTGATGTTCAGGAAAAGTAGCCTGGTGCCAACGTCTTTTGCACACATGGTGGTGTGAAAGCCACCTTACACATGAGCTGAGCGAACATCTTGGGTCCCTGAACTCTCTGAAAGAGTTACTTTTTTTTTCTGTGGTAGTCTTTTTTTTTTATTTGTGCTTTAAGTGAAAGTTTACAGTTCAAGTTAGTTTATCATAAAAAAATATGTACACACATTGTTATGTGACCCTAGTTGCTCTCCCTATAGTGTGACATGGAGTATAGTTTTCATAATACTCTGTCATGATCCTTTTTTATTTCAGTTGGGTCTGTTGTAATGTCCCCCATTTCATTTCTTATTTGGGTTATTTGTGTCCGCTCCTTTTTTTTTTTTTTTGTCAATTTAGTCACTGGTTTGTCGATTCTGTTCATACTTTCAAAGAACCAACTTTTGGTTTTGTTGATTCTTTCTATTGTTTTTCTATTCTCTATTTATTTCTGCTCTGATCTTTATTGTTTCCTTTCTTCTGGTGGGTGTGAGCTTCTTTTCCTGTTCTCTTTCTGTTTTTTAGAGTTGTGTAGTTAATGTTTTGATTTTGTCCCTTTCTTCTTTTTTGATGTATGTATCTATTGCTATAAATTTCCCTCTGAGCTTTGCTGTGTCCCAAAGGTTTTGGTATGATGTGTTTTCATTCTCGTTTGATTCTAGGAATTTTTTAATTCCATCTTTGATTTCTTCTATTACCTAGTGGTTTTGAAGCAGGGTGTTATTTAGTTTCCATGTAATTGATTTTTTTTCCTTGCTCTTCCTGTTGTTAATGTCTACTTTGTTGATGTTGTGGTCACAGAAGATACTTTGTATGTGGTCTATTCTGGAGAATGTTCCATGTGCGTTGGAAAAGAATGTGTACTTTGCAGCTGTTGGGTGGAATGTTCTATATATGTCTATGAGGTCAAGTTGGCTGATCGTGTCCCTTAGGTCTTCTGTAGCTTTGCTGAGTTTCTTTCTAGATGTTCTGTCCTTTACTGAGAGAGGTGTGTTGAAGTCTCCTATTATTATTGTGGAACTGTCAATTTCTCTTTTCAGTGTTGTTAGAGTTTGTTTTATGTATTTTGGAGCCCTGTCATTGGGTATGTAGATATTTATTATGGTTATGTCTTCATGATGGATCATCCCTTTAATCATGATATAGTGCCCTTTGTCTTTTATGGTCAATTTTGTTTTAAAGTCTATGTTATCTGAGATTAGTATTGCCACTCCTACTTTTTTTTTGGTGACTGTTGGCTTGATATATTTTTTCCATCTTTTGATTTTTAATAAATTTACATCTTTGTTTTTAAGGTGTGTCTCTTGTAGACAGCGTATTGGTGGATCCTCTTTTTTATCCATTTTGTCACTCTCTGTCTCTTTATGGGTGCATATAGGCTATTTATGTTCAGTATAATTATTGATAGGTGTGAGTTTTTTGCTGTCATCTTGTAGTGCTTTTTTTGGGTGGGTACAGATGTTTCTTTATTCCTCCTACTGTCCTGTGCTGAATTCCTTTTGTTTGTGGATTTTTCCCCTCATTTCTTTTGTTTGGGTGGATTTTGTGTTTTCTGAGACTTTGTTCTTCTTCTTTATTTTGATGAGTAGGTTTGTTAACTTTCTTTGTGATTACCTTGAAATTTACCCTTATCTTCCTAGGTTTGAACCAGTCTGTTATTACTTGGTATCATCTTGCATTCCTCTCCATTAGAAAATTCTATACCTACACCATTTATTCTCTCTTTTATTGTTCTGATATTGTTGTCATTTACAGATTAACCTCTATGGTTCTCTGTTATAAATCTTTTGGTTTTTAATAGTCCTTGAGAGTTCATTTCCTACGTTGATTTGTGGCTGGTGCAATCTTGAGTCCTAGATTCAGGCTGTGGTCTGATGTTGTTTGTTCTCAAACCGAAGGACTCCCTTTAATAATTCTTGTAATTTTGGTTTGGTTTTTACATATTCCCTTAATTTCTGTTTATCTGGAAATGTCCTAATATCACCATCATGTTTGAATGTGAGTTTTGCAGGATATATTATTCTTACTTGGCAATTTTTTATTTCAAGGTTTTGTATATATGTCATCCCATTGCCTTCTTGCCTGCATGGTGTCTGCTGAATAATCAGAGCTTAGTCTAATTGCTTCCCCTCTGTATGACTTTTTGGTTTTTTTAGCTGCTCTCAGGATTCTTTCTTTGCCCTTTATTTTAGTGAGTGTGATTATGATATGCCTTGGTGATTTTCTTTTGGGGCCTATCCTATATGTGGTTCGTTGAGCTTCTTGGATGGTCAGCTTTTCAACTTTCATGATATTGGGAAAGTTTTCTGGCAGCAGTTCTTCAATGATCCTCTCTGTGTTTTCCGTTTTCTCCCCATTCTGCAACTCCAATCACTCACCAATTTTTGCTTTTGATTGTATCCCACATAATTCTCAGTGTTTCTTCATTCTTTTTTCTGATTTTTGCTCAAAGAAAGTGGTTTCCAATTATTTGTCTTCAATTTAGCTGATCCTGTCTTCTATCATTTCAAACCTGCTCCTCAGACCTTCTGTGACATCGTCCATTTCTGAAATCCTGTTGTTTATCTTTTGGATTTCTAATTGTTTTTGTATGATTTCTAGTTGTGAATTTATTTTGGCATTTTGTTCTTATATTATTTTCCTGAATTCTTCTATTTTTCTGTCTGTATTTTCCATGAATTTATCTGCCTTTTCCATGAATTTATCTATTTTTTCCTCATTTTTATCTGCTTTTTACTTCAACATTTGGATAGCTCTGAATATTAGCGATTTGAACTCTCTATCAGGTAGTTCTAGTGCCTTTTCTTCTACTGGGAAGTCGTCTGATGTTTTACGTTTTATGTATACTATCCTGTCCTGTTTTTTTAATATGTTTTCATATTGTCTGCTGTCTTTGGGACATTCAGTAGTTATTTTCTTCATTTATCGATTGTAGATTTGTTTGTTTCATCCTTTTTCTTTTGTTTGTTTTATTTGGTTATGTCTGAGCAGGTGGGCTCTGCATTCTTTGTTGTTTGCTCATCTGTGGGCACGATACTTTTCACCTCCTTGTCCAATGGCCAGGGTCAGTCACTCAGATATTGTTCAGCCAGGCAGTTCCAGCTGAACAGGACGGGCTGGGGATGGGTTGTTTGTGGCACGTACTGGTAGACAGGGCAGGCCGGGGGTCAGTTCACAGCAGGTTCCGTTAGGCCATGCCTGTGCTGCTCTGGGGTGTGATATTCAGCGCATAGTGCAGGTAGGCATGAGGGAGGGGGTAGGTTGTGATGTTGGAGCTAAGATGTGTATGGGAAAGAAGGGAAAGAGGAGAAACAGAAGCCCCCAAAAAAATGTGCTGAGGGAACTTGCCATTGGAGTGGAGAGACGAGAAACTAAGAAATGAAGAAAAACAAAAAGGAAAAAAGTAAAAGAGAAAATAAATAAAAACTAAGAAAAGAAATCCCCCCCAGGGATCCTACCAGCCCCTGGGGAAGTGGCTCCCAGGCCTTGGGGCACAGCCTATCAAGAAGGGTTGGAGATGGTACACACCACCAGGTAT
This sequence comes from Trichechus manatus latirostris, assembly GCF_000243295.1. NCBI lineage: Eukaryota > Metazoa > Chordata > Mammalia > Sirenia > Trichechidae > Trichechus > Trichechus manatus. The sequence continues at coordinate 359,741 of NW_004444155.1, forward strand.
TCAGGAGGCAGAAACAGAAGGAAAATAGGTGAGAAACTGAGAAATAAAGAAAAACAAAAAGGAAAAAAGGAAGAGAACAAAGAAAAAAATAAATAAATGAAAAAAAAAGTCCCCTAGGGATTCCACTGGTGCAGCTGCACAGACTGAGGAAATGGCTCCCAACCCACACAGTAAAGCCTGGTTAGAAGGGGCAAAGATGGTACATAGCGCCAGTTATTCAGGACAGAGGAAAAGAAGGTAAGTGGAGAGAGACAAGAAACTTAGCAATGAAGAAAAACAAAAAGGAAAAAACAAAAAATAAGAAAAAATTTTTAAAAACAAAAAGAAAGAAAGAAAAGCCCCCGGGGATTCCACTGGTGCAGCTGCACAGACTGAGAAAGTGGCTCCCAAGCCGTGCAGACAAATATTAATCCTGGAACCCTAAGTGTCAAATGAAGAGATAAAGAACTCAGTCAAGCACTGAATGGGATAAGAAACTGACAGAGAATAGAGAGCGAGGAGAAATACCAGCAGATTTCCCCTATCAGCTAATGCAGCATGCATTCACCATCTTAGATTTCTGTCAGAGATTGGTGGACAGGGAGTATGGGAAAGCAACATCACGGAGCTCACAGCAGGAGACAAGAGCACCTGGTAACAGGAGACAGAGCGATACATGCTTTCCCACCCCGGCTAGAAGGGGTAGAGATAGCACACAGTGCCAAGCATTCAGGAGACAGGAAAAGAAGCTAAGTAGAGAGAGACATGAAACTGAGAATTGAAGAAAGACAAAAAGGAAAAAAAAAAAAAAGAATAAGAAATGCCCCCAGGGATCCCACTGGTGCAGCTGTGCAGACCAGGGAAGTGGCTGCCTGACCACGCAGTACAGCCTGGCTGGAAGGGGCTCCCAAGCAGTGCAAAGAAAAAGAAAACAAATAAAACAGGCCCCAGGGATCCCACCAACATGGCAGTGCAGATTGGGGAAGCAATTCCCCAGCTGAGTGGTGCTTCACTGCCTGTCAAGAAGAAGCAAAGATGACACATGGAGCCAGGTGTTTGAGAGAAAGGAGGGGGAGGAGGTGAGAGGCAGGAAAGGAACCAAAAGAAGCCAAAGAAAACAACACCAGCAACAACGAAATGGCACTGAAGGAGCTGGCCGGTTTGGGCAGGGCAAATCCAAGCAGCAGGGAGCTGGTGCTTCCCGGCTGAGTGACCGCTGCTCACTGGGAAGCAGCGGAGGCTGAGCGGGGGAAAACGGGTGGGGGATGGAAAAGTGTGTATCGCTCTGTCTCCTGCTGGGAGCTCCGTTAAGCTGTTTTCCCATACTCCCTGTCCGCCGATCTCTGACAGTAGTCCAAGATGGTGAATCCATGCTGTGTTACCTGATAGGGAACCTCTGCTGGTATCTCTCCTCACTCTCTGTTCTCTGTCAGTTTCTTATTCCATTTAGTGCTTGGTTGAGTTCTTTATCTCTTCATTTGACACTTAGGGTTCCACGATTGATGTTTGTCTCTGTTTTAGTTTTTCAGGTCTTTGCTTTGCAGGGACGGCATGGTGCTTCTGTCTATAGTGCCATGTTGGCTCCGCCTCCTATTTTGTTTGTTTAATGAACCATCGTTTCTGTTTCTTTGCATGTCTTTTGACTTTTGCAGAAACCAGACAGACATTTGAATATTATAATGTAGTAATTCTGGAAATCATGTTATACCCCTTCCCCAAGATTTCCTGGTTTGGTTTATTTTTATTATTACTATTTTTAATTGTTGAAAGCTATAATAGTCCATTGGTTTTGTGACTTTTCCTACCTATTTTTGTAATGTTTGCCATCCTGGATGTATGTGGTCACTGAAGCCTCTGTTCTTTAGCTTGTGTCTAGCTTCTGTTTTGACAGAGAACAAAACGTAATACAAAATCTCTCCCAGTCTCTGCAGATTGGCTCTGTGCTGAGGCACTCTTTCAGCACTTATCCAGGCTTGTAGTGAGTCTAGAGATCAGCCCAAGTTAGAAGCATAGGGTCTTCTCAGGTATTTTCTGAGCATGCATCTTGCCCTGGGCATGTGTGTAGCTTTCTAAGTTCCCACAGATACACAGCTGTTTTTAAATGCCTTGAATTCCCAAAGAAACTTTCTTCCCGGGTTTACTTCTAGTCCTTAGGCATCTGTCGTATGTCTCAATCACACTTTTTAGCCCCAGGTGGTTCCTGGTGGTTCCAGTGTTCAGTTGTAGCCTGCCCTAAGTGAGCGCTCAGATAGGTGAAAGAGAGATAAGTCAGTCCTTCAGGTAGCCCCTAGACAGGTTTGAACAGATACACACAATAATTTGTGAATATAGCCTGCTCTGGAAGCAGGGACCTAGGATTCCACTCTGGGAATGCAGGTCACCACAGCTTTAAGACAGTTCTTTCCTTTTGGGGTCATAAAAATGTTCTAAAATTAGACAGTGCCATTGGAGCCCTGGTGGCACAGTGGTTAAGAGCTCAGGCTGCTAACCAAAAGGTTGGCAGTTCAAATACACCAGCCGCTCCTTGGAAACCCTATGGAGCAGTTCTCCTCTGTCCTGTAGGGTCACTATGAGTCAGAACCAACTCGACAGCAACGAGTTTGGGTTGGTTGCTCAACTCTATGCATACACTAAAAACCACTGAATTATATACTTTAAAATGGTAAATTGTATGTTAATTGTATGTCAAAAAGCTGTTATTTTTGTTTAAAAATTCTTAGATAAGAGACCAAAAGCACAATCCATAAAAGAAAAAAGTTAATGAATTGGGCTTCATCTAAATTAACATTTTTTTCTTTGCCAAAAACACTGTTAAGAAAAGTAAAAGACACGGCACAGACAGTGAGAAAATATTTACAAGTCACATAATTGACAAAGGACTTTTGCCCAGGATATGTAAAGAATTCACAAAACTCAACAAAAGAAAACTAACAACCTTGTTGCTTCATAATGTACTTATCATACTTACATGAGATTTGTGTCATGGTCATGATTATAAATTTGATATACAATTATAACCTGGTAGGAAGGAGGACAGCCTCTTATTGAAACTATGCAAAAAACTTTATGATCATTTAAAAATTAAAACTGGGTAAAGACACTTTGTATACTTCATATTTAACCATAGTTAACATTATTCTGAGTGGTTTGTAGACAAACCTAATCAAGATATGTCATTAATTGTAACAGAATCATTATTTTATGTTTTTCTTGATTCTTCTGAATTTTAAGAGGTCAGTCCCTACAAGATACCATTTAAAGGACATTTCATTACACTTTGAACAATTATAGCTGTTTCAATTGGCTGGAGATGAATTAAAAAGAAAGTTTTGTTTTGTTTTTTTTCCTTCTTCTATGCTCATTAACAATAGAACATTGTCCATAATAAATCTAAAGCAGATTTTGTGGCTCTTGGGTTAAATAGTCTACCTTGATGAAGTTTGCTTCTGGTCCAAAGGAAGTGCTGGACGCTCCTGACTCAGTCCTTTAGTGCAGACTGACAGCTGTCTGTGTTGTCAGCGTTAGCTTATATTGTAAGCCTGTCCCTGCACCTCTATTGATGTTTCTTCCAGAAGACCAATTATTCTCAGGCAAGCTAGGGCCCTCAGGAGGAGTTAATAGCTGTAGTGTCTCTATTTTGTTACATGCTATTTGTTGTTGTGCTTGTCCAGGCAGATTGTGACTCGAGTTAGAGGCATAACTTTTAAGATTTAATAACACTTTATTGTCAGCACATGGAGCTCTCCTGCTCATCTTGAGCTGACTCATTTGAATATTTCTGGGACCTTCCTAATTTCTTTTGGGAGAAAAGAGAGAGAAAGCCATGTTCTCAGAACTCTAGATTTCACAGAAGAACCTGAGATATGGGAGAAGCCAGCAGCAATCATTCCCTGACCACCACACATTCTGGCTCTTTCATTCAGTTGTTATCCAAACACAGCAAAACTCCCTTAAAAAGAAACAAAGAAAAGCAATCAAAACTCCTTGAAAAGTGTCTTTGTTTTCCACAATATATAAAACCAGTTAAAATATTTCCTTAAATCATTGTATATATTTTCTCCCCTTATCAAAGGAATCAGGAAGATCTTGTGTCTGCACTAGTTGTCCCAAGTTAGCACATGCATTGTGTTGTAAGGGAAAAACATCATAAAGTTTAGTAAAGCAAAAAGAAAATTTTATTGGCAAATATTCAAAAGGACAAAAGTGGGAAGCAGACAACCATGCTGCTAGAGCCATGTCTGCCCGAGTCCAAAGAACATTACAGAATAGGCAAGAGTGGAAAAAAGGACAAGCATGCTGCCACAGCCATGTCTACCGGAGTCCAAAGAACAGTTACAGAGCCATCAGTATATATCAACATCACAAAATGGGTAGAATCATTGAAAGCATCACTTTTTCACAGATTGGCTAGAAATTGTCATCCTACATTTTAACTTGTCTTTCTTAACAATCATTGGTACAGGTTTCAGTAGCGAGAGTCAGGAGGGTCTTCATTGGTCCAACAAATTTCTATTCACTAAATGCTAATAGAAAAAGATAAGAGTGGAAAGTCTTTGGTGATCTGTTTGATGGGTGTCATGGTTTGAATTATGTCCCCCAAAAAATGTGTGTATCAATTTGGCTGGGCCATGATTTCCAGAATTGTGTGGTTGGCCTCCATTTTCTGATTGTAATTTTAAGTTAAAGAGGATTAGGGTGGGATTGTAACACCACCTTTACCCAGGTCACATCCCTGATCCAATGTAAAGGGAGTTTCCCTGGGGTGTGGCCTGCACCACCTTTTATCTCTCAAGAGATAAAAGGAAAGGGAAGCAAGCAGAGAGTTGGGGACCTCATACCATCAAGAAAGCAGTGCTGGGAGCAGAGCGCGTACTTTGGACCGAGGTCCCTGCGCCAAGAAGCTCCAAGTCCGGGAGAACGCTGAAGAGAAGAAGGCTGACAGAGAGAAAAAGCCTTCCCCTGGAGCCGACACCCTGAATTTGAACTTTTAGCCTACTTTAACTGTGAGGAAATAAACTTCTCTTCGTTAAAACCATCCACTTGTGGTATTTCTGTTATAGCAGCACTAGATGACTAAGACAATGGGCTTTTGTAAAAACTTCTTAAGATAATTTCTGAGATTGTCCCATCTATTGTCTATCTCAGGGCCCAGTTGACATGTCTTTGTAAGTCTGTGAGGGCCCAGCCCCAGCTGGGTCACATTCTCTATGCTCAAGGAGAGGAAATAATAACTCCAATATTATTTCCTAAATCAACTGATAAACTTTTATGACCTGTCTATAACCCAGAATTGACAGACAGAGAAAGATATAGGGTTATAAACAAGCAAGCAAACCCTTGTAAAAGATTAATTACGCTTGCTTTGTGAGAAGGGGAAAAGCCTTTTTTTCTTCTTTTTAAATTTTCACATACAAAAAGAACTACAAGCTTAGATTTTATAATTTCTTCCATGGATCAAAAGGAAATACAGAACTCAGAAATTTACCAGTCCAGGGGTTCCCAGTCCAGGGGTTCCAGCACACACACACACACACACACACACACACACACACCCACACACACACACACACACACACACACACACACACACACACACACACTTTTTTTTTTTGACAGAATTGTGCTCCTAGTGGCAAGCAAAGATGACAAACACCACAGAGAATTCCAGGAGATAACAGAGTGGTCAAGACAGACAATAAAAAATTGTTATCAATCAGATTTTCTGTTGTCCATTGTCTCTCACCTGGCAGATCACAAGATTCTAGTCAATCATTCCTGAGAAACTACCTCTGTAATTTCAGTATGTTGTTCAACAAATGAAATCTCTTATATGAACCATCTCCATTCTTTACAAATTATGAGAACAAAAGGCTTATTAATTCCAGGATGGATTTAGCAAGCAGAATGGAGTTGTTCACATGTACCATCTCAATTCCCCTAAAACTACAAAGGAAAAAAGACACTTATCCTACTAGGACTTTGTTCAGGCATCTAAATGGAGTTGCCTACAAGCAATAAACTATAAAACCTATAGCTCTGTGCTTCTGGTATGTTCTTCAGCACATTGAATGGAGTCTTCTACATCCACCATTTCAATTTTCCCCAATCTTCAAGTGCTGGACAGTTGTACTTCCAGTACAGTTCTATGCTAATTTAAGACTCTTTTAAGCACTGTCTCAGTGTCCTAGTGAACTAATATCTTGACATTTGCATCCTAGCATGGTGAAAGGAGTTTCTTACTGTTATCTAGTGCTGCTGTTACAGAAATACCGCAAGTGGATGGCTTTAACAAAGAGAAATTTACTCTGTCACAGTTTAGGAGGTTAGAAATCCAAATTCAGGGTGCCAGCTCTAGGGGAAGGCTTTCTCTCTCTGTCGGCTCTGGGGGAAGGTCCTTATCATCAATCTTCCCCCGGACTAGGAGCTTCTCAGTGCAGGGACCCCGGGTCCAAAGGATGCGCTATTTTCCCGGCTCTAGCTTCTTGGTGGTATGAGGTCCCCAAGTCTCTGCTCGCTTCTGTCTTTTATATCTCAAAAGAGATTGACTTAAGATACAACGTAATCTTGTAGATTGAGTCCTGCCTCATTATCATAACTACCTCTAATTCTGCCTCATTAACATCATAGAGATAGGATTTACAACACATAGGAAAATCACATCAGATGACAAAATGGTGGACAATCACACAACTAGGAATCATGGCCTAGCCAAGTTGAGATACATTTTTGGGGGACATAATTCAACCTCTTAACGTGGACCATCCCAATTCCTCAGTAGACTTCAAGAACGTGGTTCTCACATTTCCTACGTGGTGCTCAGCACATTGAATGGAAGACAAGAGGTCAAGGGTTTTAGAATCGGTGGTATTGGAATGTCATTTATATAGTACTGCAATTACTAAGGATTATGACAGTAATAGTGTGAAGAGAGTGACATTGATGCAGGTACTAAAACCTTAAAGGAATGAGAAGGAGAGACTCAGAGGTCTGTAGATGACTGCAGCAAGCAAGAGTGGTACAGTTTGATGATAAAAGATTCAGAGCTGGAGACTTTAGGGAGAAGGGACAGAGAATGGTCTTAAGGCAGCAAGGAGAATTCCACCTCCAGGTTTAGGGCAAGGAGGGAATATGAGTATGGAAGGTACGGTTCACCAAAGGAAAAACGGGATACTGTTACTGGAGGATTAATTACTTAATGGATTCTAGGTGGGTGAGAGTCAAAGTTGTCTAGGCCTTGACTGGCTACTAGAGTCCATGAGATAGAAGCTCCCTGATGGAGGTGCTGTTGTCTCAGTGATAAGTTCCAGGTATCTGGTCTTAAACCTGGAATTGAGCTCAGTAGGTATCTGTGGAATGAATGGTAAATGAATGAATGCCTCTCTGGCATTGAAACTAAGATGAGGCCTTTTCACAACACATAGTCATTTGTTGAATGTCCCAAGGCCAAGCTAGATATCTAAATATTGGGTAGTCTGAGCAATGTCAAGGCAGAAGGGAGAAGGCCAGCTGTGAGTTGGGGGACCAAGTGGTAGGTTGGCGGTAGGAGGGGGAAGTAAATTACAGGCTACACTGGGGACAAGACTGAAACGGGCAGGGGCCAAGAGGACAAAGAGGAGCAGGATGTGGATTTGCTGACCCCTGCTTTAGACTATTCAAGTCCCTGCCATTTGAGTCTGAGGCCCCAGCAAAGACAAACCATCTCCACTGTGCCCTGTTGAAATCTCTGATCCACACAAAATGTTTCCTATAAGAAATTACATAAATTTTATATATCGTATTGTAATTATTAGTAAAAGTGGTTTATATTTCTTTTATGGTTCACTTTCTCTGCTTCTGAGAAGCAGAATGAAGGCCACGCTCAGCAGAGAGCGCTGCCACATGGCTTTGGCCTCTGGGAGCATTCCTGCTTGGGTTTTCTGTGTCTGCTATGCCAGGAATGCTGGGGCACTGCTCAGGGGTGGATTATCCAATAGGCAAGGTAAGCACAGTGTTTACTCGGCTTACCAAATCACCTGTGGTGAACAATTTCACTTTTTTTTTTTTTTTTACCGTATCAAAGATTCTGCTTCTAGGTATGGCTGGCATCTGTCTCCTTACAGCACCTTCCAACAGAACAAAGCCTCTTTTTTTTAAACTTACAAACCCCGACAGGGGCGGATGACCCAGTAAGCAAGGTAAACACGGGCTTATGTGTGTTTACTCACTAATCTGTAGTGAATAATTTCACATGGGTTTCACCACATCATGAAATTATTCACTACAGATGATCTGGTAAGCAAGGTAATCATTGTGCTTACCTTACCTATTGGATAATCAGCCCCTGGTGCGCCGCTGGAGTCTCCTCAGGGGTCTAGGGGCTGCCTCGGGCGCCCTCTGCTCCTTTAAAACCCCTTTCTCTCCTTTCCCTCCTTCCCACCCACACGTGTAGGACGTGAGCCCCATAGTAGTAAAGCCCCACTCTCCTCTAAGCCTCCGGCTCGCCTCACCTCGCCCCTCCACTTCTCTCCAACTCACTCCTCTCTTTCAGCCCCTCCCCGCCTCTCCTCCCCCAGTCCTCTCCCCTTTCTTCCCTTCCTGGCCCTTCCGTTCCTCCTTTTCCCTCCCAACCTACGCTGATCAGCCTAGGTTCGGCCCCGGCCCGCCCCTCCTCTCCCGCCCCAGTCAGCCTGGGCTCGGCCCCTGGTCCGCCCCTCCCCGCCCCTTTTCTCCAGCCCCCGCCCCTTCCTTCCCTTTCGCTCCGCTCCTTTTGCGTCCTTACCCCACCTCCCTAACCTGTTTCAGTCGGCCGGGGCTCGGCCCCCGGCCCGCCCCTTCTAGCCCTGCGCGCCGCCAGTCTGCGGTTCAACCCGGCCCCTCAGGCGCCTGCTGACCGGGCCGCGGGAAGTGGGGCACTTCCCTGGCGCGCTTGGCTGGCTACGGGGTAGGTTCTGGACGTTAGTCCGCCTGTCGGTCGGGAGAGAATTTCCAGATCTACGGCCCCGCGATGGGGCGGACCTGGCTGCTGCTGCTGCTCTTTCTCCCCGCACTCTGGGGAGGAGGTGAGTGCGGTCTGGCCTGGGGCCGGGCGCGGCGGGCAAGTAGCTCTCGGCCGGGACCTTGAGGAGGGAGCGCGCCGACTGGGGCTCCCCGGGCTGCTAGGCAAGTTTGCAAATACCGCTCCCTCTCCCCCTCTGCAGAGGTGCCGGAGGAGTGGGATGCCGGGGCACCCACCAAACCTCTAACCGCTGCCCATCCATAGAACCATCTAGTCTCCCGAGGGCACCCAGGCTGGGTTGCGGGTGCGCGCCCTGGTGGAACTGGGTAAGGGTGGGCACCGAGAGACCTCTTTTCCCGCAGAGGAAGAAATCGAGCCCGGTCAGGCGCGCTGTTAGTCTCGAAGTTTTCGTCCGCTGGAACGTAGGTCTCAGGTCTGCTCTGGAAAGCGCGAAGAAAACTTTCCCTAAACATTATTGCGTGGGGTTGGACGCTGGGTCTGGAGAGAGTTCTGGGAGCCAAATACCCGGTCTCCTAAGGGACCGGCGCCCAGCGGACGAGCAGGCTGCCAGAGTTGGAGTCGCAGTTCGGTTGCCCGGATCAGCTAAGGCCGGGAGTCCGGCGATAGGAACCGCCGTCCTGGCTGCTCCTACCTGACCCTTATGGGCAACTTGGGCGCCCCGTTGCAGGGACGTCCTGCTAGGTTGGAGGGCTTGGAAACGGGGAAAGCATTCTTTTCACTCCTGTTACGGCTGAACAGACCCTAATATGCTTGGGCAGCGTCTAGGTTTATCCCAGTTCTGCCTCAAGTCTTACAACAGGCATTTCAGTATAAGAGACGGGACTGGCAAGTGGAGGCAAGGTAAGGCGAGTGTCATTCTGCATCAAGTCTTACAACAGGGATTTCAATCTAAGAGACGGGACTGGTAAGTGGAGGCAAGGTAAGGCGAGTTTGTTTGGAGCGTAAGTGATTAACACGTTTGTAAGTTAGATTGCTGATGTGCTTCTTGGGGAAGCTGGAAGAAAACTGGCCAGGCTTTACCAAAAAAAAAAGAACACAGGAAAAAAAAAGTAATGCTAAATAAACACATCCCAGACATTTTTCCTTAGCTAAAAGGTTTCTGTTTTCATTCAGGATGTGGTTTTTTAGTCTCTTGACCATGAATATGGTTGACTGTGTAGCTACAGCTTGCTTTCATCTTTTATAGTCAAAGACGGTTTTTAAGAATACCTGGAAAGTTCCATTTACAGTTAAACAATTTAAAAATTTTTTTCTTTGAAATTTTCCTTTGAAAACTCAGTTGCTTAAATGAAAAAAATTTTGAGCAATGTGCCCTCTTTTTTACACAATAATTACATAAGCAATTTATAATTTGGAGCAACAACAATTTGAAACAAAGATCATGAGCCAAAACCAAGCAAAGAACTAAAGCAATTTTACCCCCCCTTCAAAAATTCCTCAGCATTTCTGCCAGACCCATTTTTCATAATCTGCTGCAAATCTGTGCTATTTTGCTGCTAGTGAAGGCTGGCCATAAATAGTGTTGGAAGTAATGAATGCGGTTAAAATTATGGGGAAAGTAATGGTAATATTACTTCGTAGTGTAAAATAAGATATATTAAAAAAAAGTGGAGTGTTTTTATTTTTCTAAATTTTTAAAAGCTGCAACAAAAAACTTTTGTAGCTGACAATTGGCTTTGTCAGATAATTATAAAAGGTCCATAAAAATCCACCCAGCAGGAGAATAAAAAATTTCTACAATTTTTCTTCTGTCATTTACTTTTTATATTGTAGTTTACCAGTGAGATGACTGACAGTGTTACATCTTGCCTTGAGAAAAGCTTAAAAAACGGAATATTCACTGTGAGAATTAGAACAGGAGTAAGAGGGCTGCAGGAAGAAAGAAAGAAATGAAACTCAGTCTAGTTTTAAGATTTTCGTATTGCATACTGTGGGGTCCAGGTGACTTGCTGACCAGACTGGAGAGAGAGATAGAGACAGGTGTGAATGTGTGTGTAGACTCTACACTAGGAATTGGTTAACTAGGAATAGTTAATTAAAGTTTAAGCATCGCTTTCCCTTGGAAAACTCCCGCCTCCCCCGACTACGCATACATATACACACACACACACACCTTCTCACACAGAGAGAACTGAACTGCTGAACAAGGGCACTTCAGTGCTCTTGAATTGTTCCTTTCTGCCTTATCTCTTATGGGGGTGCCATTGAGCAGCAAATGGAGGCAAAGGGTGGTTCCCTGGAGTGGCAAGGAGAGAATGAATGGAGACGTGTAGAAGTGGGTGAAGTGAGTGAAGGCATTATGAGGACTTAGCCCATGATGAGGCTGTTTATTCAGCTAACCTCCATCCTTAGAACAAGTTAGCAACTGGGCTTTTATAATTCTTTAATGTTAACGTTTCTTTCCCAAACTGACACTGTAACAGGTACTACAGTATATTGTTTCCACTGCTAACTTCAAGTTGTCCTGTTGCTTATGGGCTTTATTATAAATAGCCTCAAATGCTTTTTGAAAAAAGCATTTGTTTTATTTTAAAAACACAGTTTTAACAGCTCTTCCCCCAGGGTCAGGTTGCCAGATAGCCCTGGTAGTTGTGGCCCTGAGTGCTTTGACTTTGGCCAATTTTCTCTAGTTTTATTTTATCCTAAAGCACAGGCCTCTGAGTTTGATGCTCAGTCTCAGCAGGAGGTTAATTACTCAAACACTGAAAATCGAGTTCACCATCTGTGCTTCTTGGAACTAGAATGAAAGTGTTTCGGGGGTGCTGAGAGGACCCCAGCCGACAAAACCAAAAGGTCGCAGGTTTGAACTCCCCCTGTGTCTCCGTGGGATAAAAGACCTGGTGATCTGTTCCCATAAAGATTACAGCTTAGAAAACCCTATGAGACAGTTCTATTCTGTCACTTGGGGTTTCTATAAGTTGAAATCGACTCAAGAAGGCCTATCCTGTATGGGGTTTGTTGAACTTCTTGGTGGGTCAGCTTTTTTTCTTTCATGATATTTGGGAAGTTTTCTGCAAGCAAATCTTCAACTTCTCTGTGTTTTCCATTTTCTCCCCCGTTCTGGAACTCCAGTCACATGAAGATTTTTGATCTTGATTGTGTCTCACATAATTGTTAGGTTTTCTTCATTCTTTTCTCTGATTTTTGCTCAAACAATGTTGCATCCATGGATTTGTCTTCCATTCTTTCAAATTTGCTCTTAAAACCTTTTATTGAGTTTTCTTTTTCTGAAATTTTTTTATCTTTTGGATTTCTATTTACTGTTTTTGCATGATTTCTAATTGTTTATTTTGTCCTTTTGCTCTTGTATTATCTTCCTGAGTTATTCTGTTGCTTTTTCTGTTTTCCTTGATTTTGGCTATGTTTTTGTTGGTTTTGTATGTGTTTTCCATGATCTCTTTCCTAATCCCTTCAATTGCCCTAAATGTTAGACTTTTGAATTCCATATCAAGTAGTTCCAATGCTTTTTCTCCTACTAGAAGTTTATTTGATTATTTTTGTAACTTACTGGAGCCATCTTGTCCTGCTTTTTTATATGTTTTGATGTTGTCTGCTGTCTCTGATAACTTAAAGTATTATTTTCTTTTACTTATTGATTGTATGTTAATTTGTTTTGTCCTGCTTTTTTGTTTTGATTTGATGTCAGGGTGGGTGATCCAGATGTGCTTTGCTGCTTGACTGTGTGTGGTCATGATAGCTCTTACCACCATGTCCGGGTGGGCAGGGTGGTAATAGGCTAGGTGAGCCCACTTCACTGTATTCTGGTTTGGCTTGGGGGCTGAGGGTGGACTGGGCGGGTGCTGTCTACATTGTGATGTTGGTCCAACACTAGGGGAGTATTCACAGCCTATTGCCATTTGGGCAAGAGTATTGGATGAGGAGCGGTACAGTCTCCCTTCCCACCGTTCAGCAGCTGGTCGAGTAGCAGGAGGAGGAGGGGTGGTGCAGGCCTGGTGTGGTGGTGGGTCTGAGCACCGATGGCACTCTAGCTGTGGCTGTGTTATGGCATCTGGTGGGAAGGGTGGAAAGGTGGCGTACGGACTAGGTGGGAGGGAGAAAGAAAAGAGAGAGAAGAAAAAGGGTAGCATGTCGGGAGCTGGCGGGTGGGGTTGGGGTGGACCCAGGGGATGGTGGGAAGGGAGGGAGTTTGTGTACAGCGGTAGGTGGGAGGGAGAAAGTAAAGAAAGAAAAAAAAACAGAAAAGGAAAAGAAATGGCGGCACGGTGGGGGCCAGCAGCGGGCCGGTGTTTTAGTGGTGTTCTGCCTGCTGCAGTGTGGCAAGGGCCAGCAGGGGGAAGGGGGAAGAGAGGGCATATGGGGCTAGGTGGTGGGGAGAAAGGAAAGAAAGAAAGGGGAAAATGGCGGCATGGCTGGGACTGACAGGTTGGGTTGGGAGCTGGTCACCAGAGTGGCGGTGGGCCAGTGTGCCAGTGGCACTCTAGCTGCAGTGGCGTGACGGGGACTGGCAGGAAGGGGGGAGGTGACGTATGGGGCTAGGTGGGAGGGAGAAAGAAAAAATAAAAAATAAAGGCAGCACAGTGGAGGCCGGTGAATAGGGGCAGGGCAGACCCGGGTGCTGGTAGGAAGGGTGGGGAGACGGCCTGTGGGGCTAGGTAGAAGGGAAAAAGAAAACAAAGGAAAGAAAAAAGTCCCTGTGGTGGGAGGGGGCAGGGCTGGCTGTGTGGGGCCCTCGTATTGTGGACCCCAGCAGTGGGAGCTGCTGGGATGGGGAGGTTCTTTCATCTATTCATCAGATTGATGAGGAGTGTCCTATTTACATTTTTTTGTTCATTGCTGTTTTAATGGGTTGAGGAGGTAACTATCTCACTGTGGTCCTCTTTCACTTTTAAGGACCCTTGTCATTACTCATTCTTGCTAGCATTTGGTGTTGTCACTATTTTTTATTTTAGCCATCCTGACTGGTGTGTAGTGATATGACATTGCCTTAATTTTCATTCCCCTAATGGCTAATGATGTTGAAAAATTTCTTACAACCTTATGTGTCATCTGTATATCTTCTTCTTGTCTTTGCCCATTTTATAATTGACCTGTTTTGTTGTTGTTGAATTTTGAGAGTTCTTTATTATATATTCTAGATACTAGCCCTTTGTCAGATATGAGGTTTGCAAATAATTTCTCCTAGCCTATAGTTGTTTTTCGTCTTCTTAATGGGGTCTTTTACAGAGCAAAATTTTGATGGAGTCCAATTTATCACACTTCTTTTTATGAATCTTGCTTTTGGTGTCAAGTCTAAGAACTCTTTGCCTAGTCTGAGATCCTGAATATTTTTTCCTACATTTTCGAATTTATGTGTGTAGAATTGTTTTTAGTATTCACTTATTATTCTTTTGATGTCTGCAGAGTATGTGGTGATATCCCGTTTCATTCATGATATTAGTAATTTTGCCTTCTCTTTTTTCTTTTCCAGTCTTGCTAGAGTTTTGTCAGTTTTACTTATCTTTTCAAAGAACAAATTCTTTATTTTTTTGATTGTCTCTGTTGCTTTTCTTCTTTCAATTTTATCTCTTATATTTATTATTTTCTACCTTCTGCTTGTTTTAGGCTTAGCTTGCTCTTCTTTTTCTAGATTTTAGAGATGCGAGCCTAGATTATTGATTTGGGAATTTCCTTTTCTAATATATGCATTTAGTACAATAAATTTTCTCTTCAGCGTGCTTTAGCTGTGTCCCATAAATTTTTGATACATTATATTTTCGTTTTAACTCAGTTGAATTTTTTATTTCTTTTGAGACTTTTTGATCTATGGATTATTTAGAAATATGTTGTTTAGTTTGCATGTTTGGAGAATTTCCTGTTATTTTTTTGTTACTAATTTCTAGTTATTTCCATTGTGATTAGAGAACACACAATGTATGACTTCAATTCTTTTAAATTTGTTGAGGTTTGCTTTATGGCCCAGGATATATTTATCTTGGTATATGTCTCATGGTCACTTAGAAAGAATGTGTATCCTGCTCTTGTTGGATAGAGTGTTCTATAAATGTTGGTTAGATTTTGGTGGTTGGTGGTATTGTTGTTTAGTTCTTCTGTATCTTTGCTTATTTTCTGTCTAGGTGTTGTATCAATTGGTGAGAGAGGGGTGCTGAGATCTCCAATTATAATTGTTGATTTGTTTATTTCTCCTTTCAGTTCTATCAGTTTTGCTTCACGTGTTTTGCAGCTCCTTGCTTTGGTACGTATTTATTTAGGTTCGCTATATCTTCTTGACGGATTGACTCTTTTATCATTATATAATGTATATCTTAGTTATCTAGTGCTGCTATAACAGAAGTACCACAAGTGGATGGCTTCAGCAAACAGAAATTCATTCTCTCACACTCTAGTAGGCAAGAAATCCAAATTCAGGGCGTCAGCTCCAGGGGAAGGCTTTTTCTCTTTTGGCAATGGAAAAAAAGGTCCTTGTCATCAATCTTCCCCTTGTCTAGGAGCTTCTCAGCACAGGAACCTTGGGTTCAAAGGACGCGCTCTGCTCCTGGCATTGCTTTCCTGGTGGTATGAGGTCCCCATGTATCTCTGTTGGCTTCTCTCTTTTATATCTCAAAAGAGATTGGTTTAAGACACAATCCAATCTTGTAGATTGAGTCCTGCCTCATTACATTAACATAACTGCCGCTAATCCCATCTCATCAACATCACAGAGATAGGATTTATAACACACAGGAAAATCACATCAGATGGCAAAATGATGGACATTTACATAACACTGGGAATCATGGCCCAGCCAAATTGATACACATATTTTTAGGGGACACAGTTCAGTGCATGACAGTGTGCCTCTCTGCTCTGGTAATTTGCTTTGAGATCTACTTTATCTGATATTAATGTAGCCATCTTGCCTTTTTTTTTTTTAATGGTTGCATGATATATCTTTTTCATCCTTTACTTTTAACCTGCCTGTGTCATTATATTTGAAGTGAATTTCTTGTAAACAGCAGATAGTTGGGTCATGTTTTTTAATCTACTCTGCCAATCTCTGTCTTTTAATAGGTATATTTAGAGCATTTACATTTAGTGTAATTATTGATATATTGATGTTGATATTTTACCAGTTTAAGTGAATTGTAGAATCAGGGACATAGTGGGTGGGAGAGGGCAAGAGGGGGGAACTTACCCCCAGGCACAAGCAAGTCCAAGGGGGCTCCAGATGAGGTGTGGAATGACATTATGAGGTTCCACAAATACAATAGGCACCTGACTGAGGCAGCTGGACAAGAGGGGGTTAGACGTTCTGCTGACAAGTTGCCACTATCAACATCTATTCATCTTGAAATAGGAGGGGGACACAATTTAGAGACTGCCCCTGGGCACTTGTTACCCTCGCTATGCCCCTATGTAGAATCCCTACTTTCTTTGCCCTCCCCTGTTTATAATTACCTTAATTTTTTTCTTCATATATAGAATCACATCAGACAAGAAGTTTTGTCTAACCATCAAACATAATTTAGAAAACTCAAGAGAAGGAAATTGTGTTGTGTTTACCCACATTTTTTGCTTCCCCTGTTTTTTCTTCCTTCCTAATGTTTCAGGATTCCTTCGTCTTTCATTTTCTTTCAGTTTCGACACTTTCCTTTAGCTATTCATTTAGTGGAGGTCTATTGTTGGCAAATTCTCTTAGTTTTCTTTCATCGGAGAATATTTTGATTTCCGTTTCATTCCCAAGGGAATCTGAATTGACAGTTCTCTTCTTTCAGCACTTGAGAAACGTTGTGCCACTTCCTTCTGGCCTTCTGGTTTCTGACGAGAAATCTGCTGTCATTCAAATTTCCTTTATAGGTAAGTGGTTGCTCCTCTCTCAGTGCTTTCTAAATGTTTTTAGTTTTCAGATGCTTGACTATTATATGTCTTAGGGTGGATTTTTTAAATTCTGTTTTGGATTTACTTAGTTTCTTGAATATGTTGGTTTATGTCTTTTGCAGGGAGCCTGGTGATGCAACAGTTAAGCAGTCAGCTGTTAACTGAAAGGTTGGCAGTTTGAACCCACGCAGTAGCTCTGCAGGAGGAAGATCTAGAGATTTGCTTCTGTAAAGATTACAACCTATGTCTTAGTCATCTAGTGTTGCTATAACAGAAATACCACAAGTGGATGGCTTTAACAAGGAGAAATTTATTTTCTCACAGTCTAGTAGGCTAGAAGTCCAAATTCAGGACTTCAGCTCCAGGGGAAGCCTTTCTGTCTCTGTTGGCTCTGGAGGAAGGTCCCCATCATCTTCAGTCTTCCCCTGGACTAGGAGCTTCTCAGCCCAGGACCCTCGTGTCCAAAGGATGCGCTCTGCTCCTGGTGCTTCTTTCTTGGTGGTAAGAGGTCCCCAACTGTCTGCTTGCTTCCCTTTCCTTTTATCTCTTGTAAGATAAAAGGTGGTGCAGGCCACACCCCAGGGAACTGCCATTACATCGGATCAGGGATGTGACCTTAGTAAGGGTGTTACAGTCCCACCCTAATCTTCTTTAACATAAAATTACAATCACAAAATGGAGGACAACTGCACAATACTGGGAATCATGGCCCAGCCAAATTGATACATACATTTTTAGGGGGACATAATTTAATCCATGACAACCTAGGAAACCCTTTGGGGCAGTTGTGCTGTGTCACATGGGTCGCTATGAGTCGAGATCGACTTGCTGGCACCTAACAACAACAGATGTCTTTTGCCAAATTTGTGAAGTTTTCAGTCATTATTTCTTCATGTACTTTTTGAGCCCCACCCTCTTTCTCCTCCCCTTCCAGAACTATGAGTAGTAGATCTTTAGTACTGTCTTTTTACACAAATAATGCATATGAAAAAAATTGGCATAGTGTGCTTACAAAAATACCTCATGGGGGAAGGGCGCAGTTGACAAACAAACGTATAACACGCGTGTTATTTGTGTAAAAAATACAGTAATAATCTTACAGGTTCCTAAGACTCTATGCTTTTTTTTTCTTTACAGTCTCTTCTGTTGTTCAGATTGACTAGTTTTCTTTTTTCTGTCTTCTAGTTCACTGATTCTTTCTTCTGTCCCTTCCATTCTGCTGCTTAGCCCATCCATTGAGTTTTTTGTTTATCATATATATTTAAATTTCTATTTGTTTCTTGTTTAAATCTTCTGTTTCTTTACTGAGACTTTGTATCTCTTTGCTGAGACTTTCTATTCTTTCATCTGTTTCAAGCATGTTTATTATTGTTCATTGAGCATTTTTAAATGGCTTCTTTAAAGTATTTTTCAAGTAATCTCTGTCATCTCAGTATAGGCATTTCATTCAGTTTTAGATTGCAGTTTTCTATTGAAATCTGGATGTTTGGTGTTTCTACGTCTCTATGTTATGTAATATAGTCTCTATATTATGAGACTGTGTATCTTATTTAAATCTTCTGTTTTACCTGGTTTCCTCTGAACTCTTCTGGCAAGGAAAGAGTGTATACATCCTCATTACAAGGCACACTCATTGACCTCTGAGTGAGAGGGGTTCCTTTTTACTTCTTTTGGGAGGTGGAGCTCCCCACTAGGTTTCCACTGATACCTCCCTGGCAGGGAGGGGTGGGAATGTCTCGGTGCTGTTCCCCACATGCCCTCCAGTGACACCAAGTGTGGGGAAAAAGAGTCGGCCTCACTGGGTGGTGATGAAAGCCCTTACTCCCTATTAGTCCCCCTGAGATACCACCCCAACAGGAAGGGGTGGGGATACCTCATTAATGCTGGGTTTAGGTGGAAGTCATGATCTTTACTGAAACCAACCAGTGCGATGAAAGTCTCAGCTCTTGACCTTCTCTGACACCACCCAGGTGGAGCCATCGTGACTCCTATTTACAGCCTGATGAGGGTGGAAGTCCAGACACCATACTTGACCTTTCCTGGCATGGGTAGGGAAGAAGCCATGTTTTTTTCTGTGTTGTTTGGCTACAGTAGAGTGGCTGTTGTCTTAAAGCTTTGTGTCTTGCTAGGCTGCCATTTCCCTAGTCCTTTGCTTAGAGAGAACTGGCTTTTTTTTTTTTTTGGAAATAAATTTTTTAAAATTTTACTTTAGATGAAAGTTTACAGAACAAACTAGCTTCTCATTAAACAATTAGTACACATATTGTTTTGTGACATTGGTTTCCAACCCCATGACACATCAGCACTCTCCCCTTCTCAGCCTTGGGTTCACTATTACCAGCTTTCCTGTCCTCTCTTGCCTTCTCATCCTTGCCCCTGGGCTGATGTGCCCATTTAATCTTGTTTTGTTTTTATGGGCCTGTCTAATCTTTGGGTGAAGGGTGAACCTCAGGAGTGACTTCACCACTGAGCTGAAAGGGTGTCTGGGGGCCATAGTCTAGGGGGTCTCCAGTCTCTGTCAGACCAGTAAGTCTGGTCATTTTTTTTTGTGAGTTAGAATTTTGTTCTACATTTTTCTGCATCTCTGTCTGAGACCTTCTGTTGTGATCCCTGTCAAAGCAGTCAGTTGTGGTAGCTGGGCACCATCTAGTCGTGCTAAACTCAGTCTGATGGAGGCTGTAGTACTTGTGGTCCATTAGTCGTTTGGACTAATCTTTCCCTTGTGTTTTTGGTTGTCTTCATTGTCCCTTGCTCCACATGGGGTGAGACCAGTGGAGTATCTTATATCTTAGATGGCTGCTCACAAGCTTTTAAGACCCTAGATGCTACTCATCAAAGTAGAATGTAGAACATTTTCTTTATAAACTATGTTATGTCAGTTGAGCTAGATGTTCCCCAAGACCATGGTCCCCACAGCCTAGAGAGAACAGGTTTTTGATGAGTTTTTTTTTTTTGTTAGTACCTGTTAGCATTTCCAGGTTGCTGGTTTTTTCAGCTCCAAGTCTGGGATATATGGGGCAAAAAGAAAATTCAGGGAATTCACCAGCATGTTGTTCCTTGGGTCCTGAGGTCCCTAGCTGGTCTGCCTTCTTCTTTCTACCTTTTAGAGTTTTTTTTTTAAATGTTTATTTTACATATATTGTCCAGTGTTTTTAGTTGTACTTATTGAGAAGAATAGGGTAAAGTACCTTTACTCTGTTTTTCAAGGGAAATCTTTGCTCTCAGTCACTTTGGAAAAACTTTGACAAACTGTTCTTGCTAAGGGGTTTCATCTCCTAGAGATAGTCATGTTTTAAAAGAAAATAATTTCTTTCCTTAAGAGAATGACTTTTTATTTTTTTAATTGTACTTTAGGTGAAGGTTTACAGAACAAATAGTTTCTCAGTAACAGTACACATATTGTTTTACAACATTGGTTAACGACCCCACAACATGTCAACAGTCTCCCTTCTTGACCTTGGAGGACTTTTTTTTTTTGGTGAAAATATATGCATAGCCAAAGATACACCATTTCAAAAATTTCTACATGTACAGTTCAGTAACATCGATTACGTTCTTCCAGTTGTGCTGCTATTCTCACTATCCTTTTCCAAATTATTCCATCACCATTGGAGAATGACTTTTTTGTAATGAATTTCAGGTATTGGTGGGCTGGAGAATTATCTTTTGTGGGTTGTGTGAGGAAGAAGTTAAGTTTGGGGGCTGAAACTTTCTACTGGGTCTTGTGAAAACCACATCTGGTCTTTGAGGAGGACCAACCCCAGACACATAGGGGAAAAAGCTGCTTCACAGCCCTGGCCAGAAAGTGTTGCCTCAGTTTATTTGTGACACTTGGTCTACTGCCAAAGGGAAAGAAAAGGAAAATGTTTGATTAAGTGAACATTGTATGTTCGTATTTCACTGCAAGGGGTTGAAATGGTCTAACTCAGTATAATTGGTTCCACATGTTTGGCATTGATAGTTCAGGCATGACTAGTTGTAGTTTTGAAATAAGACAGATGATTTATGTATAAGAGTAATAACTACCATTTGTTGCATTTCTTTGCATACCAGGCACTATGCTGAGTTCTTTAGGTGCAGTATTCTGCTCTTACTTCTGAGGGAAGTAGTTGTTATCTGTTTCCTTTTAGGGATGAAGAGGCTGAGTCTAGGTTGGACAGATGACTTGCGCAAAGTCATGTGACCTCTGATGGGTTAAGCTAGGGCTAAACCTTGTTCTTCAGACTCCAGAACGCTTGCTCTCACCATGTTCCTTCCATGGCCTCCCCATCTCCCAAGGCACATGCAGTCATGCCTCGGCCTTCTGGGTGGGGATTTCAGCCTTAAAAATCAGCCAGGACCCTCAGGAGCCTCCCAGGTGATTTGGGCCACCAGACCCGTTCCCAAGAACAGTGGCTCCGACCCTGGCTGCATATTGGATTCACTTGAGATTTTTAAAACTCGCAGTGCCCATGCTGCACCCTACGCCAATACATTCAAGCTCTGAGTAGGACCTCGATTATCAAGAGCTTTAAAACCTCTCCTGGAGATTCCGATGCTCTGTTGGGTTTGAGAGTCCTGCCCTAGAGCACATCCCCCACATCTGCAAGAGGGGCTGTTCATACCAGAGCTTCCACAGTTGGAGTGGATGGTGAAGAGTTACAGTCAGAACAGGAACTGTCTTTTCTGGTTGCAGTGGTACCCTCCCCCCAGCACATACACAGAAGGGACTTGGGGTATGCAGTGTGCTTGGGAAGATTTGTTTGCAAAGCACTCTGTCAAGAAAAAGTTAAATGCCCGTGTCAAAAAGTGGGAATGGGCTGAAGGGGATGACGAGGGGCTGCCTGAAACCCTTTTGGTCCCTTGGGCTTCCACTGCTGAAATGTGTGCTCAAGGCCGAGGGGAGAGGTACAATTGGGGATCTGCTCCTTTTTTGTGCCAAAAAGAATGTATGGAGGTTGGGGGAGTGGGACAGTTGCTCTGAAGATAAGCCCCATGTGGTTTTTGCTCAGATATCAGAACCCCTTCATGTTCCTCCAGGACAAGGCTGCGAAGTAGGGTAACTTGACCTGATGTGCTTCCTTAGCTCTTCCAGACCTGCTCTTCACCCTGCTCTATGCCCTGGTGGCTGACCTGTGGAGAGTATAGCAGTGACCGCCCTTGCCTTCTGACTACAGCTGGTTTAGGCTAATGATACCAAGTTATACTTATTCCTGTATGTCTCACATATTTGCTGTTTATCTGAAATTCAAATTTGATGGGGCATCCTGTATTTTATCTGGCACCCCTGTCCCCACTGGGGTCCCCATGGAAAATCTGACCCCTCCAGCACCATGTTCTATACCTGACTTTGTTCACACTTTGCATTCATCTCAGTGGATTTTCACTGAGCAGAGGTGCTTTTCTCCTCCTGATCCTCAACAGCTGTGGCCTGCTCTGGGCACAAGCTGCCCGACTGTTTACTCACCTTCCTTTTCTCTAATGCCCCAGCTCCATTCTTCTCTGGTGCTGACTCAAAGTTTCCTGCTGCAGGGCCGATGCACTTCTCTCATCCCACGAACGGCCTTTTTTCTTTAACTTTTCCCAAGTGGCCCAAGGACATTCACTCCACGAAGTTAAGTATTTCCCATTTTTCAATTTGAGGTAATGTGGAGATGTAATCAGACCAAAAGATTTAGATTTGAAGGTTATTTATTTATTTGTTTCTCATTAAGTGTTGTTGCTACTCTATCACTTAGGAATCCTTGATGTTTGCTGAAAGCCAAAAAAGTATAAAGTTTCTGTTTGTCCTGGGTTTGGCCTTTGTCAGCGGCATTTTGGGGGAAGGAGTGGATTGAGAAGGAGGAGCCCTTAACTTGGATGACTGGGAAGCTCAGGGATGTGATTCAAATGTTGGCCCAGGGGGCACACATGGAATGTGGGGCACCACCATCTCCCCAGAGACTAAGCTGGCAGAAGTTGAGGTAGGGGGAGAGTGGGCATAAACGGGATTCTGGATGCAAAAGCCTTTCTGTAAACTGCAAACCCACCCCAGAATTAGGTCTTTCTCCTTCCAGCTGCACAGGGGCTGCCTGGTAGCAAATCCCACTGCTGCTTCCCTGGCCTGGCAGCTGCTGCTACGCTTATGTGCCCTGCAGGGGTGGAAAGCAAAAAACCCCTAGGAGTTCCAGGAGCAGTCCTCACTCTTCCAGCATCCTCTGGCTTTCTGGTTTTGAGATTGAACTACTTAGAGCTCAGCTGATACCTCTGTCCATTTTGTTTGAGAAAGAGCAGGCAGAGGCTGGGCAGTGGGCCCATCGGCTGGCACTTCAGTCCCACCCTTACTCCACCAGTCTGGCCAAGATTCTTCCCCTCTCCTTTCTCAGATACGCAGAATCTTAAAGCATGTTGATGGCACATAACATCCAAGGGTGTAATCAATTAAACAGGGCTCACCAGCGAGCACTCACTGTCCTGCAGGGCTGTTGCCCTGCCCAGCCCTCTTCCCACAGCTTGGTGGGACTCCAGGGGCAGTGAGGCTACTTAAGACTGCCACTCCACCCATAACCTGGGAAACCATGATTTTGGCAACTGCCACTTCTTTTGTCCACCTTAGGCTGTGATCACAAGGCTCCAAGAAAATCGGAGGTAGCTTGTGTTAGGAAAGGACTGTAGAGGCCAACTCTAAAGAGAGATTCCTTAGAGCTGAGAGTCCCTTTGCCAGCACAAGGCAAAAGTATTTTCCTCTTGTTTATGGCTGCCAGTTATGTTGCTCCGGTATCACCACTCCTCATGCCTTGTCCAAGACAGACATTACTGATCAGTCAGAGCACTTCTGCCCTCAGAGTCCAGGCCTGGCCCCAGAAATCTGTTCTTCAGATGGCCAGCTGGCCGGAGTTCAGATGCAAGCCAGTAACAACAGCAGGCAGCACCTCTGGAGTTCACTGGCAAACTCTACACACATCAGTTCCTGTCCCTGAGGTACTCGTTTTGTCTTTGCAGGGACTCAGGTTAAATAGCTTCCCCCTGGTCATGCCATGAGGCACTGAGGGGCTACACTGGGTGTGGACTTTGGCTTTCTGACTGCAGAGCTGCTGGCTAACCAGTGAGCAGCACTGCCCCACCAGCCCACCTGCCATCTGACGAGCAGATGCTCATGAGTTTAAGGGTGGATGCACTAGTTGATCACACAGAAAATTGATTCTTTAATAGCATCCCCAGTTGACCAGTTAGAGTCTCAGAGACTTAACTATTCACAGAGTCCTGAAGTGTCTGACCTACTGCAGCAGTCTGTGGTGGAAGAGGTGCCACTTCAGAGGCACACCAATAGTCCCACTGCAGTACCACTCCCAGCCCCAGCAGTGTTCTTGCCTGGATCACCTGCTACCCTTCAGAAACCTGCTCGCATCACACCCATTATGCAGCAGGTGTTCACAGCACATCAGCTCCACGCTATGCATCATGCTGGGTTCAGGGGGTGCTCCTAGCCTTCAAGGAAGGTACACACAAATTTGTTCTGAGGAAAAGGCAAACCCACATGGAACAGTGGACTGTGTCATGTAACTAGTTTATTGGTTGGCTCCTTGTGTTGTTGTTGGGTGCCACTGGGTCAATTCCCACTCATAGGGACCCCATGTGACAGAATAGAACTGCCCCATAGGGTTTTCTAGGTTGTAATCTTTATGGAAACAGGTTGCCAGGTCTTTCTCCTGTGGAGCCACTGGGTGGGTTCAAACTGCCATCCTTTCGGTTAGCAGCTGAGTGCTTAACCATTGTGCCACCAGGGTTGTTTGTTAGATCCATAAGCATTTGCTAATCTTCTCCAAAGGTGTGTCCCTGTGCTGGGCACTGGGGGAGATGACAGAGACACAAGCTCTGCCCTTAAGCTGACATTGAATCTGATCAAGGGCTGAGTAGTGACTGGGAACACCTGAGCACATGGCAGGGTGATGAGGAACACATGGGCACGCCACAACTCCAGGGACTTGATAGGAGCAGCCCCCTGGGATTGGCAGATGCAGCTGCTGGAGCACATGGACAGCTGCTCTTGGACGCTGGTCGGGAGGTCATTTATCCAAGGCTGCTTAATAGCATTTGTTTTTGTGAGGTTCAGTGTGCCGCTTTGGCTCGTTATCCAACTCACACAAGAAAACAATCTAGAAAAGAGGTGGGAGGGCAAGTGAGGAGGGGGAAGGGGAGAGGGAGCTGAAGATTTCTTGTGAATTCCATCCAAATTACAGCCAAAGGCAGGCTGCTTAGAAAGGACCAAATTCTTATTAAGTCTCTGTGGGTTTTTAATAACGTCGCAAACTGACTTTCTTTGAAAATTGTCTACAAAATGGCAATCATCAAATAGGTTCACAAACATTTAATTTTGTTATCTTTAAGATTAGTTCACGGGAACATGTTAATGACATGTGGTCTGATCTCATCCACCAAACCGTTGTTTTTGTTGTTGTTAGGTACCCTCAGGTGGATTCTGACTCATAGCAACCCCATGCGACAGAGTAGAACTGCCTCATAGGATTTCCTAGCCTATAATCTTTACTGAAGCACATCGCCAGGTCTTTCTCCCACAGAGCTTCTGGGTAGGTTTGAGCCACCAACCTTTTGGTTAGCAGATGAGTGCTTAATCATTGGGCCACCAGGGCTGCTTCTCCCATCATTATTCACCAAAATTTTTTTAAAACAAAGACGTTTATTTAATTTTAAATAAACTTATTTGTTTAAAATTTTCCTTTTTCTGTTGTGCTTTAGGTGAAAATTTATGGCTCCAGTTAATTTCTCATAAAAAATTTATACACATATTGTTATGTGACACTAGTTGCAATCCCTGTAATGTGACAGCACACTCCCCCTTTCCACACCAGGTTTCCCGTGTCCATTCACCCAGCTCCTGTCCATTTCTGCCTTCTCATCCTGCCTCCGTACAGGAGCTGCCCATTTGGCCTTGTGTATCTGCTTGAACTTAAGAGTATTATTTTAGTTTCACGAGTATTATTTTATGTTTTATAGCCCAGTCTAATTTTTGTCTGAAGAGTTGGTTTCCAGAATGGTTTTAGATCTGGGGCTGTGTCTTCAACAGTTCCTGTAGTCTCAGTCAGACCATTAAGTCTGGTCTTTTTACATGAATTTGAGTTCTGCTCCACACTTTTCTCCTGCTCTGTCAGGCACTCTGTGTTGTGTTCCCTATCAGGGCAATCGTTGGTGGTAGCCGGGCATCATCTAGATCTTCTGGTCTGAGGCTGATGGAGTCTCTGGTCTAGGTGGCCCTTTCTGTCTCTTGGGCTAATATTTTCCTTGTCTTTGGTGTTCTTCATTCTCCTTTGCTCCAGCCAGGTTGGGACCGATTGATGCATCTTAGATGGCCACTCACAAGCTTTTAAGACCCCAGACACCACTCCAAAAGTGGGATGCAGAACATTTTCTTAATAAACTTGTTATGCCAGTTACCTAGATGTCCCCTGAAACCATGGTCCCCAGACCCCAGTCCCTGCTACTCTGTCCCTCGAAGTGTTTGGTTGTGTTTAGGAAACTTGTTAGCTTTTGGTTTAGTCCAGTTGTGCTGACTTCCTCTGTATTGTGTTGTCCTTCCCTTCACCTAAGATAATTCTTGTCTACTATCTAGTTAGTGAGTAACCCTCTCTCTCCCTCCCCACCCTCATAACCATCAAAGAATGTTTTCTTTTGTGTCTAAACCTTTTCCTGAGTTCTTAGAATAGTAGTCTCATATGATATTTGTCCTTTTGCGACTGACTAATTACACTTAGCATAATACCTTCCAGATTCATCCATGTTGTGAGATGTTTCATGGATTCATCATTCTTTATTGTTGTGTAGTATTCCATTGTGTGTATATATCATCATTTGTTTATCTATTTGTCTGTTAATGGGCACCTAGATTGTTTCCATCTTTTTGCTGTTGTAAACAGTGCTGCAATGAACATGGGTGTGCCTATATCTATTCGTGCGATGGCTTTTATTTCTCTAGGATGTATTCCTCAGAGTGGGATTACTAGACCCTATGGTATTTCTATTTCTAACTTTTTAAGGAAGTGCCCAGTTGATCTCCAAAGTGGTTGTACCATTTTACATTCCCACCAGCAGTGTATAAGTGTTGCAGTCTCTCCACAACCTCTTCGACATTTGTTATTTTGTGTTTTTTGGATAAGTGATAGCCTTGTTGGGGTGAGATGGTATCTCATTGTGTTTTTATTTTTTTAATTTTTTTTTTATTGTACTTTAGATGAAGGTTTATAGAACAAATAGTTTCTCATTAAATAGTCAGTACACATATTGTTTTATGACATTGGTTAACAACCTCACGACACGTCAACACTCTCCCTTCTCCACCTTGGAGGACCTTTTTTTGGTGAAAATATACATAGCCAAAGATACAACATTTCAAAAATTTCTACATGTACAATTCAGTGACATCGATGACATTCTTCCAGTTGTGCTGCTGTTCTTGCTATCCTTTTCCAAATTATTCCATCACCATTTTCTTCAACTCACAGCCCCCTAGGCTTCCCATCAAACATTTTGAGTTGCTGTTGTCAATTTGTTCTCACATAGCTAATTCTTTTTTATTTGTACTTTAGATGAAGGTTTACAGAACAAATAGTTTCTCATTAAACAGTACATGTATTGCCCTATGACAATGGTTAACAACCCCACGACGTGTCAACACTGTCCCTTCTCAACCTTGGGTTCCCTATCACCAGCTTTCCTGTCCCCTCCTGCCTTCTAGTCCTTGTCCCTGGACTGCTGTGCCTCATTAGTCCAGTTTTGTTTTATGGGGCTGTCCAATCCCCGGCTGAACGGTGAACTTTGGGAGTGACTTCACCACTGAGCTAAAAGGGTGTCCAGGGGTCGTACTCTTGGGGTTTCTCCAGTCTTTCAGGCCAGTAGATCTGGTCTTTTTTGTGTGTGTGTGAGTTAGAATTTTGTTCTACATCCTTCTCCGGCTCTATCTAGGACCCTCTATTGTGATCCCTGTCAGAGCAGTCAGTGGTGGTAGCAGGGCACCGTTTAGCTGTACTGGACTCAGTCTGGTGGAGGCTGTGGTAGCTGTGATCCATTAGTCCTTTGGACCTTTTCCTTGTATCCTGTTCTCTTCATTCTCCCTTGCTCCCGAAGGGGTGAGACCAGTAGAGTATCTTAGATTGATTCTCACAGGCTTTTAAGACCCCAGATGCTACTCACCAAGGTAGAATGTAGAACATTTTCTTTATAAACTGTGTTATGCCAATTGAGCTAGACGTTCTTCGAGGCCATGGTCCCCACAGCCCTCTACCCAGCAGTTCTGTCCTTGGGAAGTTTGGATGTGTCTGTGGAGCTTCCATGACCTTTCCTTGTACAAGTTGTGCTAGCTTCCCCAGTATTGTGTACTGTCTTACCCTTCACCAAAGTTACCACTTATCTTTTGTCTATTTATTTTCCCCGCTTCCCATCCCTCGTAACCAACAAAAATTGTTTCTTTTTGTGTGTAAACTTTTTCATGAGTTTTTACAGTAGAGGTCTCATACAGTATTTGTACTTTTGTGAATGACTTATTTCACTCAGCATAATGTCCTCCAGTTTGATCCATGTTATGAGATACTTCACAGGTTCATCATTGTCCTTTATCATTGTATAATACCCCATTTTGTGTGTGTACCATAGTTTGTTTATCCATTCATCTGTTGATGGACATGTAGGTTGTTTCTATCTTTTTGCTGTTGTGCACAGTGCTGCAGTGAACATGGGTGTGCATATGGCTATTTGTGTGACAGCTCTTATTTCTCTAGGTATATCCTAGGAGTGGGATTCCTGGATCATATGGTATTTCTATTTCTAGCTTTCTAAGGAAGTGCCATATCATTTTCCAAAATGGTTGTATCATTATGTATTCCTACCAGCAGTGCATAAGAGTTCTGATCTCCCTGCAGCCTCTCCAACATTTGTTATTTCCATTGTTTTTGATTTGTGCTAATAATACCGGGGTGAGATGGTATCTCATTATGGTTTGGATTTGCATTTCTCTGATAGCTAATGACCGTGAGCATTTCCTCATGTATCTTTTAGCTGCCTGAATGTCTTCTTTGGTGAAGTGCCTGTTCATATCCTTTGCCTAATTTTTAATTGGGTCTTTTGTCTTTTTGTGGTTTAAGTTTTGGAGTATCTTGTAGATTTTAGAGATTAGACCGTGATTGGATA
>NW_004444155.1:389137-441514 GCF_000243295.1 Trichechus manatus latirostris
CTGTACCTCGTTAGTCTCATTTGGTTTTACGGGGCTGTCCACTCCCAGGCTGAACAGTGAACCTCAGAGGTAACTTCTTTTGGTGGTCTTTTGATGAGCATAAGTATTTGATTTTTCGGAGCCCCCAGTTGTCTAGTTTCTCTTCTGGTGTTTGTGTATTATTAGTTATGGTTTGTATTCTGTTCATGCCATAAATTAGTGTTGTCTGTATTTTTTCTTCTATGATCTTAATCGTTTTTGATTTTATATTTAGGTCTTTGATCCATTTTGAGTTAGTTTTTGTACATGGTGTGAGGTATGGATCTTGTTCTGGTTTTTTGCAGTTGGATAGCCAGTTATGCCAACACCATTTGTTAAAGAGACTGTCTTTTCCCCCAATTAACAGACTTTGGGCGTTTGTCAAATATCATCTGCTCATAGGTGAATGAATTTACATCTGGGTTCTCAGTTTTCTTCCATTGGTCTATGTGTTTTTGTTGTACCAGTACCAGGCTGTTTTGACTATTGTGACGGTATAATAGGTTCTAAAATCAGATAGTGTGAGGCCTCCCACTTTGTTCTTCTTCTTGAGTAATGCTTTACTTGTTCGGGGCTTCTTCCCATTCCATATGAAGTTGGTAATTTGTTTCTCCATCTCATTAAAAAATGTCATTGGAATTTGGATCGCAACTGCATTGTGTCTATAGATTGCTTTGGGTAGAATTGAAATTTTCACAATGTTGAGTCTTCCTATCCATGAGCAAGGTATGTTTTTCCACTTATGTAGGTCTCTTGGTTTCTTGCGGTAGTGTCTTGTAGTTTTCGTTGTATAGGTCATTTACATCTCTGGTTAGATTTAATCCTAAGTGTTTTATCTTGGGGGCTATTGTAAATGGTATTGGTTGGTGATTTCCTCTTTGAAGTTCTCTTTGTTGGTGTGGAGGAATCCAACTGATTTTTGTATGTTTATCTTATATCCTCAAACTTTGCTGAAATCTTCTATTAGTTCCAGTAGTTTTCTTGTGGATTCTTTGAGGTTTTCTGTGTATAAGATCATATCATCTGCGAATAGGGATATTTTTACTTCTTCCTTACCAATTTGGATGCCCTTTATTTCTTTTTCTTGCCTTATTGCCCTGGCTAGGACCTCCAGCACAATGTTGAATAAGAGTGGTGATAAATGGCATCCTTGTCTGGTTCCCATTCTCAAGGGGAATGCTTTTAGACTCTCTCCATTTAGAATGATGTTGGCTGTTGGCTTTATATAAATGCCCTTTATTATGCTGAGGAATTTCCATTCTATTCCTATTTTGCTGAGAGTTTTTATCAGGAGTTTGTATTGGACTTGTCAAATGCCTTTCTGCATCAATTGATACGATCACATGGTTCCTATCTTTTGTTTTATTTATGTGAGTGATTACATTGATTGTTTTTGTAATGTTGAACCATCCCTGCATACCTGGTATGAGCCCTACCTGATATGTTATTGAATTCTTTTGGCTAGAATTTTGTTGAGGATTTTTACGTCTATGTTCATGAGGAGTATTGATCTGTAATTTTCTTTTTTTATGGTATCTTTACCTGGTTTTGGTATCAGGGTTATGCTGGCTTCATAGAATGACTTCAGAAGTATTCCATCTTTTTCTATGCTCTGAAATATTTGTAGTAATACTAGTGTTAAATCATGTCTGAAAGCTTGGTAGAATTTTTCAGTGAAGCTGTCGGGGCCAGGGCTTTTTTTTGGTTGGGATTTTTTTAAGTACTTCTTCAAACTCTTCTTTTGTTATAGGTTTACTAGTTTTTTGACCTCGATTTGTGTTAGTTTGGGTAGGTAGTGTTTTTCTAGAAATTTGTCCATTTCCTCTAGGTTTTCAAAGTTGTTGGAGTACAGTTTTTCCTAGTATTCTGATATGATTCTTTTAATTTCAGTTACGTCTGTTCTAATATTGCCCCTCTCATTTCTCATTTGGGTTATTTGCTTCCTTTCCTGTTTTTGTTTTGTCAGTTTGGCCAATGGTTTATCGATTTTGTTGATCTTTTCAGAGAAGCAGCTTTTGGCCTTAATTTTTTCGATTTTTTTTTTAATTCTCTATTTGATTTATTTATGCTCTAATTTTTATTATTTGCTTTCTTCTGGTGTCCAAGGACTTCTTTTGCTGCTTTCTTTCCGAGTTGTAGGGTTAATGTTTTGATTTTGATCCTTTCTTCTTCTTGGATGTGCGTGTTTATTGGTATAAATTGACCTCTGAGTACTGCTTTTGCTGTGTCCCAAAGGTGCTAGTAGGATGTATTTTCATTCTCATTTGATTCTGTGAATTTCTTTACTCCATCCTTGATTTCTTCTGTAACCCAGTAGTGTTTGAGCAAGGTGTTGTTCAGTTTCCATGTATTTGATTTTTTTTTCTTGCTTTTTCTGTTATTGATTTCTACTTTTATGGCTTTATGGCCAGAAAAGATGCTTTGTAGTATTTCAATGCTTTGAATTCTGTTAAGGCTTGCTTTGTGGCCTTTTTATAGTCTATTTTGGAGAATGTTCCTTGTGCATTGGAAAAGAAAGTATACTTGGCTGCTGTTGGGTGGAGTGTTCTGTGTATGTCTATGAGATCAAGTTGGTTGATTGTGGCATTCAGATTTTCCATGTCTTTATTGAGCTTCCTTCTGGATGTTCTGTCCTTCACTGAAAGTCGTGTGTTGAAGTCTGTCATTATTGTGGAACTGTCTATTCCTCTTTTCATTGCTGTTAGAGTTTGTTTTATGTATTTTGGAGCCTGTGGTTTGGTGCGTAAATATTCATTATAGTTGTGTCCTCCTGGTGTATTGACCCTTTAATCATAATATAGTGTCCTTCCTTATCCTTTGCGGTGGATTTTGCTTTAAAGTCTATTTTGTCAGAGATTAATATTCCCACTCGTGCTCTTTTTTGATTGTTGTTTGCTTGATATATTTTTTTCTGTCCTTTGAGTTTTAGTTTGTTCGTGTCGTTAAGTCTAATATGTGTATCTTGTAGGCAGTGTATAGACAGATCGTGTTTTTTTATCCATTCTGTCACTCTCTGTCTCTTTATTGGTGTATTTAGCCCATTTACATTCAGCATAATTATTGATAGGTATGAGTTTAGTGCTGTCATTTTGATGTTTTTTTTTTTTTGTGTTGTTGACAGTTTCTTTGTTCCACTTAATTTTTTGTGCTGAGTTGTTTTTCTGTATGTATTTTCTTTCAATCTTTTTCTTTGTTGTTGATTTTGTATTTGCTGAGTCTTTGTTTTTCTTCTTGTTTATTTTGATGTGTGGGATTGTTAGTTTCCTTTGTGGTTACCTTAATATTTACCCCTATTTTTCTAAGTTTAAACCCATCTTTTATTTCTTTATATCACCTTGACTTCCTCTGTATACGAAAGATCTATGACTACGTTTTTTTCAGTCCCTCTTTTTTGTTTGGATGTTGTCATGTTTTACATATTGATGTCTGTTTCCCTATTTTCAGTGTTTTAGCTTTGACTTATTTTTGTGACTTCCCTATCTGGATTGATATCTGTTTGTTCTGTCCTGTGTTCTAGTCTTGGGTTGTTATCTGATGTTACTGATTTTCTAACCGGAGGACTCCTTTCAGTATTTCTTGTAACTTTGGTTCTGTTTTTACAAATTCCCTAAACTTCTGTTTATCTGGAAATGCCCTAATTTCACCATCATATTTGGGAGACAGTTTTGCTATGTAATTCTTGGCTGGTGGTTTTTTTCCTACAAGGCTTTATATATGTCATCCCATTGCCTTCTTGCCTGCATTGTTTCTGCTGAGTAGTCAAAGCTTTGTCTTATTGACTCTCCTTTGTAGATGACTTTTTGTTTATCACTCCTGAGGACTAGCCTTCATTCCAAGATTACATCCTTCTGGAATATTTAGTGTTAAAATGAATTTTCTTTTATGAAGTAATGGTAATAGTAAGGTTTCTCTTGTTGGCCCCTTCTCTGCTGTCTCCTGTATCCTTTCCATTTCCTGTTTGTGCTCCTTCCTCCTACTCATCCAGAATGCCTCTCCTTAAGCACAACTCTCATCCCACCTTCTCCACCCCTTAGAAGCCTTCCAGGACTTCCTACTGCCTTAGCTGTGATTCAGAGCTCACCACATGCTGTTTAATGGAGGTTTCTAGCTCATCTTTCATTTTTGTACCACTATAGAAGCTCCATTCCACGGCTAAATTGGTTTTCCTAAATTATTAAGGCCACTTTCAATTTCCTACCCCCTCAGCCCCCTGAAACCCTATTCTTCGCATCCCTCCTCAGAGTCTTCATGGCTTTTATTATTCATTCAGTAAAGCTATTTTGAGCCTCTCCTGTGTACTGGTTGTAACTAGGTGCTAGGTCTCAGGGCCTTCAGTCCAGCAGCAGAGAAAAAAGTGAATGAGTAATCACAGCGGGTATTACGAAAGGGGAAGGTACCAGTGCCTAACCTGGGGGTGCTAACTAGGAGGACAAGGAAGGCCTCCCTGAAGACAGCCTTCCCTCCCTCCCCGCAGTTAACTGTGTGCTGTCTTCTCTTTAACCTCTTGGGATCCTGTGCCTGTCTTCATTCCAATATACTGTCACACCAAATCTTGAACCTGGGGGAAAAAAAAACCCAAACTCCCTGCCGTCGAGTCAATTCTGACTCATAGTAACCTTATAGGACAGAGTAGAACTGCCCCAAAGGGTTTCCAAGGAGCAGCTGGTGGGTTTGTACTGCCGATCTTTTGATTAACAGCCGAGCTCTTAACCACTGTGCGACCAGGGCTCCAGGAGTTGCTATATAAATATTTGTGGACAATTGAGTCATCTACCCACTTTTGGCAAATCGAATTGTGGAGATTAGCTATCTTTTAAACTATCCAAAGTGTTGAGTGATTTCAGGGTGGGTTTGGCAGCTCTCCCACTCAGTGATGTCTTCTGAGTGGATGGCCTTGCCATTAGTTTGTTCAGTTAATCACATGGCTCCCAGAAAACTGAAGGTTGCACCCCAAACTGTTACCAGTGGTTGGGCAGGATGAAGATTATAAAATGAGTTCCTATTTTATACATCATATGCTTCTATAAAATTGGAATTTTTCACAATAAACTTGTGTTACCTTTATAATTAGGAATTTTAGGTGTTTTAAGTAAATTAATAAACCAAAGAAATTATTATTTGCTTCTCCCACTCCCACTTTTTACCTTCTAAGAAAGGGATATATATTTAAAGAAAAAAATAGCTCTTTAGACAAAACCACTGATTCTGTAGCCTGGTGGAGCTCAGTGGATTGGAAGGACTGTAGGTAAGCTTGGTTGCACAGTGGTTAAGAGCTATAGCTGCTAATCAAAAGGTCAGCGGTTTGAATCCACCAGCCACTCCTTGGAAACCCTATGGGGCAGTTCTACTCTGTCCTATGGGGTTGCATGAGTTGGAATCAACTCAGTGACTGTGGGGATAGGTGAACTTGCCAATCTAAGAGACAAAGGTGAATGTAACAACTTCAAAGCCTTCACAAAAAAATACCCTCGTAGGGGCGAATGGGATGAGCAGGCATAAAAGAAACAGAGCATTCATTACTACAGAAAGCATCCCCAAATCAGAGGAAGATAGGGGAGCTGGGTGGGACCCAGGGACTGAACCTCCCCTCCCCCTGCAAAGAACACAAGCCCCCACTTGTAGAAAACGCTTGCCTGGCGTGGGAGCAACAGGAAAGGCAAGGGCCCCTCCTTGCAGAGTCACCCTGATCTCTACTCACTGGAGTAAATGAACACTCCCATCACAGGACACTCATCTGTCTGGACGACTGGGTTCAAGGCCAGCTGGCCTACATAGCCCTCTCCCAAAGCACACAGAGGGTCTGTACTCCCACACTCACTGAGACCTCAGACTAAGAAAAAGCAGTGAGTTTTTTTCTGGTTTCCTGTAGTGAAGTCTTTTGCCCTCCACCAGGCACTCAGCCTAACTCCTCAAGGAGGCATTTCCCAAAGGCAGCAATCATGAGAGTCCATCCCTAAAGCTGGAAGGAGCCCGAGAGCCAGCAGTTCTCTCCCAGAAGTGGAGAAGCTGTAATGGAGGAGGCTCCAGACAGGAGCTGTGGCCTTCAGTTGAGAGATGCGTGCAGTCAGTCCACAGTGCCTCGGCAGGGAGGGAGCCAGAGGAATAAATTCTGAAATCCCCTCCCTTCTGCCCTCATATCTCCTGCTTGTACCCTCCATTAGCTGAATAAGCACTTAGCTGAATACTTATGCTAAAAATTACTTGCTTATCTGAAATTTAAATTTAACTGGGTATCTTGTGTTTTATTTGCTAATTCTGGTAACCCTAAGTGGAGATCACCTGGCTCCCTGTACACACACTCAGGAGCCCAGGAAGGTGTGACAAGCTGAGCATGGCAGGAGGCACAGCCCCCAAGAAGGAATGAGATGCCTCTGTGTACCCCTAGTCACCAACCCCTAACATAGAATTTAGTTGTCTCCACTGACTGGGCCATGTCTGTGTTACCTGCTACCTTGCCTGCTCACTGTCAACATATTTGGATAAATAACAACCAGCCTAAATGTATGCTTCAAAAATGTCATTAAAAAAAGCTAAAACTACAACTATTGTGAGTCTCTGTTTTTAGAAATACGGGTCAGATGAAATACAAACATTTCCACGTGCATCCCAGAAAGCACGTGTTTTACCGTAAGCTCCAAGGCACGCTGCAGACTGTGACATGTGTACACTTTGATTTTTTCTCCCATAGCTGTTGTTTGGTGCCATCAAGTCATGTTTGACTCCTAGTGACCCCATGTGGCAGAGTAGAACTGCCCCATAGAGTTTTCTTGGCTGTGATCTTTACAGGAGCAGATAGATTGCCAGGTCCTTCTCCTGCAGGGCCTCTGGGTGGGTTTGAACCACTGATGATTTGGTTTACAGCCAAGTGCTTAACTGTTTGCACCCCTAGGGTTCCTTTTCCCCGTAGCTAGGGATGAGTTATGCTGAGGAACAAAAATTGTGAATTCTTCTCTTTGTGACCCATAGCAGTCTTTTTAAGACTATTGGCCAAATTTGTAGTACTTGGCTGAGCAATGAGAAAAGTGATCTCGAGTTCTCCTGTTTATAATGCTAAGTTGAGCGTGAAGGACTTGGAATAAGTCACCATTAAAAATAAATAAATAAATAAACCCACAACATTTGGGGAATTATATTTCTTTTAAACACTCTTTAGAAGGAGGCAAATGAAAATAAACGAACTGGTGAATGAGAATATACGTATGTCTAAACGCGTGTGTTAAATAAATACTGCTCATGTTTTCTGAGAAGGAGCCCCTGATTGCATAGTGGTTAGGCACTTGGCTGCTAACTGAAAGGTCAGTGGTTCGAACCCACCAGCTGCTCCCCAGGAGAGAGGTATAACAGTCTACTTCTGTAAAAATTACAGCCTAGGAAACCTTATGGGGCAGTTCTACTCTATCCTATAGGGTCACTGTGAGTCTGAATTGACTTGACGGCAACTTGACTTGACGGGTGTGTTTTCTGAGGGCACTCAGCATGCTTCTGTCTGATCATGGCCTAATAATTTGGGAACCTACTTGGAAAACTTCTTCATTATTTAAAAGGCTAAAAATTAGGTGTTCTGTTTTACAGCTATCGCTGAGGTGAGGGAAGAAACCAAGCCCTACCTGCCGGCCCGAGAACCTTTTCCAGGGAATCTGCAAGCTGACCACGCATCATTTTCCTTTCCTCAAACCAGTGGGTACCAGCCAGCCTTGATGTTTTCTCCAACCCAGCCTGGAAGACTGCATACAGGAAACATAGACATTCCCAGGATGACCTCTGCCGAGGCCAAGTTTCGTCTGCCCCTTGCGTTTAATCACACAGTTGGACATATAATACTTTCTGAACATAAAGATGTCAAATTTAATTGTTCAATTAATATACCTAATGTATACCAGGATGCTGCAGTTATTTCTTGGTGGAAAGATGGGAAGGAATTGCTTGGGGCACATCATTCAGTTACTCAGTTTTATCCAGATGATGAAGTTACGGCAATCATTGCTTCCTTCAGGTAAGCTTTCTTTCTTTTTTAATGTTGTTATGCTATTGCTGATGTAAAAACAAGAGCCTGTTTATAGAACGCAGCCTTTTGTTTTCTGTCTGAGTACCCCGCCCCAGTCCATTTAGAGTGTAGATTAATAGCTGGCAGTCTGTATTGTCCTCTTATAAATTTATCTTGGCCCTACTGGAATTGTTTGTTAACAGATACTCTCGGGATGGGGGCTACTTCCCACCTGACCTACCCTATACAGCTCGACTCAGGAGTTCTCTGAATGAGTGGGAATATAGTGTTTCTTAAAAGGTGTGGGGTGACATCAAAATCATCCAGTGGGCATGGGGCTTCTAAAAAATCCAGTCCTCTTATCTCTTTCATATACCCTATCCCTGTTGCCTTCCACCTCTCCCCAACACTCCCTCCTGCCTGAATCACAGGGCTAAAGTAGCCCTAATGCATATTGGGTAGGAAAAGATGAAGACTCTAAAGTCTGGGGAAAAAAGATGAATCCTCAACACTTGGTTCAGCATCTCAGTCGTTGTTGTTAGGTGCCATGGGGTGGATTTTGACTCACGTGACAGAGTAGAACTGCCCCATAGGGTTTTCTAGGCTGTAATCTTTACAGGAACAGATCTCCAGGTCTTTTCTTCCTTGATGTCACTGGGTGGGTTTCAACCACCAGCCTTTTTGTTAGCAGCCAAGCACTTAGCCATCGTGCCACCAGGGCTCCTTCACTATGTCAGTACTCCACTTTATTTTGGTGGTGGTAAGCCAGATGAACTAGGGGGAGATGACAGGGATAAACGAAGTCAGGACATGTATCTGGAATACGCCATTGCCCCAAAGATTGAGCCATCATATTTCAGAGTGCTTTAGACAATGAGATACTTTCTTTTTTCACCACCCCCTTTTCTTCCCCCCTCATTCCTCTTGGACAGGAGGAGGTTTATTTGTGTGTGTGAGCTTTATTTTGTTTTACATTGGTACTTCTTTACTGGTACAGTTTTAGAATTGGGAAAAGATGCAAATAAAGGCACATCCTGTGGAAGTGCTAACATGCTAAACTCTAACCAAGTCATTAGGCCTGTGGTAACTCCAGGGTGGTTTTCTGTAAAGGAAACATACAGTGATTCACCAAAACGCACAGCATAGAATGGGACTGCACCCAGCATCAGGTCAGAGAAAGTGAAAGCATAACAGATCCAAGGGGTTTCCACTCCTGAGGGGAGAGATCACAGAGAAAAAATTCTTGCATCAACTCTGATGGCTCTGACCTCATTTTGAGCTTTTAATGACCACATGCCAACCCACCCAAAAGATTGGCAGTTCAAACCCACTCAGAGGCGCCTCAGAAGAAAGGCCTGGTAATCTGCTTCTGAAAGGTGACGGCCTTGAAAATCCTATGGAGTGCAGCTCTATTCTATATGCATGGGGTCGTCATGAGTTGGAATTGACTCAAGAGAAACTGGTTTTGTTTTTATAGGATAATACCAAGTTTACCTTTGTAACATGCTTCAACTTTATTAAGGTGTTCAGGATAGTTACAGAGAAATTCAATGAAATAAATTATAGTGACTTAATTAAGATTATTAATATTGGTGTAATTTCCTGGCAAGAGAGAAGTATGTTGCAGAACCTAATCTTCACATCTTTTAGATGAGGACCCTGAAGTCCCTTTGAGCAGTGTGGCTCACCTGGGGTCAGCAGATAGTAACCTAGTCAGTAATTAAACAGAGACCCTGATTCACACACCTGCGATTTCTTTGCTTCACGTGTCACAGACCCTAAAGAAATCTACTCTGGTTCCAAGGAAGAGCAAAAAGTTTAAAAATAGTTCTGGGCTTTCAAATATATGCAGTTTTATTAGGAATTCATTAGCCTGCAATTTTGTTGGAGTTGCCTGCAATTCCTGTATGGACCACAAGGAGCCCTGATGGCACAATGGTTAAGTGCTTGACTGCTAACTGAAAGGTCAGTGGTTTGAACTCACCAGTCACTCCATGGTAGAAAAGACCTGGCAATCTGCTACCATAAAGATTACAACCTGGGAAACACTATGGGGCAGTTCTACTCTGTCCTTTAGGGTCACTATGAGTCAGAATTTTAACTTAGATGTCTGTTATCGATAGGTGTGGAAAACACTCAGTATCTGCCAGCAGGTTAGGGTATTCCTAATTGATGGCTTGGTGATTAGTACTGAAAAAGGTGTGCTCCCCACCCCCTACCCCCCAGTGAGTCCTGGATGGTGTGAGACTCAGGCTGCGTGGCCCAAGAGTTATGTAACATTTACCAGGCCTCCTTTCCAGACTTGAGTCACCAGGCTGGGCCCCCTCCTTAGCACCCCAACAAGTAACCTGCCCCGTCTGCATCTGATGGCAGCTTGTAAATGTAGCACATCTATTTGTCCAGGCCCCGGGATACTGCTTGTCCAAGACCTTTCCCTGGAGTCTCCAAAGGAAGATATAATTTGTGTAATTAACTCTAGAAGTTTCTGGGTGGTACAAATGGTTAATGAGCTCAGCTGCTAACTGCAGAGGTTAGAAGCTTAAGTCTACCCAGAAGCACCTTGGAAGAAAGCCCTGGTGATCTACTTCCAAAAAATCAACCATTGAAAACCCTATGGAGCACAGTTCTACTCTGACTTGAGGGCAACTGGTGGTTTAATTAACTCTGATGAACTCTAAGGTCTGGTATAGGTATAAAAAACCCTTTAGCTCCCCTCTCAGGTAAAGCACCCAGAAAGGCATGGCCATCAGAACAGAAG
This sequence comes from Trichechus manatus latirostris, assembly GCF_000243295.1. NCBI lineage: Eukaryota > Metazoa > Chordata > Mammalia > Sirenia > Trichechidae > Trichechus > Trichechus manatus. The sequence goes on from NW_004444155.1 coordinate 399,898, forward strand.
ATGAGAAGACCAACTCTCAGCCGAAAACAAAAACTGAGGCTCCTATAAGCTGGCAAGCCCTGGTGATTTAGTTATTGGATGATTTGTGGTGAAGTGTTTGTTGCTTCTTTTTTCTGTTTAATCTGGGAATTCCTAGTGCTCTTTAAATTCTGGCATAGTTTCCAGTAGGAAAAGCTACTAAGATTTTACTTTCTTAGGAAATTTTCTTTCTAAAGACGTTACGTGGGTGGTTTGGGTCTCCTAAGATTCCCGTGTCCTTTGAGGCCTCCTCTTGTCCCCGTGCAGGTTCCTGGTGTGGTGAGATGCCTGAGTTTTTTCTGTGTGCTGGTGCAGAGCTGGTGGAGAGGGACAGCTCCTTACCCACAGCCAGCATTATGTGGGTCTGACTGATGCCTGTTGGAGGTTGTTCTTTTTACTGCTGTTGGTGACACAAAAAATGGAACAGTACATGAGAAATCAATAAATCATCTAGAAAATAAGCACATAATTTCTTTAGACAAGACGTCAGCTGGAAAAGTCATTATTAGCCACAGATGCCTGACACTCTGTGGCTCGCTTCATTTTCAGAAGACTTCCTTTCATTGCAGAGTTTATACAAGATGCCTGCGCTTGGGTCTCCATTGTATCCCTTCAGCACCATTTGAACTATGTTGTTAGTGCCATTGCGTTGATTTTGACTCATAGTGACCCATATGACAGTAGAACTGCTCCATAGGTTCTTCTAGGCTATAATCTTTATGGAAGCAGATCTCCAGGTCTTTTCTCCCAGGGAGTGGCTGGGTGGGTTCGAACCGCCAACCCTTTCGAATAACCCATTGCTATTGAGTCGATTCCAACTCATAGTGACACTATATCTGATGCTTAGCCTTTGCATTACCAGGGCTTCTTAATTGATAGGTGAAAACAAGTTTATCAGTGTTTTTTTGTATTTTTAAAAGAAAACTCTAGAGCTTAACTGGTACCTAACCAGTTGTTTCTGCACAAGCCAGCCTAGTTGTAGTAGGTTTAGAAACGGAGAAAAGCTGTATGGTTGGAGGGACTCCTAGCGTACCTAGCTGAGGCTGACCCTGCAGCTCTGTCCGGGTGGTTCCTGTCTAGACACGGAGGCTGAGTGTGTATTGCTTCTGTGGTCCTTCTTGGTTCAGGTGTTTGTATTTGACCAAAATCTGATGAGATGTTTATCGTTTTTTAAAAAAATATACAAAGCAGTACATGCACGTGGCAAAACATTCCAACTGTTCAAATATTCTCTCTCCCACTCTAGCCTTCCATCTCTTCCCCGAGGAGAGCTGAGGTTACCTATTTCTTGGGTATTTTTCCAGAGATATTCAATCTGTATGCAGTCATGTGTGTGTTGTGTCTGTGTGTCCGCATTTGCCAGGTCTCCTGGGGCCCTGGTGGTACAGTGGTTAAGAGCTCGGCTGCTTACCAAAAGGTCAGCAGTTCGAATCCACCAGCCGCTCCTTGGAAACCCTATGGGGCAGTTCGCCTCTGCCCTATAGGGTCGCTATGTGTCAGAATTGACTCAACGGCAATGGGTTCATATGATGTGTTAATCTAACAGTGTTACTCACAGCTGTGGTTAAATCAGTAGCCAGAATTCACATTTTTTTATTTGCTCTTTCTGGAACTCCTTTTACTCTATTTTTGGAGTGCCAAGATTGCTATTCTGAGCTCAGAGCCTTTCCAGTTGCGTTTCTACGGAGACTGCACCTCCTGTTTTTGCTTGGAAGATGGGCAACCAATCCTCCTGTTTCCAGCTCCACCCATACCCCACGTTCTGAATGGGAGCCTTTACTCGAATATCTAGAAAGCAACAATGGAATTATTTAGGAAAAATCTTTACTGTAATATTGGTGAAATGGGTCTTGACTTGCTTGCTTACAGTGCAGGTACATACTCCTCATCAAGTGATTACTAAACTCTTCCTGACATTAATGAATAAAGACAAAGTTTTTGTTATGTTCCCTATGTGGTCTGCTTTCTCCTTTTCTATTCCTGAGCTGACTTTTCCTTCTGATTGCCTTTAGGTAGGCACTCCTGGACATTTTGTGCAGTCTGATGCCTACAGTCCAAGGGTGTTCTGCTAAACTTCTCTTTGTGCCTAATGTTTTCTCAGGCTTTCTGGTGGCCTCTGCACAGCTGTGCTTTGCATCCCTGGGCTGGGTACAGAGGTCCTTGGGCTGTCTTCCTGGGACTGTGCTCTGCATCCTTCTCTGGCCTTCACTTTCTCTCTGATCCCTGCCTTTCTAACTCAGACTGCAAGCCTGCTGGAACTCTGGGTCTCAGGCCCTGAACCAGAGCCAGGTCTTCAAAGGTGCAGGTGTCCTTAGCTTGTCAGGTCTTATATTCCACTCTACTGAGCCCCTGGACCTTGACTTGAGAGAAACTCAAATACTGCATCTTCTAAAGTAAACATGAAATACATGGAAAGGACCCTTCTTTGGTAGCCATGACCTTGGGGTCCCAAGGAACTGCAAAGAAGACTAGTCACCTGTGCAGAATCTTCAGGAAATACTCAAAGCCAAGGTGTACCATTCAGCCACCATTACCCACCATAAGCAGGACACATTCTAGACACATGATTCTCTCCCTCTTTCTGTAGCTCCTTTCTGTCACCATGACATCCAGGGAGATCATCAGGATGAGTCAGTGAGCCCCTTATTTGGAGATGTTTGTTCTGTGACGTCTCTTTTTTCTTCTCCTGGTGACCTCTGGACATCTTGTGACATTCAGCACCAGCCCTTAAGCATGGAAAGATCTGGCCTTTCCTTGGATTTTCCTCATGTCCAACACCTATTCATCAGGTATAGAATTATATCACTCCTAGACAGGAATGAGGGGAAAGGGGAAGACAAAGTATTTCAAGTAAAAGGGGCGCCGCTCAGAATGGCACATGAGTAAACATGTGACAGGACTATAACCTTGCCTGGTCCCAGTAACATTAAGGGGATGATGTTAATCTCGGCAGCTCTGGTCCCAGACCTCTACCCTGTCAGTAAAGAAGCCACAGTCCCCAGCCCCACCTCGAATTCTGATTGACATTCTTTTTCTTTTTTTTAAAATGTGCTTCAGGTGAAAGTTTACAGAGTAAATTACTTTCTCATTAAACAATTAATACACATATTTTGTGACATTGGTTGCCAACCCCGTGACATGTCAACACTCTCCCTTTCTCGACCTTGGTTGCCTCATTTCCATTCGTCCAGCTTTCTTGTCCCCTCCTGTCTTCTCATTCTTGCCCCTGGGCTGGTGTTCCCATTTACTCTCGTGTATGTGGTTGAACTACATGTGTTACTATTTGTTTTATAGGCCTGTCTAATCTTTGGCTGAAGGGTGAATCTCAGGAGTGACTTCAGTACTGATTTAAAAGGATGTCTGGGGGCCATACTCCAGTCTCTGCAGACCAGTAAATCTGGTCTTTTTTTTGTGTGTGTGAATTTGAACTTTGTTCTACATTTTTCTTCAGCTCTGTCTGGGACCCTCTGTTGTGATCCCTGTCAGAGCAGTCAGTGGTGGTAGCCAAAGACCATCTAGTTGTGCTGGACTCAGTCTGGTGGAGGCTGTGGTAGTTTTGGTCAGTTAGTCTTTTGAACTAATCTTTCCCTTGTGTCTTTGGTTTTCTTCATTCTCCCTTGCTCCAGATGGGGTGAGACCAGTGGAGTATCTTTGATGGCCGCTCACGGCCTTTTAAGACCCCACTCGCTACTCACCAAAGTAGGATGTAGAACATTTTCTTATAAATATGCTATGCCTGTTGAGCTAGATATCCCCAGAGATCATAGTCCACAGCCCTCAACCCAGTAACTTGGTCTCTCAGGGAGTTTGGATGTATCTATGAATATTTTATGACTTTGCCATAATTAAGTTTTGCTGACTTCCCCAGTATTGTGTACTGTCTTACCCTTCACCAAAGTTACCACTTATCTATTGTCTACTTAATGTTTTTCCTTCCCCACTCATCCCCTCCCTCGTAACTATCAAAGATTGTTTCTTTCTGTGTGTAAACCTTTTCATGAGTTTTTATAATTGTGGTTTCATACAATATTTGTCCTTTTGTGATTGACACCATTTTTGATGTGTATTTTAGTTACTCTATTTGGTGCATAGTTCTACCCTGACACACATGGGGCCACCATGAGTCGGAATCAACTAGACAGCACCTGTACTGGTATTTCTCATAGATTAACAAGCATCTGTAAAATGGTATTGTCGGGGGGAGGGGGTGAAATTGTATTAAAAATGTTGAATGTTTGTGCTGAAAACTCTGTGTTCAGCCTAACGGAACTATGGCTGCTGGAGGCCTGGAAACCCACCTCACTGTTGCGTGTCTGCTCTGGATGCTGATTATGCTGTGCTAGCCCCTGGCAACTGCCACCCATTGCCTGGGGGTCCCTCAGCAAGCTCGGATCCCCCTCTGAACTCGACAGCTTCCTGGTCTCCTTTAAGCCTTAAGCCTCAGGCCTTCGCAAATTGGGGCTTTATTTTGCTTTGGGATAAGTTGAATCAAGGAAGCAAGCTGCTAAGAAGGCAAGTAGACCCCTTTGTTTTTTTCTTTTTTTCCCGGAGTCATGGTGTTCTTTGCTGTGTCTGATGAGTAGAGAAGAAATAAGTGCTTTTGGGGGCAATAAAGGCATCCTATGTTGGACAGCATATTAGAGCATTTCAAAATGTTCCTCATTCTCTCTCTCCCCTTCCCACCCCTGACTGAGTGCAGGTTTTACATATATTGTGTAACTTCCTGTTACAGATACCTTGGAAAGGTGAGAAGTGGGGTCTCCACATCCTAGAGCTAAGACTACCTTTTTATATCAAATAGTTTATGACAGTGTTTTAGCTATAGTATAAAGAAAACAAGAGAAATGTGGTTTATAATAAAATAATATGAATTTCAACATGTAAATGCTGGGCGTCAACAAAGCAGGAGAGATAATGAAGTACTTGGGGACTTGCACCCTGTGGATCCCCATACACGTGAGCTACAGAAGCAGTGGTGCTGTCAGTGGTCAGTCTTCCAAAGTGACAACTGAGTCATAGGAAAGTTCCAAACAGGACAAAGGGATGCCAGCCCTTCATTTTCCTGGTAGTTGCAGTCCTGGAAAATCTTGTTGTTGGGTGCACATTAAGTCAATTCCAATTCATAGCAAACCCATGTGACAAAGTAGAACTGTCCCATAGAGTTTTCTTGGCTGTAATCTCTACAGGAGCAGATGGCCAGGTCTTTCTCCCGCAGAGCTGTTGGGTGGGTTCAAACCACCAACCTTTCAGTCAGCAGCCAGGCACTTAACCATTGTGCCACCAGGGGTCCTTCCTGGAAGATTCAGTGGATATTACAACCATGCAAAGAGTTTTGTGCCTATGTAAAATGGAGTTAGGTCCTAGTCTCAGTAGATCACCTGGGATATAGAACAGTGGCCCCTGGCCTCTAAAAACTGTGGTGCCCTCCTGTCATTGTGACCACCAAAAATAACCCAGCACGTTTCCAGTATGCCCCGAGGGAGCAGTACCCCAAAATAGAGAACCACTGTTGTGGCATGTAAGATGGAAATCAAGACATGTGACAGCATGTGACAAAGAAGTTGAAGAATTTGGTATTCCCATGGTAGGAACTTGAAAGGATAACTAATCTGAAAGGTAACTATCTTTGTGTGTTTTTCTTTGAAGCATAACCAGTGTGCAGCGTTCAGACAATGGATCATATATCTGTAAGATGAAAATCAATAATGAAGAGATTGTGTCTGATCCCATCTACATCGAGGTGCAAGGTAAGTCCAGAGGCCACAGGGTGTCCAGGTGCTACAAGGCTGTTTGTTCTAAAGTCTGTTTGAATTGCTTTTTGTAGAATTTGTAACTGTGTGCAAACCTTACAAATCCGTCAGCGCTGAAATTTCCCAGACAGTCCTCTTTTTTAGACTTATGTAATAATGCAGTGAATTTATTTCTAAAAGTCTTGACTGTATCCTAGGCTGAGGGGTGAGAAAAAAGGAGATTGTGGACTTCCTTGTCCTCAAGTTATTTACAATCAGAAAAGCTGAAGACTTTTTTAGGGAACAAAAATGCATTCCATTACCCACGTTCTCAGTGCTGACATCAGATATCACTCACCTGGCCAAATGATTGCTTGCTTATTCATCAGCAGCTTGTCCATCATGGAATTACAGTAGGAGATCTTAGGGTTGTAACTGTGCAACACCGAGTTTACACTGTGGTGATGGGAATGGGCTTTGAAAGTGTTCAGCTACACACAGCTGTTTAACCAGTTGCCATTAATTCCAACCAGTGGCCACCCCATGTATGTCAGAGTAGAACTGTACTTCTTAGAGTTTTTAATGGCTAATTTTTTGGACGTAAGTCACCAGGCCTTTCTTCTGAGGTACCTCTGGGTAGACTTGAACCTCCAGTCTTTCAGTTAGCAGTGAGCATGTTTACTATCACCAGTCTGAAAGTCTTACATGCAATAGATTGTCCTCAAACATGGGCTGACCTATTACATAGCTTTGTTTTCACTCTGTGTTTATTTTGGTAAGAAATTCTGAAAACCTGCCAGCCTCTGCTAGGAGTTGGAGCAACCCCTGGCTTAAGAACTGCCTGAGTGCTGTTCTGGTAAAGCCAGTTCTCACTCAACATTTACACCCCCTTTGGGAAAGTGTCCTGGAAAGACAGCTTGAGCTAGACTGGTAGGAATTAGCTTCTGTGTTTTTTCTTACTCAACTATTAGTCGGCCTGGCCATTCAGACCTGAGGTGATATATAAAGAAATCTCCAACTGCAAGTTAAAGCAGTTTCCATTCGCCTTGGGCCCTATCTTTGCTTTTGGTTTGAAACATTCTTTTCTTTAATTCTTTCTCTGCAGGGCTTCCTCACTTTACAAGGCAGCCGGAGAGCATGAATGTCACCAGAAACACAGCCTTCAACCTCACCTGTCAGGCTGTGGGCCCGCCCGAGCCAGTCAACATTTTCTGGGTTCAAAATAGCAGCCGTGTTAATGATCAGCCTGAAAAATCTCCCTCTGTTCTAACTGTTCCTGGTAAGTCCATGTTGTGTGCTTAATTTTTTTTTTTTGTTGCTGATAATGGAAGGGATCAAAATCTTGGGGACTCCTGTTGTGCACCACCAGTGGGCAGCAGAGAAGGATGAAAACAGGTGTGGAAGTGAGGTCAGGGGACCAGGAAGATGGGAAGGCAGCTAGGAATCACAGGCTCAAAGGGCCCCAGAAGGCAGGGCTTGGCAGTAGTTGAGTGCCTGTCAAGGATGCTAACAGTTAAATTGGTTAAGTGGCCAGAATCCTCAAGTCTGGGCACTGGGAACCCTGCACGCATCTCCCATTGCAGCTGTGGATTTGCCAGGCTTGCCCTTCTTACCCTTAAGCAATTGTTCATGTAAACACCTCAGTGAGGCTTGACAGCAAGGAAAGTGCATTTGTCACCGGGAGCTGTTGTGGGAAGATTGTGAATCATTGTGAGATTGTGGCTAAATTGACATTCCATGGTCATATTGATTTCCATCCATATGGGAGTATCCTGTCTTCATTCCTGCTACTCCAGGGACACTGTTCTTAACACCCATGCTGCTAAACCAGGAGCTCCTCTGTACTTCCTCTGACTGCATCTTTCAGCAATATCTAGTATGGTTAGCCTCCTTCCTTTCTTCATGTATTCAGCAAGTATTTCAGGAGGGACTGCTGTATGCTAGAGGCTCTTCTAGGCACTGAGAGCACGAACTTATGGACACACTGTCATCCTGGCCTTCTTCCCACTCCAGTGCTTCTCCCTCACTGTCTCTTGGTCCTTGGCAGACATTCAGAATGTCTGAGTGCCTAGGGCACAACACTGGGGCCACTTCTTTTTTTTTTTTGTTTTTTTTTAAATTGTACTTTAGGTGAAACTTTACAGCTCAAGTTAGTTTCTCATGCAAAAATTTATACACACTTTGTTATGTGACCTTAGCTGCTCTCCCTATAATGTGACAGCACACTCCTCCTTACCCCCTTGATTTCCGATGTCCCTTCAACCAGCTTCTGTCCCTTTCTGCCTTCTCATCTCACCTCCAGACAGAAGCTGCCCATTTAGTCTCATGTATCTACTTGAACTAAGAAACACACTCTTCACAAGTGTCACTGTATGTCTTATAGTCCAGTCTATTCTTTGCCTGCAGAGTTGGCTTCGGGAATAGTTTTAGTTCTGGGTTAATGGAGAGTCCGGGGGCCACGTCTTCTGGGGTTCCTCCAGTCTCAGTCAGACCACTAAGTCTGGTCTTTTTACTAGAATTTGATTTCTGCACCCCACCTTTCTCCTGCTTCTTCAGGGATTCTCTGTTGTGTTCCCTGTCAAGGTGGTCATTGGTGGTAGCCTGGTACCATCTAGTTATTCTGGTCTCAGGCTGATGAAGTCTTTGGTTTATGTGGCCCTTTTGTCTCTTGGGTTACTGTTTTCCTTGTGTCTTTGGTGTTCTTCATTCTCCTTTGCTCCAGGTGGGTTGGGAGCAGTTGCTGCATCTTAGATGGCCACTCGCTAGCTTTTAAGACCCCAGACGCCACTCCCAAAGTGGGATACAGAACATTTTCTTAATAAACTTTGGTATGCCAGTTGACCTAGATGTTCCCTGAAACCATTGTCCCCAGAGCCCCAGCCCTGCTACACTGTCCCTCGAAGTGTTTGGTTGTATTCAGGAAACTTCTTAGCTTTTGGTTTAGTCCAGTGATGCTGACTTCCCCTGTATTGTATGTTGTCCTTCCCTTCACCTAAGATAATTCTTGTCTACTGTCTAGTTAGTGAATTCTCCTCTCTCTCTCCCCACCTTCAAAACCATCAAAGAATGTTTTCTTCTGTGTTTAATCCTTTTCTTGAGTTCCTATAATAGTAGTCTCATATAATATTTGTCCTTTTGCGACTGACTAATTTCAGACAGCATAATGCTTTCCAGATTCATCCATGTTATGAGATGTTTTGTGGATTCATCGTTGTTCTTTATCGTTGCGTAGTATTCCATTGTGTGAATATACCATAATTTGTTTATCCATTCGTCCATTGATGGGCACCTAGGTTGTTTCCACCTAGGTTGTTTCCATCTTTTTGCTATTGTGAACAGTGCTGCAGTGAACATGGGTGTGCATATATCTATTCGTGTGACAGCTCTTATTTCTCTAGGATATATTCCAAGTAGTGGGATAGCTGGATCGTATAGTACTTCTATGTCTAGCTTTTTAAGGAAGCACCGAGTCGATTTCCAGAGTGGTTGTTCTCATCTCTCCACAACCTCTCCAACATTTATTATTTTGTGTTTTTTGGATTAATGCTAGTTTTGTTGGGATGACATGGTATCTCATTGTAATTTTGATTTGCATTTCTCTAATGACTAGTGATCATGAGCATTTTCTCATGTATCTGTTACCGCCTGAATGTCGTCTTTGGTGTAGTGCTTGTTCATAGCCTTTGCCCATTTTTAAATTGAGTTATTTGTCTTTTTGTGGTTGAAGTTTTGGAGTATCTTGTAGATTTTAGAGATTAGACCCTGATCGGATATGTCGTAGTCAAAAATTTTTTACCTGTCTGTAGGTTGTCTTTTGACTCTTTTGGGCGAAGTCTTTTGATGAGCGTAAGTGTGATTTTTAGGAGCTTCCAGTTATCTAGTTTCTCTTCTGGTGTTCTGTTTATGCCGTGTATTAGGGCTCCTAGCATTGTCCCTTTTTTTCTTCCATGATCTTTATCATTTTCGATTTGATAGTTAGGTCTTTGATTCATTTTGAGTTAGCTTTTGTGCATGGTGTAAGGTATGGGTCTTGTTTCATTTTTTTGCAGATAGATATCCAATTATGCTAGCACCATTTGTTAAAGAGACTGTCTTTTCCCGGTTTAACGGACTTTGAGCCTTTGTCAAATATCAGCGTTTCATAGGTGGATGAATTTACATCTGGATTCTCAATTATGTTCCATTGGTCTATGTATCTGTTGTACCAGTACCAGGCTGTTTCGACTATTGCGGCGGTATAATAGGGTCTAAAATCAGGTAGTATGTTTTAGACTTTGTTCTTCTTCTTGAGTAATGCTTTACGTACCTGGGGCCCCTTCCCTTTCCATATAAAGTTGGTGGTTTGTTTCTCCATCTCACTAAAAAATGCCATTGGAATTTGGATTGGGATTACATTGTATCTGTAGAACATTTTGGGTAGAATAGACATTCTGACAGTGTTGTGTCTTCCTATCCATGAGCATGGTATGTTTTTCCACTTATGTAGGTCTCTTTTGGTTTCTTGTAGTAGTGTCTTGTAGTTTTCTTTGTATAGGTCTTTTATGTCTCTGGTTAGATTTATTCCTAAGTACTTTATCTTCTTGGGGGTATTCATTTGGTGATTTTCTCTTCGAAGTTCTCTTTGTTGGTGTAGAGGAATCCAACTGATTTTGGTATATTTATCTTGTATCCTGATACTTTGCTGAAATCTTCTAATAGTTCCAGTAGTTTTCTTGTGCATTCTTCGGGGTTTTCTGTGTATAAGATCATGTCATCTGCAAATAGGGATACTTCTACTTCTTCCCTACCAATTTGGATGCCCTTTATTTCTTTGTCTAGCCTAACTCTACTGGCAAGGTCCTCCAGCACAACGTTGAATAAGAGTGGTGAAAAAGGCATCCTTTTCTGGTTCCCATTCTCAAGGAGAATGCTTTCAGGCTTTCTCGGTTTAGAATGATGTTGGCTGTTGTCTTTGTAAAAATGCCCTTTATTATGTAGAGGACATTTCCCTTCTATTCCTGTTTTGCTTAGAGAAGGGCTTTTATTTGTTGGGAGTTTTTGAATTACTTTTTCAATCTCTTCTTCTGTTATAGGTTTACTTAGTTGTTCTACCTCTGTTTGTGTTAGTTTAGGTAGATAGTAAGTTTCTAGAAATTTGTCAGTTTCTTCTAGGTTTTCACATTTGTTGGAGTACAATTTTTCATAGTATTCTGTTATGATTCTTTTAATTTCAGTTGAGTCTGTTGTGATGTTGCCCATCTCATTTCTTATTCGAGTTATTTGCTTGCTCTCCTGTTTTTCTTTTGTCAGTTTGGCCAATGGCTTATTTATTTTCTGATCTTTTGAAAGAAACAGCTTTTGGTCTAGTTAACTCTTTCAGTTGTTTTTCTATTCTCTATTTCATTTATTTGTGCTCTAATTTTTATTATTCCTTTTTTCTGGTGCCCAAGGGCTTCTTTTGCTGCTCTCTTTGTACTTGTTCAAGTTGTAGAGTTAATGTTTTTATTTTGACCCTTTCTTCTTTTTGGATGTGTGTATTTATTGCTATAAATTGACCTCTGAGCACTGCTTTTGCGGTATCCCAAAGGTTCTGGTAGGATGTGTTTTCATTCTCATTTGATTCTGTGATTTTCTTTATTCCGTCCTTTATTTCTTCTGTAATCCAGTAGTGTATGAGCAAGGTGTTGTCCAGTTTCCATGTATCTGATATTTTTTCCCTTGCTTTTTGTGTTATTAATTTCTACTTTTATGGCTTTATGGTCAGAAAAGATGCTTTGTAGTATTTCGATGCTTTGGATTCTCTTAAGGCTTGCTTTGTGGCCTAATATGTGGTCTATTCTGGAATATGTTCCATGTGCACTGGAAAAGAAAGTATACCTGGCTGCTGTTGGGTGGAGTGTTCTGTGTATGTCTATGAAATCAAGTTGGTTGACTGTGGCAGTTAGATCTTCTGTATCTTCATTGAGTTTCTTTCTGGGTGTTCTGTCCTTCACCGAAAGTGACATGTTGAAGTCTCCTACTATTATTGTGGACCTATTTCTCTTTTCAATGCTATTAGAGTTTGTTTTATGTATTTTGGAACACTGCAGTTGGGTGCATGAATATTTATTATGGTTAGGTCCTCCTGGTGTATTGACTCTTTAATTATTATATAGTGTCCTTCCTTATCATTTGTGATGGATTTTGCTTTAACATCTATTTTGTCAGAGATTAATATTGCTACTCCTGCTCTTTTTTGATTGTTGTTTGCTTTATATATATTTTTCCACCCTTTTAGTTTTAGTTTGTGTCTTTGAGTCTAAGGTGTGTCTCTTGTAGGCAGCATATAGACGGATCCTGTTTTTTTTATCCATTCTGCCACTCTCTGTCTCTTTATTGGTGCATTTAGTTCATCTACATTCAGTGTAATTATTGATAGGTATGAATTTAGTGCTGTCATTTTGATGTATTTTTGTTGCTGTTGACAGTTTCTTTGTTCCACTTAATTTTCTGTGCTGAGTCGTTTTTCTTTATGTATTTTCTTCTGTTTCATTGTTGTTGATTTTATATATGCTGAGTCTTTATGTTTTTCTTCTTTTTTGTTTTGATATGCAGGATTGTTAGTTTCCTTTGTGGTTACCTTAATGTTTACCCCTATTTTTCTAAGTTTAAACCAATCTTTTATTTGTTTATATCGCCTTGACTTCCTCTCCGTATGAAACATCTGTGACTACATTATTTAGTCCCTTTTTTTGTTTTAATATTGTCATCTTTTACATATTGACATCTCTGCGTCCGTATTTTAAGTGTTTTAGCTTTGACTTATTTTTGTGACTTCCCTGTCTGGGTTGGTATCTGGCTGTTCTGTCCTGTGTTCTAGTCTTGGGTTGTTATTTGATGTCACTGATATTCTAACTAGAGGATTCCCTTTAGTATTTCTTGTAACTTTGGTTCTGTTTTTACAAATTCCCTAAACTCCTGTTTATCTGGAAATGCCCTTATTTCACCATCATATTTGAGAGAGAGTTTTGCTGGATATATAATTCTTGGCTGGCAATTTTTTTCCTTCAAGACTTTATACATGTCATTGCATTGCCTTCTTGCCTGCATGGTTTCGGCTGAGTAGTCTGAGTTTAGTCTTATTGACTCTCCTTTGTAGATGACTTTTCATTTATCCCTAGCTGCTCTTAAAATTCTCTATCTCTGGTTTTGGCAAGTTTGATTATAATATGTCTTGGTGACTTTCTTTTGGGATCTACCTTGTGTAGAGTTTGATGAGCTGCTTGGATTGATAGTGTCTCTTCTTTCACAATATCAGGGAAGTTTTCTGCCAACAAATCTTCAACTATTATCTCTGTATTTTCTGTTATCCCCCACCCCCCACCCTGTTCTTGTACTCCAGTCACTCGTAGGTTATTCCTCTTGATAGAGTCCCACGTAATTCTTAGGGTTTTTCATTTTTTTTAAATTTTTTATCTGATTTTTCCTGAAATAAGTTGGTGTCACAAGCTTTATCTTTAGTCTCACTAATTCTGACTTCCATTGCCTCAGTTCTGCTCCCATGACTTTCTACTGAGTTGTCTAAGTCTGAAATTTTATTTTTAATCTTTTGGATTTCTGTTTGCTGTCTCTGTGGATTCTTGCAACCTGTTAAATTTGGCATTATGCTCTTCTAGAGTCTTCTTAAGTTCCTCTGTTACTTTGTTTGTCTGTTCCTTGGCTTGTTTTGCATTTTTGCTTGATCTCCTTACTGACCTCTTGAAGAATTCTGTATATTAATCTTTTGAATTCTACCTCCGGTAATTCCAAGGAGTTCTTTTCCTCTGGAAGATTTCTTGATTCTTTGTTTTGGTGGGTTACTGAAGCCGTAATGGTCTGCCTGTTTGTGTGATTTGATGTTGACTGTTGTCTCTGAACCATCAATAAGTTATTATATTTATTTATTTTATGTTTGCTTACTGTGTCCTAGTTTCTTGTTTTTTTTTGATATGCCCAAATAGGCTGGTTGTGTGAGCTAGTTTGATTATTGACATCTTTGAAGTTCTCATGTCCTGTCTTCAGGTGGTTAGAGCTGTTACTAGGTATTTGAGCCCAGGAGTCCATTTACTTTTCTTTTGTGGATTCAGCTCAGGTGTCCAGGTCATTGGTTACCAAGTGTGGTTTGTAGGCTCTCACCTACAGTCCTAGATGGGCAGGGTTGATTGGAGTAGGCACAGGTATCTGGCTGCAGCAGGGGGTCATGTCCTTATCAAGGCAGGTGGCTGACTCCTGCCCCTGAGTATCTGGGTGGAAGATGTGTCCCTGTTCCCTAGAGCATGTAGGTAGATGGATTTTGCAGCTGGACTGTGGGTACTCAATGCTGTTGGCTGAAATGACAGGGAGCCACCACTTATTCTTGGACCCCTGTCACGGGTGACTTGGAGTGGGTGGAGCCTCCAGTCCTCAGGCTTCTGATGTGAGTAGGTGAGGACACTGCTTAATGGGCAGGGCAGTGTCAAATGTCACAAATCTGCCACTCCTCTCATAGCTGATACAGATGAAAATAGGCTTCAGGTATATACCCTGTTTTACTGTGTTAATGAGGGCCTACACTGTTGAAATGGGCCCACACAGGTCTATGGAGGGGTGAAAGGCATTCAAAGTCTGTGGACCCCTTATGCGTGTGCCTAGGCAAAAGGACTCTGCCTGCTCTAAGTTCCTGGCTTAGGGGAGCTGGCAGATTATTTTTTCCTGTTTGTTAATTTGTTCCCTCTCCAAAGCCAGGAGAATGGCTTAGGATGCATGACCCCAGGGGGGCACAGCAATCACTGAAGCTGGACTGGGACCCAGAGCAGAGCAGGGAGGGGGCAGGTAAATGGGAGAGAGGTAATTCCCAAAAGGTTTTTTTTTTTTTTTTTATCCAAGCGGTAGGATGCTTTTTCTTATCTTTTGCCAGTTGAGCTCCGTTTCTCGCTGGTTCTGGAGGCTTGAGGAGACTCTCTGCCACTCGGTCTCTCTTGATGTAGAAAATGCATCCTGAGTGTCACTTCTTGCCTCACCCCTCACACACTATCCGATCCAGACTGCAGGGTGTCAGTGCCGGCCAGGTCAGGTCTGGCAACTCCTTGCTGCTTCTGAACTGTCTCTCCCTCCCCCTGCCACTCTGTCCAATTCCTCAACTTTGTCTTTGATGTTCAGGACCCCTAGATTGTTATATATAGTTGATTCACTTGTTTTTTCGGGTCTTTATCGTAAGAGGGACCACAGGAAGCATTTGACTTCTCCACCATCTTGGCCCCGCTTCCTGGGCCGCTTTTTTTTCTCTCCGAGTTACTGGGTGAGTTCCTCTGGGCCTGGCTTCAATACCGTCCACGTGATGAGGACCTCTAACTTTATATCTCCAGACTTGGCTTCCCCACTGAACTCAGATTCATGTGTCTAACCACTGCCTCAACATTCCCACTTGCTGGGTACATAATTAACCTGAAACCCATTGCTGTCGAGTCAATTCCATCTGATCGTGACCCTACAGGACAGAGTAGAACTGCTCCATAGGGTTTCCAAGGAGCAGCTGTTGGATTTGAACTGTTGACCTTTTGGTTAGCAGCTGAGCTCTCAACTGCTGTGCCACCAGGGTTCTGGTACATAATAGGCATCTTAAAATGAAACTCTTGATTTTCCTTCAGACTTGTTCCACTTCCAGAATTTCCCATTTTATTAAATGATACCACCATTTGCCCGTCCTTCCTTTTTCTCAAATTTCACGTTGAATTCATCAGCAAGTTCTGTCAGTTTGTGTCCACAATATATCTGAAATCTTTCTTTTTCCATCTCTGTTGCCAATGTTCCAGTCCATGTCACCACCAGCTCTTGAAAACACTATTGCAGTAGCTTCCTAGGTAGTCTCTTTGCTTCCAGCCTTGTACCCACTCTAATGCATTTTCCTCAGGGCAGATCACGTCATTTGCATGCTGAAAACTTGTCAATGCCTTCCCACTGCTTTAGCCTATGACCCAGAGTCCCTCCTGCCCTTGCCCATAGGCCCACATGCTCTGGCCCCACCTGACTGTAGCCCAGTCCCAGCCCGCTGTTTCGCTTTCCTGCTCATTCAGCAGCAGTCACATTGATCTTCCTTCATTTCCTCAGAAATACCATATTCATTTCTACCTCAGGACCTTTGCAGTCTCTCTCATATCTGCCTGTGAGGCTCTTCCACACGCTTTTTGTTCCATGTCGCTTCCTCCGAGAGGTCTCCCCACACCACTATTAACTATTTTAGGTCCTTCCAACCCCTGTTTACTCCCATTCACGTGCTTTTGTGTACTTTTTTCATTATACTTGTCACAGTCTATAATTACCTTGTTTTTTCGTTTAGTCTCCTTCACTCTCTTCTTTAAGAATGTGTGCTCAAAAAGGGTAAGCACCCTGTCTCTCCTATTCACCTCTGCATTCTCAGTGCCTACAGCACAGCCTGACTCATAGTAGTCCTGAGTCAGTATTTGTGGAGAAAATGGATAAACAAGTGAATGTCAGCCAGGAGGTATTGCCTCTGAATCACTCTTCTAACTCCAAACTTCAGGAGGAATGTTACATTTCTCTGCCTTCATCTGAGATTTCTTTGAGTCCCTCCAAGGATTTGATAATCCAGTGACTTCACTGATCAATTAAAAAATATACTCTACCCTCTCTAGAACGGTTGCTCTGAAGTCCCATAAAAAAGATCTTTTGTCACTGAGGTAAAGTTGACATATAATGAAATGTATAGAACTTAAGTGTGCAGCTTAGTGAGTTTTGATAACCATATACACCCGTGTAACCACAACCTCAATCAAAATATAGAACATTGACATCACCACAGAAAATTCCTTCCTGTTCTCCTCCAGTCAGGCTCCACTTCCTATAGGCAAGCAACACTGTTCTGATTTCTGACATCATAAATTAGTAACAGAAATAAGCAACTCAGAACACCGTTAGCTGATTGCTATGTAGAATAGTCAGTTTGCAAATTGGGCAGCACATCATTTACTGAGTACATCAGTGCTTTGATTAGTTAAAATTTTCAAAGTGCTTATGTACCATTTTATCAGGAACTTTGAAGAAAAATATTTTGATTAGCTGACGATCATGTCAGAATACACAAATTTTATAAGAGAGCAGTATGTGCTCAAACATTATCAAAGCTTAAATAGAAACCTTGTTAAGACAATCAGAAGATCAGTGAGCCATGGTTATAAGACCTCTGGAGTCTTGGAAACACAACATGTTCATTAATCTTTATTTGTTTCCTGAAAAAATAAGTTTCAGGTGTTTCAGTGAGCCTGATCACATAGATACAATTGTGTGAAACACAACAAGCTACTTCTAAATGTTAGTTATATTTTAAGGCATGAAAAGGAGCCCTGGTGGCGCAGTGGTTAAGTGCTTGGCTGCTAACCGAAAGGTCAGGTGTTTGAACCTACCAGCCACTCCATGGGGGACAGATGTGGCACTCTGCTTCCATAAAGATTACCACCTTGGAAACCCTATGGGGCAATTTTACTCTGTCCTTTAGGGTCACTATGAGTCAGATTTGACTTGATGACAATGGGCTGAGTATAGGCATAAAAGATTATTTATTACAGTATATAGTTTTTTAACAACATTTAGCAAGGTAACCTTTAGAATCGTGGATAAGAGAATTCTTTCTGTTTTCATAATGCAAAACTTGTAATTTTGTTTTCACATTAGTTTTGCCTGTTCTTGAATTTCGAATAAGTGGAAATATAAAGTGTGTACTATTTTGAGTTAGGCTTCTTTGGCTCAACATAATGTTTTTGAGGTTCATCTACTGGTATGTTGCTGTATGTATCACTAATGTATTATTTTTTTTTATTACTGAGCAATAGTCCGTTTTATGAACATATTGCAGTTTGTCCATCCATTTGTCTGATGAAAACTTGGGATGTTTATAGCTGTGCACTATTATGAATAAAGCTGCTATGAATATTTGTGAGCAAGTCATTTTGGGGACATATATTTTTATTTAGTCTTGGCTAAATAACTGGAGAGGAATTGCTAGGTCATGTAGAAGGTGTATGTTTAACTTTCTCAGAAATCGCCCAGCTGTTTTCCAAAGTGGTTTTATCATACTACATTCCCAGCACCATTGAGTGTGAGTTCCAGATGCTCCATCCACATCCTTGCCAACACCTAGTATAATCAGTCTTTTTAATTTCAGACATTCTAGTGGCTATGATTTTAGCATCTTTTTATGTGCTTTTTTACCAATCACATATCCTTTTTTGTGAAGTGTTTCTTCAGATCTTTTACCCATTTCCATATATATCTTTGAATCAGCTTATCAATTTCTAGAAAAAAGCCTGCTGTGATTTAGTTTGCAATTTATTGAATCTATAGCTCAGTTTAGGGGAAGTTGACATCTTAACAATATTGAGACTCCCGATTCATGAACATTTTATTTCTCTCCATTTTATTTAATTTTTCTTTAATTTCCCTCACAATATTTTACAGTTTAAAGTGTAGAGGTTTGTATGTCATTTCTTACACTTACTTTTAAATAATTTATATTTTTGATGTTAGTGGCATATTCAATTTCATTTTCTAGTCATTTACTACCAGTATGTAGAAATAGATATTTCAAAGTTGATCTTATTTATATCCTACAACCTTGCTAAATTCACTTTTTAGTTCTAATAGTTTTTTTTTTATTTTTTTGCTGCAAAGTCTTTCGGTTTTCTGTATAGATAATAATGTCTTCTGCAAATGGGGACAGTTTTACCTCTACATTTCCAATCCTACACATTTTATTTCTCTTTTTTTTTTATTTCACTGGCCAGGACCAATAAAAAGAAGCAGTGAGAGCAGCTGTCCCTTTCTGCTCCTATCACCAAGTATGGCGTTAATGGCGGATTTTGTAGATGCTGTTTATTAGGGTGAAGAAGTTTTCTTCTAATCCTAGTTTCCTGAGAGTTTTATTTTTTTATCATGATGATTGTCAGATTTTGTTAGATTCTTTTTCTGTATCTACTAACATCATTTTTTTCCCCCTTTATTCTCTTAATATAGTGAATTAATTGGTTGATTTTCAAATATTAAACCAGCATTGCATTCCTAGGGTTTTACTTGGTGATTATGTATGGTGGTAGGTTCATTTACTAATATTTATTTAATGATTTTAAATATGTCCACAAAGGCTACTAATTTATAATTTTCTGTTCTTCTAATATCAGTTTTTTGGTATCAGGGCATCACTGACCTCCTAGCACATTGGGAGGTGTTTCCTTCTCCTGTTTTCGAAAAAAGTTTAGCAACATTGGTATTATTTTAGAAAGGCATGTATAAAGTTCAGTTGGGGCTATAACCTTTTGTGTTTTGGACACTATTTTTCTGGCAATGTAGTCAAAGTTTGCATTACCTTTTTGATCAAGGTTAATGTGTTGGTTAAATGTTGAATATGAGGTTAACTGAAATCTCTAGGATTTTTTCTCATTAGCTGCTACAAAGCTAAAGCGCTGTTAATTATTTTTTGTATCTTGTATACTTCATTATTTTTGGAATCTCAGTGTAACATTTGACATTTATTCTTACTAAAATTTAGTTAATTGTTCTAACCTACTGATGTTGTTTTGAACCTTGATTCTCTCATTGGATTAGCAAGTCATCTCCCTGCTTTGTACAGACTGCCTTCTTTGTCTCTTCCAAGTCACTGATGGAAATGTGGATTCTAATGTAACCAAGGGCAGAGCCTAGTGGTCTATTAATAAGGACAAACTCTGACTGGACATCAGTACACTAAATCAACACTCTTGGCTACTGTTGTTCCACCAGTAGTAAATCTGCCTAATTTTATTTTTTCCACCATCTATTTTTCTCAGAAATTGGAAGTATGTTTTTCTATTTTTCAGTTTCTTTAAAATTAAAAGTATATTTTTGTGATTGATAGATATATATATTTATTGCACCTTACATGAAGGTTTACAGAGCAAACTAGCTTCTCATTAAACAATTAGTGTACATATTGTTTTATGACATTGATTTAACAACTCCACAACATGTTAACACTCTCCCTTCTCGACCTTGGGTTCCCTATTACCAGCATTCCTGTCCCCTCCTGCCTTCTAGTCCTTGCCTGTGGACTGGTGTGCCCCTTTAGTCTTGTTTTGTTTCATGGGCCTGTCTAATCTTTGGCTGAAGGGTGAACCTCGGGAGTGACTTCATTACTGAGGGTGTCCACGGGCCATACTCTCGGGGTTTCTCCGGTCTCTGTCAGGCCAGTAAGTTTGGTCTTTTTGTTGTTGTTCTTATACTTTAGATGAAAGTTTACAGAACAAATAGTTTCTCATTAAAGTGTTAGTGTACATATTGTTTTATGACAATGGTTAACAACCTCATGACATGTCAACACTGTCCCTTCTCAAACTTGGGTTCCCTATTACCAACTTTCCTGTCCCCTCCTTCCTACTAGTCCTTGTCCCTGGACTGCTGTGCCCCATTAGTCTCGTTTTGTTTTATGGGGCTGTCTAATCTTTGAAGGGTGAACCTCGGGAGTGACTTCATTACTGAGCTAAAAGGGTATCCAGGGGCCATACTCTGGGGGTTTCTCCAGTCTCTGTCAGGCCAGTAATTCTGGTCTTTCTTTGTGAGTTCGAATTTTGTTCTATATTTTTCTCCAGCTCTGTCCGGGACTTTCTGTTGTGATCCCTGTCAAAGCAGTCAGTGGTGGTAGCTGGGCACCGTCTAGCTATACTGGACTCAGTCTAGTGGAGGCCGTGGTAGTTGTGGTCCATTAGTCCTTTGGACTAACCTTTTCCTTGTATCCTGTTCTCTTCATTCTCCCTTGCTCCAGAAGTGGTGAGACCAGTGGAGTATCTTAGATGGCTTCTCACAAGCTTTTAAGACCCCAGACGCTACTCACGAAGGTAGAATGTAGAACATTTTCTTTATAAACCGTGTTATGCCAATTGAGCTAGATGTTCTCCAAGACCATGGTCCCCACAGCCCTCCACCCAGCAATTCAGTTTGGATGTGTCTATGGAGCTTCCATGACCTTTCCTTGTACAAGTTGTGCTGGCTTCCCCAGTATTGTGTACTGTCTTACCCTTCACCAAAGTTACCACTTATCTATTATCTATTTAGTTTTTCCCCCTGCTACCCCTCCCGTCCCTTGTGACCAACAAAGATTGTTTCTTTTTGCGTGTAAACTTTTTCATGAGTTTTTACAGTAGAGGTCTCATACAATATTTGTCCTTTTGTGATTGACTTATTTCACTCAGCATATGCTTCACAGATTCATCATTGTTCTTTATCATTGCACAATACTCCATTGTGTGTATGTACCATAGTTTATCCATTCATCTGTTGATGGGCATCTAGGTTGTTTTCATCTTTTTGCTACTGTGAACAATGCTGCAGTGAACATAGGTGTGCATATGTCTATTCGTGTGATGGCTCTTATTTCTCTAAGATATATTCCTAGGAGTGGGATTGTTGGATCTCTGGTATTTGTATTTCTAGCTTTCTAAGGAAGCGCCATATCATTTTCCAAAATTGTTGTATCATTTTGCATTACTACCAGCAATGCATAAGAGTTCCGATCTCCCCGCAGCCTCTCCAACATTTGTTATTTCCAGTGTTTTTGATTCGTGCCAGTAATGCCGGGGTGAGATGGTATCTCATTGTGGTTTTAATTTTCATTTCTCTAATGGCTAGTAATCTTGAGCATTTCCTCATGTGTAGGTTGGCCACTTGAATGTCTTCTTTGGTGAAGTGTCTGTTCATTTCCTTTGCCCATTTTTTAATTGGATTATTTGTCATTTTGTTGTAGAGGTGTTGGATTTTCTTGTAGATTTTAGAGGTTAGACCTTTGTCTGACTTGTAATGTCCAAAAGTTTTTTCCCAGTCTGTAGGTTCTCTTTTTACTCTTTTGGTTAAATCTTTTGATGAGCATAAGTGTTTAATTTTTAGAAGATCCCATTTATCTAGCTTATCTTCTGGAGTTTGTGTGTTGTTGGTTATGGTTTGTATCCTGTTAATGCCGTGTATTAAGGCCTGTAGTGTTGGTCCTATTTTTTCTTCTATGAACTTTATAGTTTTGGGCTTTATATTCAGGTCTTTGATCCATTTTGAAGTAGTTTTTGTATAGGGCGTGAGGTATGGGTCCTGTTTCATTTTTTTGCAGATGGACATGCAATTTTGCCAGCACCACTTGTTAAAAAGACTCTCTTTTCCCCATTTGGTGGACTCTGGGCCCTTGTCGAAGATCAGGTGACCATAGGTGGATGGATTTACATCTGGGTTCTCAATTCTATTCCATTGGTCAATGTATCTGTCGTTGTACCAGTACCAGGCTGTTTTGACTCCCGTAGCTGTGTAGTAGATTCTGAGGTCAGGTATTGAGAGTCCTCCTACTTTCTTCTTCTTCTTCAATAGTGCTTTACTTGTCTGGGGCTTCTTCCCTTTCCATATAATGATTAGTTTTTCCATCTCTTAAAAAAAATGTTGTTGGTATTTGTACCGGGATTGCATCGTATTTGTAAAGTGCTTTGGGTAGTATTGTCATTTTCACAATGTTGGGTCTACCTATCCATGAACATGGTATGTTTTTCCATTTATGTAGATCCTTTTGGGTTTCTTGCAGTAGTGTTTTATGGTTTTCTTTGTATAGGTCTTTTACATCCCTGGTTAGATTTATTCCTAAGTATTTAATTTTTGTAGGGGCTATTATAAATGGTATTGTTTTCCTGATTTCCTTTTCATTGTTCTCTTTATTGCTGTATAGGAATCCACCTGATTTTTTATGTTTATCTCATATCCTGCTGCTCTGCTGAATCTTTGTATTAGTTACAGTAGATTCTCATGGAGTCTTTAGGGTTTTCTCTGTACAGTATCATATCATCCGCAAACAGGGACAGTTTAACTTCTTCATTACCAATTTGGATGCCCTTTATTTCTTTTTCTTGCTTTATTGCTCTAACTAGTACTTCCAGCACAGTGTTAAATAGGAGTGGAGATAAAGGGCATCCTTGTCTTGTTCCTGTTCTCAAGGGGAATGTTTTTAGCCTCTCTCCATTAAGAATGATGTTGGCCATTGATTTTGCATAGATGCCCTTTATTATGTTGAGAAATTTCCCTTCTATACCTATTTGATTGAGAGTTTTTCTCAGGAATGGTTGTTGGACTCTGTCGAGTGCCTTTTCTGCGTCAATTGTGATGATCATGTGATTCTTTTCTTTCTTTTATGTATGTGGTGGATTACTTGGCTGATGACTCCTCTCTGAAAACCTTCCTGAAACCCCTCCTTCCCCTGTATATTCTCAATGCCTCTTCATAACTCCTCTCTCTCCCTCCACATTGAAGCATAGCCACCTACTTGTCTCCTTCCCCAACTCAAGAGAAGGTCGTTAATTAGTGTGATCGTTATGTTTCAATTATTAATTAGTTTAGCCCCATCATCCAGCACAGTGTCTGGTGCATGTAAGTGTTTCAATAAATGAATGAGTGAAGAAATGAATTACAAACAGTCTTAGGTCCCTTCAGTGGGACAAACGGACATAGTAATAATGAAGTAACTTGTGTTTGTATAATTATTTTTGCATTTAAACTCTTTCTCATCTCTTTTCTTATTTTATGTCTAACCAGTCTTTGAGATTAGTAGAACAGAATTTATTATACACATTTTGCAGACCCAAAGGGCCTAAATAAGTCTTAGGGAGAGAAAGAACCTGGAGCCTGTGGTCCTGACCCCCAAGGTCTGTGCTGGGCTTATGCGGCTACTTGATAACTACTTGTAACTATTCCCAAGTGTCTGAATTTTAACATTATAAAACAACTGAATAAAACTTCTTATTTAAGTGTTTTTAATTCTGAGGAAATTTTAATGAGCTTCTCCCAGTAGTTCAAGTTTGGGGGATGCCTTTAGGGGGCTATACCTGTTTCCGTCAAGTCAATTCTGACTCATAGTGACCCTATAGGAGTATATTAACTGCTCCATCGGGTTTCCAAGGTTGTAATCTTTACGGAGGAGCCCTGGTGGCACAGTGGTTAAGTGTTTGGCTGCTAACCAAAAGGTCGAATCCACCAGACACTCCTTGAAATCCGTATCGGGCAATTCTGCTCTATGCGACGGAATCAACTCGATGGTAATGGGTTTGGTTTGGTTTTGGTTAATCTCTTCAGAAGCAGATTGCCACATCTTTCTCCTACAGAGCAGCTGATAAGTTCAAACTACTGACCTTTGGGTTAACAGTCGAGCGCATAACCACCAGGGCTTGATGGAGGCTTAAAAAAAAACCAAACCAAACCTATTTCTGTTGAGTCGATTCTGATTCATAGTGACCCCAAAGGACAAAGCACAGTTGCCCCATAGGATTTCCAAGGCTGTAAATCTTTATGGAAGCAGACTGCCATGTCTTTCTCCCACAGAGTGGCTGGTGGGGCCCCTCATATGTTTGATGTAAAGCAGTGTTTGCAGGGAGGTGCCATCCTATCTTGAAATTAACTCCAGAAGTTAACTTCTCTGACGATCCCTTCTACTGAGAACATACTAAGTAAGGAAGTGGTTTAAATAGTTCTGATTGTTTGTATTACTTTGAACAACCATATTCATTTATGAACAGGAGGGTCATAAACTTTTCCCCTCTTGATAACAGATTTTTTCCTCTGTGATGCAAGAATTGTCTTTAAGAGCCATGAGCAAAGTACTTTGTCTGAAGGGCATTATTCTGAGTGAAAAAAGCCAATCTCAAAAGTTACATGCTGTATGATTCCATTTATATAACATTATGTAACATTTTCAAAATGGCAAAATTACAGTGATGGAGAACAAATTGGTGGTTGCCAGGATAGCTCCAGGATTGGGGGAGGGTGTGACTACAAAGGGGTAGCAGGAGGGAGCTTCTTTTTGTTAATGGAATAGCTCTGTATCCTTATTTGGTGGTGGTGGTTCTGCAAATCTATACCTGTGTTAAAATTTCATAGAACTGTACACTCCCCATCTCCTATTCCCAAAAAACGGATGAAATCTGAATAAGGTCTGTATTTTAGTTAAAAGTATTGTACCTCCTTCATTCAAAGATTAGATAGGCCCATGAAACAAAACGAGACTAAATGGGCACACCAGCCCAGGGGCACAGGAGGGGACAAGAAAGCTGCTAATAGGGAACCCAAGGTCCAGAAGGGGAGAGTGTTGACATGTCATGGGGTTGGCAACCAGTGTCACAAAACAATATGTGTATTAGTTGTTTAATGAGAAACTAATTTGCTCTGTAAACCTTCATCTAAAGTACAGTAAAAAAAAAAAAAAAAAAAAATTATACCAAAGTCACTTTCCTGATTTTGATCATTGTACCATGGTTACATAAAATCTTATCATTGAGAGAAGCTGGGTGTAGGGTGCACAGGAACTCTGGACTATTTTTGCAACTTCTTGTGACTCTAAAATTATTTCAGAATAAAAAGTTAAAGAAAATATTTTGTCATGGACAAAGCCAAATCAAAAATAAAGAGCAGAACTGCACAGAGCATTTGCTGCCTGGTGTTTAATGGTGGAATACACTAGGAGGGGAGTGGTTAAGATCCCCAGCGTTTGTGTGTTAGACTGATGCTGCTGGGCTGTTGTCTGTCCCTTCACAAGTTACTCAACTTCTTTGTATAAAATAGGAATAATCACAGTGTCTCCTTTATAGGGCGTTTATGAGGATTCAGTAAAATAATGAGCATAAAGTTCTTGGAACAGTGACAACACACAGGAATTACGCGAATGTTACCTGTTATAAATTTTTTGTGTTATTTTTATTTGCAGTAGTTACTGTCAATTTTCAGGTGCTTTTCTATTAACTGTGGTGGACTTGGGTTCATCTTTCTGTGTTTTATTTTTTTAAAAATATTTCACATTTAAAGCCACATTTAGAAAAGAGCTAAGCTATGTTTTTAGTTAGTTGGATATAGTTATTAATATTCATTTTAATAATAATAGTAACAATAATAATATCTAGAATTTATATAAAATCAGTTCATAATTCTCACAGTATTTTTTATAAGATTTACTTTGAGTATCATAAAAACCTGTTAGGCATTTTTAATATCCATTTTACAGATCAGCAAAATATTTGGAGTAATTAAGGGGCTTAATTGCATAAGGTCTATTCTTCACATGGCAACTGGAGCAATCTTGATGAAATACAAGTAAGATCATGTCAGTCCTCTACTCAGAGTTCCAGGTTTCCCATCCCACTCAGAGGAAAAGGCCAAGGTCTCTTCTGCCTGTTCCCTCTGCCTGGAACCTTCTTGCTTCCCTCAGTATCAGCCTGGACTATTCCTTCTCTCCAAGTCCTTCCTTAGAGGGCATTTCTCAAGAAGTCACCTCTGACTCCCTCTTTAAAGCCACAACATACTTCTCCACCCACCCCAACCCCTGATGCTTTCCTGTTTTTCCATAGTACTTAGCACATTCTGATACAGCATGCAGCTTACTTATTTATTAAGGATATTATTGTCTCTTCGTGAGAATATGAGCTCCATAAGGGCAAGGATCTTTGTTTTATTTATGGATATATCCCAAGTGCCTGGAAAAGTGTTTGACGCATAGTAATTACTCAGTAAATATTTGTTAGGAGTCCCTGAGTGGCGCAAATGGTTAAGTGCTCGACTATTAGCCAAAAGGTTCATGGTTCGAACCTACCCAGAGGCGCCTGAGAAGACAGGCCTAGTGATGTGTTTCTGAAAGGTCACAGCCTTGAAAACCCTATGGGGCAGTTCTACTCTGCACACATGGGGTCACCGTGAGTTGGAATCAAGTCAATGACAACTAACAACTTATTTGTTGCGTGAATGAATATTGAGTTCCAAGTTAGCAAGCTACTTCAGTTATGCAGAATATCCTTCTATTTGTTGCCTCCTTTGGTAGAAAGATGGACACTAGACAAATATAAAAGGACAGAATTGTTTAGCTAGTTAACTTGCAAGATTGGTTAATTCAGAACTCAAAGGATTGGCCTAACTGCTCTTAGAAATCACTTCTTCAGCAATTCTGATGGTCCTTCCTTCAAGGGAACATCCTGTTACTTTATGTTCCTTAAAAATATCTTTCAGACCTTGTGTCATAGGCTCTCTTTTTTTAAACCAGCAGAGGACCAAGCAAGAGGGGCATGAATCATAACTGAGTGAGGTAAAAAGGAGAACATCTTACTGTAAGGGGACTGCCCGCTAGGAGAAGACTCAGCTCAGCGAGACTCTGGAGGCTCCAATGCCAGGGGCGTTCAGGATGAGAGTGGGTGGTAGGGGCAGAGAGTCTGGGGGAGGATGATTTTCTCCCTGGAAAGTCACAGGGGTTGGACTATATAACTTCAAGTTCTGTTCCAGTCTGGTGGTTACTCTTCGTCCATAGAAGAACAGAAGGTGATAGGAAGCTGTGTTTTCTTAGTGCACACTAGTTGCTGTATTCAATCCAGGCTTATAAATTAGTCTGTAGTTGGGAAGAAGAGAGTGCCAAACAAACTGCTACATTGGACACTTCAGCTGAATAAATTAAACAAAGAAGACTATACTTGGCCTCCGTTGCCCATCTAGTTCTAGAGAAAGTTAACTTTAGTTTGAACAATTTCAAAGGTTATGATAGTTTTTTACTTCTCTCTGCTGGCATCTCTTTGGCCTGTGGGCATTAACCTCTTCAGGCCATTGGGGAAAATTGCTGTAATGCGTGGTTTGGCTACTCCTGGGCACCTCTGAATGTGTGTGAGTGCCTCGTTGTGCCAGGGTATTTGCTACAGATTGTTTTCCTGACCATGAGTGCGCTTTGAAAAGAAGCACAAAGAAGAAAAATGACTTTCTGCTTAACCTAAAATAATGACCCACCATAACCAGTTTCATTTTCAGCATTGATAAACCTTACAGACCTAAAGTACAGTGGAAGCGAATTGTCTTACTTTAAGATCTTTAACTGGATAATGGATCTCAATTAAAAAAACCTTCTGTTTTATAGTAGAACTGGCTCTTCCCCTCATGACCAGTTTGGAATTTGATTTGTAGTTTGTCCTCACCTGTTTCCTAAGAGTTTTTATAAGAGTAGTTGAGTTCAAATGACTGGTTTTAACCTGTGAATGTCCACTCAGATATATAAAAAATACAAGTTATGTCACAGCTCCCTGTCTTCTGATTAAGCCAAAGCTGATTTTTCTAGGTGGAAGTCAAGTTTTGCACGTTTATGGAGTCTGGTGAAATGAACATCTCATTTGGGAGCTTATGATTTGGAAGGTTAAAAATGATGATGCAACATGAAAACCAAAGTGTCAAAGGCCTGACTGTGAAATAGTGGTCCACAGAGCACAGGCTGCAAGTGGGCTGTGAGCACAGGTGGTATAGAGGGATCAATGTCTTTTTGTGTGTGTGGTAAAAATATATGTATAATAAAACATTTGCCATTTCAACCATTTTTATGTATACAATTCAGTGGCATTAATTATTTTTACAATGTTGTGCAAGCATCACCATTATCCCATTTCAAGGTTTTTTCATCATCCATAATAGAAGCTCGGTGTCCCCTAAGCAACAACTTCACATTTCCACCTCTCACCTACCCCTGGTAACTACTAATAAACTTTGATCTCTATATTTGCCTGTTCTATGTATTTCGTATAATTGGGATCATACAATATTTGTCCTTTTGTGTCTGACTTATTTCATGCAGTATGATGTTTTTTAAGATTCATCCATATCATAGCATGTATCAGAACTTCATTTCTCCTACTGGCTGAGTAGTATTCCACTGTATGTATGTACCATATTTTGTTTATCCATTCATCTGTTGATGGGCATTTAGGTTGTTTCCACATCTTGGCTATTGTGAATACTGTTGGCAATGAACTTCAGTGTACATGTATGTGTGTGTGTCCCTGGGGTCAATGTCTTGATCCTCAGCCTATATGTGTTGTCTTTTTTTCTAAAATCAGTGCCTGACAAAGAGCCCAAAGTCCAGATGCCTTGCCAGTTCTTCTGTTCACCTCCTGTTTCCCTATCATCTCTCCCTCACTTTACAAAAGAAAAAAGACGCCTCTCTCACCTATCTGAAATCACTATCGGGAAGAAGTTCTCAGATGCATTGATCTCAAGATCCTTTGAGCTCTGTCTTAAAAATTATTGAGGAGGCTCTAGCCTCAGTGTAGCATTTGTCATGTAGTCATATATTCTGGCACAGCCTTTGTGGGCTGATGCCCACTGGGATTCCCTCATTTTTTAAGTATTATTCCACTAGTGAAAAGCTTTGAATTTAAAAATATCAGATAGAAAATTTCCTACACAATAGATGGATAGAAGACAACAAAATAAGCTTCTCAGGTAAGAAGCAAGTATTTGCAAGAATTATATCTGGCTAGTAGTCTTTCTTCAGTTCATGAGAATGAGGGATAGATCACCCAGTAAACAAGGTAAGCACATGCTTAGGGCATCAACAAAACAGGGGTAGCAGTTTCCAAAGCAAAGACCCATAGATGCCAAGCAGACAGGACACAAGGGAAAAGGGAAGGGAACTGGCAGGGCACTAAATGAAATTGATACTTGCTTCAGTATTTGAGAATGGGCTGGCCAGAAATAAAGTTCATGCGGGGTCACAAGGACACCCACATGCAAGGCTGTTTAATGTTTGAAGCCCCTACTCCTTCAACACCTTTGTTGACATCTGTCTCCTACTGTCTCCACCCGTGTAATTGAAACTCCTTAAATCTTGGCGGGTCTCTTGGGAGTATACTATTTCTTTCTAATAAATGAGGTAGTGGTGGGCTGTCTAGTCTAATTCGTGCTACTTTCACCTAATATGCAACTGGATCCAACATGAGCGGTTACTGGGTAAGGATGGATTATATTAATAGATAACAGGTTGCTGATCCATTTTGAGAGAACCATCTTGTACATACCTGTCTGCTGACCCAGCAAATCCAGCCAGGAGGGCCAGCAATTCTCGTTGCCATGATACAAACACAAGGGTATGCTCTTGCGCATGCCCTGGTAAACAACCATTGGAAACTCCAGTCCCAGATGACTCACAAAATCGAAGGAACCTGATTAAGTTGACCATTGCAATGAATTCGATCAAGGTACCTTTAAACTATATAGCATATGCGGACACTGTTATGTCCTAAGTTTTATTTTTTAATTTTATTGTGCATTAAGTGAAAGTTTACAGAGCAAGTTAGTTTCTCATTCAAAAATTTATAGACAAATTATTTTGTGACACTGGTTGCAATCCCCGCAACATGTCAGCACTCTCCCCCTTTCCACCCTGGGTTCCCCATGTCCATTCGTCCAGATTACCTGTCCCTTCCTTCTCGTCTTTGCTTTTGGGCAAGTGTTGCCCTTTTGGTCTTGTATTCTTGATTGAACTAAAAAGCACTTTTCTCAAGTATGTTCTTGTTTGTTTTATAGGACTGTCCAGTCTTTGGCTGGAAGGTGGACTTTGGGAGTAGCTTCAGTTCTGAGTTAGCAGGGTGTCCGGGGGCCATAGTCTCAGAGGTCCCTCCAGTCTCTGTCAGAGCAGTAAGTCTGGTCTTTTTTTGTGAATTTGAATTTTGTTCTGCATTTTTCTCCTGCTCTGTCCAAGACCCTCTACTGTGATCCCTGTCAGAGTGGTCAGTGGTGGTAGCCAGGCACCATCTAGTTCTTCTGGGCTTAAGCCAGTGGAGGCTCTGGTTCATGTGATCCATCAGTATTTTCCTTGTATCTTTGGTATTCTTCATTCTCCTTTACTCTGGACAGGATGGGATCAATAGATGTATCTTAGATGGCCGCTTGCAGCCTTTTAAGACCCCAGACACTACTCACTAAGCAGGATGTAGAAAATTTTCTTTATGAACTATGTTATGCCAATTGACCTAGATGTCCACCGAGACCATGGTCTCCAGCCCTTAGCCCCAGTAACTTGGTCCCTCAAGGTGTTTGGATGTGTCTAGGAAATGTCTATGACTTTGCCTTAGTGAAGTTGTGCTGACTTCCTCTATATCGTCTACTATCTAGTTAGTGACTTCCCCTCCTTCCCCTACATTCCCTCATAACCATCAAAGAATATTTTTTTCCTGTATGTAAACATTTTCTTGAGTTTTTACGATACTAGTCTCATACGATATTTGTCCTTTTATGGTTGACTTATTTCACTCAATATAGTGCCCTCCGGATTCATCCATATTGTGAGATGTTTTGCAGATTCATTGTTGTTCTTTATTGTTGCATGCTATTCCGCTGTGTGTATGTACCATAATTTGTTTATTCATTCATCTCTTGATGGGTACTTAGGTTGTTTCCATCTTTTTGCTATTGTAAATAATGCTGCAGTGAGCATGAGTGTGCATATGTCTTTTCATGTGATGGCTCTTATTTCTTTAAGACATCTTCCTAGGCTTGGGATTGCTGCATCATATGATACTTCTATTTCTAGCTTCTTAAGGAGGTGCCATATCATTTTCCATAGTGGTTGTACCATTTTACATTCCTGCCAGCAGTGCTTAAGAGTTCCAATCTCCTGGCAACCTCTCCAACGTTTGTTATTTTTTGTTTTTTTGGATTAGCATCAGTAATGCCTGGGTGAGATGGTATCTCATTCTGGTTTTGATTTGCATTTCTGTAATGAGTAATGATGTCGTCCAAAGTGATTGTATGATTTTGCTTTTCCGCCACCTATGAATGAGAGTTCTTATTGCTCCATATTCTCACAAACAATTGATATTGTCAGTTTTTTGGATTTTAGCCATTCTAATCGTTGTGTGGTGGTATCTTATCATTGTTTTAATTTACAATTCCCTAATGTCAGAACAAGGCCAGGGGCCAACAATAGAATACACCATCAGTTGCTTATATCCAAGTTCAAGTTGAAACTGAAGAAAATTAGAACAAGTCCACAAGAGCCAAATTATGACCTTGAATATATCTCACCTGAATTTAGAGACCATCTCAAGAATAAATTTGACACATTGAACACTATATGACCGAAGACCAGACTAGTTGTGGAATGACACCAAGGACATCATACATGAAGAAAGCAAGAGGTCATTACAAAAACAGAAAAGAAAGAAAAGACCAAAATGGATATCATAAGAGACTCTAAAACTTGCTCTTGAACGTCAAGTAGCTAAGCAAATGGAAGAAATGATGAAGTAAAAGAGCTGAACAGAAGATTTCAGAGGGCAACTGAGAAGACAAAGTATTATAATGACATGTGCAAAGACCTGGAGTTAAAAAAACCAAAAGGGAAGAACATGTTCGGCATTTCTCAACCTGAAAAAACTGAAAAAAAAAAAAAAAAAAAAAAATTCAAGCCTGGAGTTGCAATATTGAAGGATTCTACAGGAAAAATATCAAATGATGCAGGGAACATCAAAAGAAGATGGAAGGAATACACAGAGTCACTATATGAAAAAGAATTGGTCAATGTTCAGCCGATTCAGGAGGTAGCATATAATCAGGAACTGAAGGTTACAAGGGATGGTACTGAAGGAGGAGGTACAAGCTGCACTGAAGGCATTGGTGAAAAGCAAGGATCCAGGAATTGACGGAATACCAATTGAAATGTTTCAACAGATGGATACAGCACTGGAAGTGCTTACTTGTCTATGCCAAGAAATTTGGAAGACAGCTACTGGCCAACCGACTGGAAGAGATCCATATTTATGCCTATTCCCAAGAAAGGTGATCCCACTGAATGTGGAAATTATTGAACAATATCATGAATATCACGTACAAGTAAAATTTTGCTGAAGATCATTCAAAAGCTGCTGCAGCAGTATATTGACAGGGAACTGCCAGAAATTCAAGTCAGATTCAGAAGAGGACATGGAACCAGGGATATCATAGCTGATGTCAGATGGATCATGGCTGAAAGCAGAGCATACCAGAAAGATGTTTGCCTGTGTTTGATTGACTATGCAAAGAATTCAACTGTGTGGATCATAACAAATTATGGATAATGTTGCAAAGAATGGGAATTCCAGGACACTTAATTGTGCTCATGAGGAACCTGTACATAGATCAAGAGGCAGTTGTTCAAACGAACAAGGGATACCGCATGGTTTAAAGTCAGGAAAGGTTGTGCTTCAAGGTTGTATCCTTTCACATACCTATTCAATCTGTATGTTGAGCAAATAATCCAAGAAGCTGGACTGTATAAAGAAGAACAGGGTATCAGGATTGGAGGAAGACTCAGTAACAACCTGTGTTATGCAGACGACACAACCTTGCTTGCTGAGAGTGAAGAGGACTTGAAGCACTTACTGATGAAGATCAAAGACCACAGCCTTCAGTATGGATTACACCTCAACATAAAGAAAACAAAAATCTTGACAACTGGACCAATAAGCAACCTCATGGTAAACAGAGAAAAGATTGAAGTTGTTAAGGATTTCATTTTACTTGGATCCACAGTCCACACCCATGGAAGCAGCATTCAAGAATCAAAAGAAGCATTGGGCAAATCTGCTGCAGAAGACCTCTTTAAAGTGTTGAAAAACAAAGATTTCACCTTGAAGACTAAGGTGTGCCTGACCCAAGCCATGGTGTTTTCAATCGCCTCATATGCATGTGAAAGCTGGATGATGAATAAGGAAGATTGAAGAAGAATTGATGCCTTTGAATTGTGGTGTTGGTGAAGAATATTGAATATACCATGGACTGCCAAAAGAACAAACAAATTCTGTCCTGGAAGAAGTAACAACCAGAATGCTCCTTAGAAGCAAGGATGTCGAGACTGTGTCTCACATAGTTTGGACATGTTATCAGGAGGGATCAGTCCCTGGAGAAGGACATCATGCTTGGTAAAGTAGAGGTCAGCGAAAAAGAAGACTCTCAGGGGGATGGACTGACGCAGTGGCTGCAATAATGGCTCAAGCATAGCAGCAATTGTTAGGATGGCATAGAATGAGGCAGTGTTTTGTTCTGTGGTACGTAGGGTTGCTATGTGTCGGAACCGACTCAACGGCAGCTAACAACAACAACAGTGACAAATGATGTTGAGCATCTTTTCATGAGCTTATTTGCCATCTGTATATCTTCTTTGGTGAAGTGTCTCTTCAGATCTTTTACCCATTTTTAAATTGGGTTGTTTATTTTCTTATTTTTGAGTTGCAAGAGTTCTTTGTATATTTTAGATATCAGATATATGTTTTGTAGATATTTTCTCCATTTCATTTTGCCTTATCTTCTCTTAATAGTGTCTTTGGTGGAGCTGAAGTTTTTAAGTTTAATGAAGTCTAACCAGTTTTTTCTTTCATGGATTGTGCTTTTGGTATTATATTTTAAGACTCTTTATCAAACCCAAGTAGATTTTCTCATTTGCTTTCTTCTAGTTTTGCATTTATGCCTTTAAAGATCCAATTATTTTCTCCTTTGAGTATTTTGTTGATACTAGGTGTTTTCACTAATGAAGGCATGCTGAGTAAAGGGCCAATTCAGAATTTTTGTTATGAATTACGGATTTTGATACTCATTATCTCAGATCACATCTGTCCCAATGGCCCCTGGACAGTGTAAATCTTGCCGATATGAGTCAATGATGTAAGCGGCTTTTTAAATTTTATTTCTTGTAAATTTACAAAACATGAGGTAAAACATGAAGACACCTGGCAATGACTGCGTATACATTTTATCCTAGCCACCTTCTTTTTAGCCTTTTTTATTATTTTTCATGAAATTTTTTCAAACATCACTCAATGCATTCTTCCTTACTGCATAAGCAGTACTTACAGCCCAAATAAGGCCAAGGGATTTTTTTTTTTAATTGTACTTTAGGTGAAAGTTTACAGGACAAATAATTTCTTATTAAACAGTCAGTACACATATTGTTTTATAATATTGGTTAACAACCCCATGACATGTCAGCATGCTCCCTTCTTGACCTTTTTTTTTTTTTTTAAATTGTACTTCAGGTGAAGGTTTACAGAACAAATAGTTTCTCATTAAACAGTAGTACACATACTGTTTTATGACATTGGTTAACAACCCCATAACATGTCAACCTTCTAACAACCCTGTGACATGTCAACCCTCTCCCTTCTCAACCTTTTTTTTTTGGGTGAAAATATACATAGCCAAAGATACACCATTTCAAAACTTTCTACATGCACAGTTCAGTGACATCAACTATGCTCTTCCTATTGTGCTGCTATTCTCACTTAAGATGAAGGCTTACAGAACACAACAGTTTCTCATTTAACAGTTACTACACATGTTGCCCTATGACAATGGTTAACAACCTCACAACACATCAACACGGTCCTTACTCAAACTTGGGTTCCCTATCACCAGCTTTCATGTCCCTTCTGCCTTCAAGCCCTTGTCCCTGGACTGCTGTGCCTCATTAGTCCCATTTTGTTTTATGGGGCTGTCCACTCCCTGGCTGAATGGTGAACCTCAGAAGTGACTTCACCACTGAGCTAAAAGGGTGTTTGGGGGCCATACTCTCGGGGTTTCTCCAGTCTCTTTCAGGCCAGTAAATCTGGTCTTTTTTGTGTGTGTTAGAATTATGTTCTACATCCTTCTTCAGCTCTGTCTAGGACCCTCTGTTGTGATCCTGGTCAGAGCAGTCGATGGTAGCCAGGCACCATCCAGCTGTACTGGACTCAGTCTGGTGGAGGCCTTGGTAGCTGTGGTCCATTAGTCCTTTGGACTAATCTTTTCCTTGTATCCTGTTCTCTTCATTCTCCCTTTCTCCTGAAGGGGTGAGACCAGTGGAGTATCTTAGATGGCTGCTCACAGGCTTTTAAGACCCCAGACTTTACTGACCAAGGTAGAATGTAGAACATTGTCTTTATAAACTGTTATGCCAACTGAGCTAGATGTTCCCCGAGACCATGGTCCCAAGGGCTTTCTTTTTTTTAATCTCAGGAATACTACCACTACAGTGCTTTCTTCATTACTGCAAAAGCAGTACTTAGAGGCAAAACAAATCAAACTAAAGGAATTTAAATCTCAGGAAAATTACCACTAATAAGTATTCTTCATTATAACTAAAGCAGTACTAACAGCTAAGAAGCAGAATCAGCTGCCCTGGAATACGGCAGAATTGCTCACAGTGGTGCATTCCACCTGCTACACGTGGGAGCAATGATTGGGCCCTAAGATTGAGTGCAGGATAAGAATAACTTGTAGGGGTTCCAATCTCTTGAAAAGTTACCACTGCAATACATTATTCCTTGTTGCAAAGGCATTATTTTCTGTTCAGAAGCTAGAAGAGAAGGGAGCCAGTAACAACTAGAAAGAATAGCATAAAGAAGAAAATGGCCAGTATGAGTGAATGAAGATTGGCAATAGCTTATTCTCGAGATAAGTCCCTTCTCACGAGAACATAGTAACTGGGAAAAATAGTGATAAGGCTTATCTCACAGAAATAAAGGCAAACCTGTCAAAAGTTTAGAAAATTCACACATATGATAGGCATCACCTAAGACAATGCTATATCTACACAAAAAATTGAGGCTCCCACTCAGAATTTTTGAGTTTCATGCATTTCAAAAGGCTCCCACCTTGAGGCTAAACATGTTAAAATTGGGCTGCCCCCTTTCCAAAGAACTGCAGAGGCGAAAAAAGTAGATGGGATACCATATGTCCCACGGATCTTGAAAAGGTTAAGCCTGTCATCCATTTTGAGTTAATTTTTGTGAAAAGTGTAAGGTCTGTGTTTATGTTTTACTTTTTTGCATACCGATGTCCAATTGTTCAAACATTATTTATTGAAAAGACTATCCTTTCTCCTTGAAGTACCTTTGTGCTTTGTCAAAAATCATTTGACTACATTTCTGTCGGTCCTCGACAACTTTTTAATCCCGTGGTTTCTGGTCATTGTACCCCTCTCAGCACAATGTGCTCATGCCTCCCACATATGGCCCAGCCCCAGAGAGGAATGTTGAGCAATGAGGAAGGTCATCACCAGCCTGCTTCCTCTTGGCCTCTGATTCTCTGGGTTACCTCTTTTCTTATTTAAATTAATGAACCTATATATGTGTATATATATATTTCTAAGACGTCTTCAAACCTCTGAAATTATGGAAACTTTTCTTCATTTAGCATCAGTGGGTTCTCTTTGAGTAGTAGTAATGCCTTTTGTTTCTATAATAATTCATTATAAATTGGACACTTTTTACTATTAAAAAAGGATCTATTACAAGAACAGATCATCTGAAACTTTTAAAAATGTGACTTTCCCCCTGCTGTTTCTGGTTTTCTGAAATGTATGTTCGTAGAATAGTGGCATAGTATGGACTGGGGGTTAAACAGTAGGGTATTATCTGGGTGATCCTCAGAAACCACTTTTTTGATGTTAGGGCCAGCAATTCCCTTACCTCCTTGCAGTAATTTAAAAATCTCAGACTGCTTTGTTACCTAATGCCTCCCTGGCAGGGAAAAATAAAGGATCTGAATGAAGAACAGCCACCTTTTGGACCCACAGTTGCCTTGTTCCTGGGACCCAGGGTTTAACCCTAGGCTTGGTTGTATGTTGGCAACACACTTATACATTAACTTTTCACTTATGGCTTGAGGCAATGAACCAAGAAACAAAAGATGCTGAGGAAAAGTGTAGAATTTTGGTAAATAGCAACCTGTTTCTCTGCGACTGGTCTCACGGTTCTCCTTCCTTTCCAGGTCTGACGGAGATGGCGATCTTCAGTTGTGAGGCTCACAATGATAAAGGACTGACCGTGTCCAAGGGTGTGCAGATCAACATCAAAGGTAGGCAGCAAGGCCAGGGTCCCACAGGTGTGTTCTGGGAATTGGTGGGTGGCACATAGCCAAACATGAGCTCCATAGCCAGCTGCCTGGGTTTGAGTCTCATGGCCTTTGTGACCTTGGACAAGTCACTTAATCTCTCTGGCTTCAGTGTCCCTCTCTGTAAAGTAGGAATAATTACCCAAAGTACCTATTGTTGAGGGTTCAATGAGCCAATGAAAGTAAAAGCACTCACACCAGTGCCTGGCACATAAGTCTTTGATATACTTTAGCTAGTTTAGTTCTGCTTAGCCCAAGAAGAAAACCAGCTAAAATATTTACTTTTGATCATCTTAGTTCCTATTTTTACTTTTTCCTCTTCACCATGAGATAGTCCTCATTACCCCTTGGAGAGCCTCTGAGGTTGGGGGCAGCTTGGGGGCATGGAAATAGAGAAAGGGTTCTGCCCTTCCCAGGGCAGCCAGCACTGAGCTAAGTCTCTGCTGATTGCTTACTGTGAGGGAGAGGAGTGCAGAGAGCAAGTCAGAATTCACTCTTCTGCCTGGGCCCACTGCTCCTGACCCTCTTTCTCCCAATCTCCCTCTCGTTCTTTTTTCTCTAAGCTGAGATTTCACTACAGCTGAGCTTGTTTTATAGTGAATTATAATAACTAAGTTTCAGAGGCATTTCTTTGAAGGTCCCCTAGAGTAATGGAGACATTCTAATCCAGACTATCTACCTTGTCCTCCTTCTGTGTGATCAAAGGTATTTAAACCTGAAACTTGAAAGGAAATACAAAATATTATCTTTATATCTCTTTTAAAGTCATCTTCCCTACCATCTCATAAAGAAGTTAAAACAAATTTTGTTTTATTATTTGTTCTTAATTTAGACATTGAGAAATAAATATTGTGTTCATATCCCTTTTAGTCTTATCCTTGGAGAAACAGTACAAGGGAAAAACAGGAAGTGTTTGATAATGAGTTAAATGTTGGGCAACATACAGAAGGGGACTCAAAATTATGAAATAAGTTATGCTGAAAAAAGGTGCTGATGTTTAGTTTTAGCAAATCAACTGGATGAGGGCTACTAAAGGGCATTTCCTAAAAGTTCACTGGAATAAAAACATG
This sequence comes from Trichechus manatus latirostris, assembly GCF_000243295.1. NCBI lineage: Eukaryota > Metazoa > Chordata > Mammalia > Sirenia > Trichechidae > Trichechus > Trichechus manatus. Next base: position 438,383 of record NW_004444155.1, read on the forward strand.
AGCAAACTAAAAAAAAAGTTATTACTGGAGGAACTGTATAACTTCCTTCCTTCATTACGAATCCCATTATTACAATAAAAAGGAAATGTTGGGAATTTCAGGAATTCATGTGTGGGAGTAAATTTATAAAGACATTTTCATAAAGTATAAGCCATATTAAAATTTAGAAATCCATAAAATGAGAAGTATTTCTTTAATTTTATGCTTCTCACAGAACCCTAGCTAAGATTTTTTTTTAGTAAATCCTGTTTCCAGAACTCATGTGTTTTGGCTTTCACTTATTTAAAATTTATGGCAAAGCAACCAAAACTCCCTTCTTCTAATCTGTTATTACTATGGCATATGCTGTTGAATTATAATCTGGAAAGGCAGACATTTTAGGATATTTCTACAAATAATCTGTTTAGGGAAGTGATTAAAACAAAATGCTGATTCTTCCCCACTCAGCAAGCTGCATACCTTCAGTGGTAAAACGGAAATTCCTAAATGTGGTACCCAGTGCACACTTAATGTGGTCCCAACCCATCTCCCCCTTTTCTCCTGCTCATCCCGTTATCACCTCCATCATCACCACACCTGTCATTGGCCTCTACATGTGTTATCTCATTTGATCCTGACCACAGCTCTGTGGAGCAGTTATTATCTTCATTTATAAAAGAGGGAACTAAGGCTTATTTTATTTATAGAAGAAGGAACTGAGAGGGCTTGTAATTATGTCTGGAGCCATATAGTTGGCTAGGTGGTAGGCCAGATTCCTCAGACCCCACTGATGCTCAGGCCAGTCTGCTTACTGTCCCAAGCAACCAACGGGCCTAGGGTTAAGCAGACCTGAGCTTAAGTCCTGATTCTACTGCGTACAGGCTCTGTGACCTTTGGCAAGTTTTTAACTTCTGTGATCTTCAGCTTCCTAATCTGTAAATAAGTATAATGAGAATACCTCTCTGATAGGGTATCAAGTGTTTGAAGGGTATGAAGTCCATAAAGTGTCTGGCAAATAGTAAGCACACAAAATGTTGTTGTTGTTGTCAGGTGCCATCGAGTCTGCTCTGACTCATAGCAACCATATGTACAACAGAACAAAACATCGCCCGGTCCTGTGCCATCCTAGTGATTGTTGTTATGCTTGACCTCATTGTTGGCAGCCATTGTGTCAATCCATTTCCTTCAGGGTCTTCCTCTTTTTCACTGACCCTCTACTTTACCAAGCATGACGTCCTTCTCTAGGGACTGCTCCCTCCTGGTAACATATCCAAAGTATGTGAGATGAAGTCTCGCCATCCTTGCTTCTAAGGAGCATTCTGGCTGTACTTCTTCCAACACAGATTTTTTCATTCTTTTGGCAGTCCATGGTATATTCAATATTCTTCACCATCACCAGAATTCAAAGCATCAGTTATTCTTTGATCTTTCTTATTCATTGTCCACCCTTCACATGCTTATGAGGCAATTGAAAACACCATGGCTTGGGTCAGGCACACCTTTGTTCTGAAAGAGACATCTACACAAAATGTTAGCCATCGTTATTTTTTATTATGAGTGCAATTATTAACAATTAAAAATTAAATTTAGCCCAAAGAAATAAGATCTCCAAACTTCAGATCATTCTTAAAAACTAACTGAAGTAGCTATCTAGGTCCCACATATGGTTCAGGTCAACACACATCCGTTATTGTCAAACCCCACCTCCCAACTCCATTCAAGCGGCTACAGTTGTGCAGTTGGCTCTTCTGGTTGACCTCACTCTCACCTGTTTCCTCGATCTGGAAAGCTTTCCACCAACAAAACTCCTCCTCTCCCCAGTACGCACACACAACTCTCCTGTGGCATCCCATTATTCTCGGCACAGGGCCCTCTTGTCCTTGGTTAAGGTGGGTCTTTTCCAGTCAATCTGTGTGCTCCATGAGGGTGGGTCTGTGACTCTTAATACCTTGAAGAGTACCTGCACACAGCAGGGTTAGTGAACACGAACTCATTAAAGGAAATGAATGTTTCCATATATTTTTCCAGCTAAAAGTTTGCCTGACTTAGTCAGTGGCAGGAAAGTGGGTCTTTGTTCCATTTTCCTGGCCCAGGCAGGATCATTCTGTCACTAGAAGGCTTAATCTGTGCACTAACAAGATTACTCCTCCAGCATAGGGTGACTTCTCTTTAAAACAGGTATCTAGTTTCTGGAGCCCCTGGTTGGCACTAACAGTTAACATGGTTGCTTGTAACCAAAACATTGGCAGTTGAAGTCTACCCAGAGGCACCTCAGAAGAAAGAACTGGTGATCTACTTCTGAAAAATCTGCCACCGAAAACCCTGTGGAGCAAATTCTACTCTGAAATGCATGGGGTCACCATGAATCAGAATCTACTCAGTGGCAACTGGTTTGTTTTGTTTTTTCGTTATCTAGTTTCTAGTTTTCTTCCTCTTAAGAACCTGAAAACAGATTTGGTATTAATGTGCTCATTTAGTACTTGTGGCCTCCTGTGGTTTATAATTGTGCTTATGTATGTGTGTTTTTTGCTTAGTAATCCCCTCCCCACCAACTGCAGTCCATGTCCACAACAGCACTGCACACAGCATCCTGATCTCCTGGGTCCCAGGTTTTGATGGATACTCTCCCTTCCGGAATTGCAGCATTCAGGTAAACTTCTAAGGTGAAGAGGGAAGTAGTTTGGTGCTTTGTGGATTTACTTTATTTTTCTTCTTCTTGATGAAAGAGCTTGGGATGTCTGTTGTTTTCCATGGGAGAGAATGAGAACCTTCTGGGAGAGCCTCTGCAGGGTGCTGTATGGATGGGCACTGAGGGCATTTCTCTACCTCCCTTAGAGTCCCTTGACCTCTCTACCCTGCTCAGAGCTCACTGTGCATGGGGCTATTTCATGGTGATCTGCCTTTGAATGCTGCCTCTTTCCTGTGCATGGTCTGGGGCCCAACCAGAAGAGAAGCATGTTTTTAAAGAAGAATATCATAAGACCAGAGAGGATTAATTTTAATTTTTATTTTTTATTGTACGTCAGGTGAAGGCTTACAGAACAAATAGTTTTTCATGAAACAGTAGTACACATGTTGTTTTATGACATTGGTTAACAACCCCACAACATGTCAACCCTCTAACTTCTCAATCTTTTTTTTTGGTGAAAATAC
>NW_004444155.1:441614-450961 GCF_000243295.1 Trichechus manatus latirostris
GTAGTTATTTTTCTCATTTATTGATTGTAGATTTATTTTTTTGTCCCTTTTTTTTTTTTTAATTTGACTATGAGCAGGCGGACTGTGGGTTCTTTGTTGTTTGCTCGTCTGTGGGCAGAATACTTTTCACCTCCTTCTCCAATTGGCAGGGTCAGTCACTCAGATATGGTACGGCGGGGCAGGTCTAGCTGAAGAGGAGTTACTGGGACGGGTTGTTTGTGGCACTTACTACAGCCACCAGGGCGGGTCGGTAATCAGTGCAGGGCGGGTTCTACTAGGCCGTGCCTGTGCTGCTTGGTGGTGTGATGTTAAGCGCATGGCGGAGGTAGGCAGGATGTAGTGGGGAGATTGTTATGTGTGGAGGAAAATGGATATGGGAGAGAGGAGAAAGGGACAGGGGCCAAAAACATACAAAGAAAAAAGGAAGAATGCTAGGTGAGCTTGCCATTGGAGTTGAGAGATGGGAGACTATGAAATGGAGAAAAACAGAAAGGGGAAGAGGAAGAAAAGAATGAATAAATAAAATCCAAAAGGTTAAAGAACCGCAAACGTCCCAGGGATCCCACTGGTGCAGCCGTGAGGTCTGGGGAGGTCGCTCCCAGGTGTTGCAGTACAGCCTGGCTAGAAGATGTAGAGGTGTACAACGCCAGGTATTCAGGGAACAGAAAGAGAAGGAAGATATAGAGAGACGAGAAACTTAGTAATGAAGAAAGACGAAAAGGGAAAAAGATGGAAAAGAAAACAAAACATATTAAAAAAAAAAAAACAGAAGAAGAAGAAGAAAAGCCCCCAAAAAAACAGAAAAAAGAAATAAAAAAAAACAAAAAAAGAAATGCACTCAGGGATCCCTCTGCACGCCTATGCAAGCTGAAGCGGTAGTCTCCTTGCCACGCAGCACCGCCTGGCCAGAAAGGGCTCCTAACTGAAGAAAAGGAAAAGAAAAGATACAAACAATTGAAGACAAAGAAATGAACAAAAGCCCCCGGGATCCGACCAGTGCGGCATCCCAGACCGGGAAGCAGCTCCACACTCGAATGGAGCTCCACAGCCCCTCAGGAAGAAGCAAAGATGGCTCACGCAGCCAGGTATTTGAGCGAAAGGAGGGGTAGGTGGTGAGAGGTAAGGAAGAAATCAAAATAAGCAGAAAAAAAAGCAACACCAGCAGCCAACAAATGGCACTCAGAGAGCCAGCTAGTGAGGGCTGGTGGAATCCAAGCAGCCGGCGTTTCTCGGACAAGAGACTGTGACCGCGGGAAGCAGAGGGGGCCGAGTGTGGGTAAAGAAGGGTAGGGAGTGTGAAAGCATATATCACAAATTACCGGAGCTCTGCAGCCCCTCAGGAAGAAGCAAAGATGGCGCACGGAGCCAGGTATTTGAGTGAAAGGAGGGAGTGGTGGTGACAGGTAAGGAAGAAATCAAAAGAAGCAGAAAAAAGCAACACCAGCAGCCAACAAATGGCACTTGGAGAGCCGGCCCGTTCGGGTGTGTGGAATCCAAGCATCCAGTGTTTCCCGGACAAGAGATTGTGGCTGTGGGAAGTAGAGGAGGTCAAGTGGGGTGAAGAAGGGTGGGGGCTGGGAAAGCGTATATCCCAAATTACCGGTTGTTTTGTCTCCCTCTGGAAGCTCCGTGAAGCTGCTTTCTCGTATCCCCTGTTTGCTGGTCTCTGATAGGAGTCCAAGATGGCGGATCCGCGCTGCGTTTGCTGGTAGGGTACCTCTGCATGAATCTCTCCTCGCTCTCTGTTCTCTGTCAGTTTTCTCACTCCATTTGGTGCTTGGCTGAGTTTTTTATCTCTTCATTTGATGTTTTAGGGTTTCAGGATTGTTGTTTTTTCCATTCGGCTTAGTTTTTCAGATCTTTGCTGTGGAGGGACGTCGTGGTGCTTCTGCCTAAAGCGTCATTTTGCCGGAAGTCCTTTTTATTTTTTATTTAATTGTGCTTTAGGTGAAAATTTACATCTCAAATTAATTTCTCACATAAAAATTTATACACATATTATTACGTTACAGTAGTTGTAATCCCTATAATGTGACAGCACACTCCCCCTTTCCACCAGTTTTGGGTTTAAGTCTAAGGTTCAGAGATGATCTCAGGGTCATTTCAACCCCCATGGCTCTAGAAGGTCTGGATTCCACAAGAATTAAAAATTGTATCCACACAGTTAAGTGCTCGGCTGCTAAGCGAAAGGTTGGCGGTTCAAACCTACCCAGCAGCTCCATGGGAGGACCTGGTAATCTGCTTCTGTAAAGATTACAGCCAAGAAAACCCTTTGGGGCAGTTCATCTTTGGCACATGGGGTTGCCTTGAGTAGAAATCGACTCGACTGCATCGAACAACAACAAATTAGGACTAGCTTGTGGATTAGGAGTTTGGGAAGCCAGGCACTCCCCATGCTGGCTCCTCCTGTGCTGGTGGCTATAGAGGACTGGTAGGCATAAGATGGGTGATCTGCACTGTTGGCTGCAGCACCATAGCCAGTGGCTCCGGAGGAAACCTGGGGATTACAGGCATTATAGAATCATCAGTCATGTTAACCACTACCTAACATTGGTATAAAACAGAAATATAGGTTAGCCATTCTAAAGTGATACCTCGCCATGATATAGGCCTTGCTCTGAATGTTCATTACATGAAAAATGGAAACAGTAGTAATAACATTACCATTTATTGAGTGCCCACAATAGGCCAAGGACTTTGCAAAGATTATCTTACTTAAAATCCACACTAACACTGCAGGCTCACAGTGAGAGTGATCAAATCAGAATTTAAGCCCCGAAAGTTCTGATGCCAAAATAGTGCTTGTAGCTATCTGTTCTGTGGTATCACAGAAGTGACATTATGTGTGGCAGCGGGTAATGGAATGTGTAGTTTGTCCACTGAAAAGATGAATGTATTCTGTCTTCCACTTTATCATACAGTGGGGTTGGGAATTTTTCTTAGTTTCATAAATGTCCGGTCTTACTTGTTAAAAACACATTAACCTGACACAGTCCAGCGATGCCATCTCAGCTTAGAGAAGTGACTTCAAATAATTTTATGTGTTAACAACCCATGTTTGTAATACCAAATGGAATTAGTTTCTCTGCTCCTAATGCCTCCCACTGTTGTCTTACAGCTGTTGTTTCCCTGATGAGTAAAAACTTGCATTATTCACAAATAACTTCCACCCTCATCCTGCCTCTCCCAGACTTCCTTAACTCTTCCTCAGTTTTATTTGTAAACCTCCCAATTACTGTTAACTGTTAGGAATTCTTATGTTTGACTGTCTACAAATTCCTCATCAGTGATGTCTTTTTTTGTTTTTTTTTACAGACTTTTAAAAGATTGATATGGATTGAATTGTGCTCCCCAGAAATGTGTGTCAACTTGGGTAGGCCATGATTCCCAGTTTTGAGTGGTTGTCCTCGATTCTGTGATCTGATGTGATTATTTTCTGTGTTGTAAACCCTAACCTGTATGATGTTAATGAGGCAGGATTACAGGGAGTTATGTTAATGAGGCAGGACACAATTTACAGGATTAGACTGTATCTTGAGTCAGTCTCTTGAGATATAAAAGAGAGACGTGACCTCAATACCACCAAGTCAGAGGAGCCAGGAGCAGAGCGCATCCTTTTCACCTGGGGTCCCTGTGCTGAGAAACTCCTAGAACAGGGAAAGATTGGTGACAAGGACCTTCCCCAAGAGCCAACAGAGAGAAAGCCTTCCCCTGGAGCTGGCGCCCTGAGTTCAGACTTCTAGTCTCCTAGACAGTGAGAGAATAAATTTCTGACTTGTTAAAGCCATCCAGTTGTGGTATGTCTGTTATGGTAGCACTAGATAACTAAGAAAGAATTTGATACCTGCAGTGGGATGCTACTCTAACAGACACCTACAGTGTGGAAGCAGTTTTGAAATTGAGTAATGAGTAGAGAGGCTGAAAGAGTTTTAAAGTGCCTAATAGTAAAAGCCTAGATAGCCTTGAAGAGACTGTCAATGGAATTATGGATGTCAAAGACAATTTTGCTGAGGGCTCAGAAGGAAGTGAGGAGAGCTGTAACACCAGATGGCTCAGATGGCAAGAAGCAGCAGCAGAGAAACCGCAGCGGCAAAACCAGGAGACCAGTATGAGACAGCGAGGGAGCTGACCCAGGGAGCAAGAGAACTGAGTGCCTTCGGGCGGGAGGCTTCCTGGCAGAGTGGGGTGCCTCCAGGTATTTAGTGGTAGAGCTAAAGAGCTTTGGAACACTTGCTCCAGCAGAGCAGATACTGGGCTGGCCCAAGATGCCTGAGGGTTCCAGAGGCCAAGAAATGAGGAAGTAGAAGCTGAAGAGACGAAGAGCACAGGAAGCATAGCTGCCTTGGTCTCAGATCATAAGGCCGCAACTTCTGGGGTCTCAAAGGGTATAACTACAGCCTACTAAGTTTCAAAGGGTGGGGCCACAGCCTCCTAGGTTTCAAAGAGTCAGATCTTCACCAGCTGCAGTGTGAGGCTTCCTTTCTCGAGTGCCAGTGGGATGGGGTTGAATCCGCTGCCCAAAGGTGAGTGGGCAGGGAGGGCTGTCATGCCCAAGGGGCAGAAGAACCTGTCCTGCCGGGGCCCAGGAGGTAGGATCGCCACTCAGAGTAGGAGAATGAGGCCGTCCAATAGCCCTCAAGGTGGAACTGAAGCCCAGGGCCAAGGGTCCAACACCCAGAGTCTGGATCATCTAGATTATTCCTGGGAATGGGGATGACATTTCTAGTCAGAAAATTAGAATTGTCTGTATGGGCCTTTCCTTTTTTCCTTCATATATTCCATGGTAATATCTCACTGCTTCGCAAATCTGCCTATCAACTTTAGCAAAGCGATCAGTATTTGTGTCCATGTTTTCAAGTACTGAAACCCCTGATTTAGTTTAGAAAAAATTCCAGTTAATCTTTCACTGTAAAATTTTTTTGACAACTTCGCTCCTTCCTCTTGCTCATTATTTCTTCAGCATTTCTTTCCTCTTCAAAATCCCTTAAGTCCTGATCAGTTCTCCTTCTTAGTGCTCTGTGAGCTTTTCCACACCAGTGATATCAAGTTCTAAATTCAGCATTCTTGCCGTATGGATGATTTTCCCACCAGCCTCTTCTGTCATATTACCCTGATCAAATGCTTGGAGCATGTTCACATAACTCAGCAATATTTTTCATATCCCCTGCATGCATTTTCCCGTAACTTCTTCCCAGGAAGATGCAGTGTTCCAGATCCACTGGCAGTCATAAGTGTGGTCTGTCATATTTTGAATATGTCCTAAGTTGGGGTCTACCTGTACTTCATATCCTATTTATGGCTGAATAATATTCTATTGTATGGTTATGCCATATTTTGTTTATCCATTCATCAGTTGATAGACATTTAGGTTGTTTCCATTTCTTGGCTATGATGTTGTCATGAATATTTCTGTACAAATTTTTATATAAACACAGTTTTAAATACTCTTGATCCTTAGGAGTGGAATTACTGAGTTACATGGTAACTATATTTTTATACTTTTGAGGAACTGTAAAACTGTTTTCTACAAAGCCTACACCATATTACATTCCTGCCAGCAATGTATTAAGGTTACAGTTTTACTACATCCTCACCAACACTTGTTATCATCCCCCATTTTTTAAATGTAATAGCCACCCTCATGAATATGAGGTGGTATCTCATTGTAGTTTTGATTTGTACTTCCCTAATGACTAACATTTTGAACGTAATGATTCAGAATTGGAAAACACGTGACAGGGTTATATCCTTTCACTTTATTTATTCAATCTGTACGCTGAACAAATAATCCAAGAAGCCAGGCCATATGACGAATGTGACATCAGGATTGGGGGATGAGTTATTAACAACTGCAATATGCAGATGACACAACCTTGCTTGCCAAAAATGAAGATAGCTTGATGCACTTACTGATGAAGGTCAAAGACTATAGCCTTCAGTATGGGTTATGCTTGAATGTGAAGAAAAAGAAAATTGCCAAACTGGAGTGATTAACAACATCATGATAAATGGAGAAAAAACGAAGCTGTCAACGATTTCTTTCTACTTGGGTCAATGTCCATGGAAGCAGCGGTCAAAAAATCAAACCCCAAAGGTGGGGCCAAGATGGTGGAGTAGTCAAATGCTTCCGGTGGTCCCTCTTACAACAAAGACCCAAAAAAACAATTGAATCGATTATATATGACAATCTAGGAGTCCTGAACATCAAAGGCAAAGTTGAGGAATCAGACTTAGTGGCAGGGAGAGGGATAGATGGTTCGGAAGCAGTGAGGAGTTGCCACACCTGACCCAGCGGGAGCTGGAGCCCTTCAGATCAGATCAGCCTGTAGTGTGCAGTGAGCCAAGCAGTGGTACTCAGGAGGCATTTTCCACATGGGGAGAGACCCAGTGGCAGAGAGTCTACTTGGCCATCCAGAACCAGTGAGAAGCAGCTTGGCAAAAGTTAAGTACTTGTGTCTGGCCTACCGCATGGATCAAAAACACCCCTCCCATTTTGGGGAAAACCTCTCTCCCATTAACCTCCCCGCTCCCTGCTCTGCACTGGCTCTGGGATGGCTTCAGCGATTGCTGAGTCCCCTGGGCTGGAAGTAGGACCCGTCACGCGCCCAGAGCCAATCTCCCAGGCTTGGAGACGGAACAAATTAACAAATATGGGGAAAAATAATCTTCCAGCTCCCCTAATCCAGGAACTCTGGGTAGGCACTGCTCCTTTGCCTAGGCACAGGCATAAGGAGTTCACAGACGTTAAGTGACTTGCCCCCTGTGTAGATTTGTCTGGGCCTATTTCAACAGCGTAGGCCCTCATTACCACAGTACAACAGGGTATATACCTGAAGTCTAACTTCAGCTGTTTCAGCTGTGAAGTGTCAGGTTCGTAACATTTGACACTGCTCTGCCCATTAAGCAGGGTCTTCACCTACCCACATCAGGGGCTTGAGGACTGGTGGCTTTAGCCACCTGCGACAGGGGCCCAAGAATAAGTGGTGCCCCCTAGTCCTTACAGCCAACAGCATTGGGTGCTCATAGTCTGGTTGCAAAACCCACTCACCTACATGCTCTAAGGAATAGGGACACGCATTCCTCCTGGACACTTGGGGGTGGCCGTCAGCCCCCTGCCTTGCTTAGCATGTGACCCCCTGCTGCAGCCACGTGCCTGTGCCTACACCAATCACCCATGCCTGTCAAGGACTGTGGGTGAGAGCCTGCACCACACACTCGGTGGCCGACTACCTGGACACCTGAGTTGAATCCATACAGGAGGAATGGGTGGACTCCTGGCTCACATACTTAGTGGCAGATCTGGCCACCTGTTCACAGGATGTTGGAGCTTCAGGGGCACTGGTGATCAGGATAGCTCACATAGAGCCTATTTCAGCATATAAAAACAAAACAAAACAAGAAGCTAGGACACAGTAAGCAAACATAAATAAATATAATAACTTATTAATAGCTTGGAGACAACAGTCAATATCAAATCACATAAGGAGGCAGACCATGATGGCTTGAGCAAGCTCCCAAAATAAAGAATTAAGAAATTTTCCGGAGGAAGATAATTTCTTGTAATTACTGGAGGCAGAATACAAAAGATTAATATACAGAACTCTTCAAGAGATTAAGAAGGAGATCCATCAAAACGCAGACCAAGTAATAGAGGAACTTAAGAAGATTAGAGAAGACATAATGACAAATTTGACAGTTTGCAAGAATCCACAGAGAGCAATCAGAAATCCAGAAGATTAACAATAAAATTTCAGAATTAGACAACTCAATAGAAAGTCATGGCAGCAGAATTGAGGCAATAGAAGTCAGAATTAGTGAGAATGAAGATAAAGCACTTGAAACCACATTATCTGAGGAAAAATCAGATTAAAAAATTTAAAAATTGAAGAACCCTAAGAATTACCTGGGACTCTATCAAGAGGAACAACCTACGAGTGATTGGAGTACCAGAACAGAGGGATAACAGAAAACACAGAGAGAATTGTTGAAGATTTTTTGGCAGAGGACTTCCCTGATGTCGTGAAAGGTGAGAAGATATCTATCCAAGATGCTCATCGAACCCCACATAAGGTAGATCCCAAAAGAAAGTCACCAGGACATATTATAATCAAACTTGCCAAAACCAAAGATAAAGAGAGAGTTTTAAGAGTGGCTAGGGGTAAACGAAAAGTCATCTGCAAAGGGAGAGTCAATGAGACTAAGCTCGGACTACTCAGCAGAAACCATGCAGGCAAGAAGGCAATGGGATGACATATATAAAGCCTTGAAGGAAAAAAATTGTCAGCCAAGAATTACATATCCAGCAAAACTATCTCTTAAATATGATGATGAAATTAGGGCATTTCCAGATAAACAGAAGTTTAGGGAATTTGCAAAAACCAAATCAAAATTACAAGAAATGCTAAATGCAGTCCTCCAGTTAAAAGATCAGTAACATCCGGTAACAACCCAAGACTAGAACACAGGACAGAGCAACCTGATATCAACCCAGATAGGGAAGTCACAAAAATAAATCAAAGCTGAAACACTGAAAATAGAGAAACAGATGTCAATATGTAAAAGATGACAACATTAAAACAAAAAAGGACTAAAAAATGTAAACAAATTTTTCATATGGGGGGAAGGCAAGGCAATATAAAGAAATAAAAGACTGGTATAAACTTAGAAAAATAGGGTTAAATATTAAGGTAACCACAAAGTAAACTAACAATCCTACACATCAAAATAAACAAGAAGAAAAACATAAAGACTCAGCAAATACAAAATCAACAACAATCAAAAAGATGAAAAGAAAATACATGAAGAAAAATGACTCAGCACGGAAAATTCAGTGGAACAAAGAAACTGTCAACAATACACAAAAAAGACATCAAAATGAGAGCACTAAACTCATACATATCAATAATTACACTGAATGTAAATGGATTAAATGCACTAATAGAGAGTGGCAGAATGGATAAAAAAACACGATACATCTCTATGCTGCCTACAAGAGACATATCTCTTAGACTTAAAGACACAAACGAACTAAAACTCAAAGGATGGAAAAAAGCATATCGAGCAAACAACACTCAAAAAAGAGCTGGAGTGACATATTAATCTCTGACAAAATAGACTTTAAAATCCACCACAAAGGATAAGGAAGGACACTATATAATGATTAAAAGGTCAATAGACCAGTAGGACATAAGTATAATAAATATTTATGCACCCAACGACAGGGATCAAAAATACATAAAACAAACTCTAACAACACTGAAAAGGCAGACAGACAGCTCCAGAATAGTAGTAGGAGACTTCAACACACCACTTTCGGTGAAGGACAGAAAATCCAGAAAGAAGCTCAG
>NW_004444155.1:451489-521697 GCF_000243295.1 Trichechus manatus latirostris
AAAAGCCCTGGCCTGGATGGTTTCACTGGAGAATTCTACCAAACTTTCAGAGAAGAGTTAACACCACTACTACTAAAGGTATTTCAGAGCATAGAAAAGATGGAATACTCCCAAACTCATTCTATGAAGCTGGCGTAACCCTGATACCAAATTCAGGTAAAGACACCACAAAAAAAGAAAATTACAGACCAATATCCCTCATGAACATTGATGCAAAACTCCTCCACAAAATTCTAGCCAATAGAATTCAGTAACATATCAAAAAAATAATTTACCATGATCAAGTGTATTTATCCCAGGTATGCAGGGATGGTTCAACATTAGAAAAACAATCAATGTAATCCATCACATTAATAAACAAAAGACAAAAACCACATGATCTTATCAGTAGATGCAGAAAATGCATTTGACAAAGTCCAGCACACATTCATGATAAAAACTCTCCAGAAAATAAGAAGGGAAATTCCTCAAAATAATGAAGGGCATTTATACAAAGCCAATAGCCAACATCATCGTAAATGGAGAGAGTCTGAAAGCAGTCCCCTTGAGAACAGGAACCAAACAAGGATGCCCTTTATCCTCACTCTTATTCAGTATTGTGCTGGAGGTCCTAGCCAGAGCAATTAGGCTAGAAAAAGAAATAAAGGGCATCCACATTGGTGGGGAAGAAGTCTGAGTATCTCTATTTGCAGATTATATGATCTTATACACAGAAAACCCCAAAGAATCTATAAGAAAACTACTGGAACTAAGAGAAGATTTCAGCAATGTATCAGAATACAAGATAAATATAAAAAAATCAGTTAGGTTCCTCTACACCAACAAAGAGAACTTCCAAGAGGAAATCACCAAATCAATACCATTTACAATAGCCCCCAAGAAGATAAAATACTTAGGAATAAATATAAGCAGAGACCTAAAAGACCTATGCAATGAAAACTACAAGACACTACTGCAAGAAACCAAAAGAGACCTACATAAGTGTAAAAACATAACTTGCTCATGGGTAGGAAGACTCAACATTGTGAAAATGTCAATTCTACCTAAAGCGATCTACAGATAGAATGCAATCCCGATCCAAATTCCAACGGCATTTTTTAAGGAGATGGAGAAACAAATCACCAACTTCACGTGGAAAGGGAAGAGGTCCTGGATAAGTGAAGAATTACTGAAGAAGAAGAACAAAGTGGGAGGCCTTACACTACCTGATTTTAGAGCCTATTTTACTGCCACAGTAGTCAAAATAGTCTGATATTGGTACAACAACAGATACATAGAGCAATGGAACAGAATTGAGAATCCAGACAAATACATCCACCTATTAGCAGCTGATATTTGACAAAGGCCCAATGTCCGTTAAATGGGGAAAAGACAGTCTCTTTAACAAATGGTGCTGGCATAACTGAATATCCATCTGCAAAAAACTGAAACAAGACCCATACCTCACACCATACACAAAAACTAACACAAAATGGATCAAAGACCTAAATATAAAATTGAAAACGATAAAGATCATTGAAAAAAAATAGGGACAATGCCAGGAGCCCTAATACATGGCATAAACACAATACGAACCATATGTAACAATGCACAAATACCAGAAGAGAAACTAGTTAACTGGGAGCTCCTAAAAATCAAACACTTATGCCCTTCAAAAGATTTCACCAAAAAGAGTCAAAAGACAACATACAGACTGGAAAAAAAATTTTGGCTATGACAAATCCGATCAGCATCTAATCTCTAAAACCTAGAAGATACTGCAAAACCTGAACAACAAAAAGACAAATAACCCACTTAAAAAAAGGGCAAAGGATACAAACAGGCACTTTGCCAAAGAAGACATTCAGGCGGCTAACACACCCATGAAAAAATGCTTACGATCATTAGCCATTAGAGAAATGCAGATCAACTGCAATGAGATACCATCTCACCCCAACAAGGCTAGCATTAATCCAAAAAACACAAAATAATAAATGCTGGAGAGGTTGTGGAGAGTCTGGACCACTTATACAGTGTTGGTGGGAAAGTCAAATGGTACAACCACTTTGGAAATCGATTTGGTGCTTCCTTAAAATGCTAGAAATAGAAGTACCATATGATCCAGCAATCCCTCTCCTTGAAATATATCCTACAGAAATAAGAGCCGGCACACAAATAGATATATGCACACCCATGTTCATTGCAGCACTGTTCACAATAGCAAAACATGGACTTAACCTGGGTGCCCATCAAAGGACTAATGGATAAACAAATTATGGTATATTTACACAATGGAATACTACACAACGATAAAGAACAATAATGAAGCCATGAAACATAACATGGAGGAATCTTAAAGGCATTATGCTGAGTGAATTTAGTCAGTCACAAAAGAACAAATAGTTTGTAAGACCACTATTATAAGAACTCAAGAAAAGGTTTAAATACAGAAGAAAAAATTATTTGATGGTTACGAAGGTGGAAAGGGAGGGAGAGGGTTATTCACTAACTAAATAGTAGACAAAAATTATCTTAAGCGAAGGACAGCACACACTACAGGGGAAGTCAGCACAACTGGACTAAACCAAAGCTAAGAAGTTTCCTGAATACAACCAAACACTTCGAGGGACAGAGTAGCAGAGGTGGGAGCCTGGGGACCGTGCTTTCAGGGGACATCTAGGTTAATTGGCATAAGAAAGTTTATTAAGAAAATATTCTGCATTCTACTTTGGTGAGTGTTGTCTGGGGTCTTAAAAGCTAGTAAGTGGCCATCTAAGATACATCAATTTGTTCCAGCCCACCTGGAGTAAAGGAGAATGTAGAACGCCAAAGTCCCAAGGAAAATATTAGCCCAAGAGACAGAAAGGGCCACAGAAACCAGAGACTTCAGCCTGAGACCAGAAGAACTAGATGGTGCCTCTCTTCCACCAATAACTCCCCTGACAGGGAACACAGCAGAGAGTCACTGATGGAGCAGGAGAAAGGTGGGGTGCAGAACTCAAATTCTAGTAAAAAGACCAGACTTAATGGTTTGACCGAGACTTGAGGAACCCCAGAAAGCACGGCCCCCGGACTCTCTGTCAACCCAGAGCTAAAACCATTCCCGAGGCCAACTTTTCAGACAAGGATTAGAGTGCACTATGGGACATAAAATGATACTTGTGAAGAGTGTGCTTCTTAGCCTACATACATACATGAGACTAAATGGGCAGCTCCTGTCCATAGGTGAGATGAGAAGGCAGAGAGGGTCAGGAGCTGGTTGAATGGATACAGGAAATCAGGGATGGAAAGGAGGAGTGTGCTGTCACACTATAGGGAGAGCAATTAGGGTCACATAATGATATGTATAAATTTTTGTATGAGTGACTCACTTGAATAGTAAACTTTCACTTAAAGTACAATAAAGTTTTTAAAAAAAAAGGAAAAATATTTCCAACAACAACAACAAAAAGAAATCAATCCACGTACTGTGTTGGAGCTAATTTGCTGCAAAAGATTTCTTTAAATATTTCAAAAGCAGAGATGTCACTTTGATGACTAATGTGCACCTGACAGCAGCTATCGTCTTTTCAGTTGCCTCTTGTGTATGCAAAACCTGGACAATGAAAAAGAAAGATAGAAGACGAATGTATACATTCTAAGTGTTGTGTTGGCAAAGGATATTGACTATCTCGTGGACTTCCTGAAGAGCTAACAAATCAGTGTTACATGAAAATATAACCAGAATGCTCCTTAGAAGCAAGGATGGCGAGTCTTCAGATAACATACTTTGTACATGTCGTCAGAAACACCAATTGCTAGAAAAGGTCATCATATTTTGTAAAGTAGTGGGTCACTGAAAATGGAGGAATCCCTCCATGAGATGGATTGACACAATAGCCACAACGATGGACTCAGACATCAACGATCATGAAGATGGCACAGGACCAGGCAACTTTTCCTTCTCTTACACATAAGGTCACCATGAGTCAGAGCCAGTGCAGTGGCAACTAACAATAAAAACAACAATGACTAATGATGTTAGCATTGTTTCATGTGCTTGTTCATTTGTATATCTTCTTTGGAAAAATATGTGTTCAATTTCTTTGCCCATTTTTTAATTGGAGTGTTTGTCTTCTTACTGTTGAGTTGTAAGCGTTCTTTGTTTTTGAGATATATGATTTTCTAATATTTTCTCCCGTTCTCGCATATTGATAGTATCCTTTGACACGCAATTTTTAATTTTGATGAAGTATGTGTGTATTTTGTAGATGCCCTGTTTTGGTTGAGGACATTGCCTTCTTGGCAGGGAAACTTCTAGTTTGTTGAGTGTTTTTATCATGAAATTGTGTTAGATTTTGTCAAATGCTTTTTCCACGTCTATTGAAATGATCTTGTGGTTTTTTTTTAATTGTGGTTTTTCCTTTATTAATATGGTATATTCCATTTACCAGTTTTTGTACATTGAATCTTGTATTCCTGGGTCATGATATATAATTCTTTTTATATGCTGCTGGATTTGGTTTGCTAGTATGTTGTTGAGGATATTTTTACTTCTATGCTGATAAGGGATATCGATCTTTAGTTCTTGTCTAATGATGTCTTTATTTGGTTTTGGTATTAGGGTAATATTGGGCTCATAAAATGAGTTAGGAATTATTCCCTCATCTTCTATTTTTTGTGTGCATGTGTGTGTGTGTATGTGTGTGAAGGGTTAGCGTTAATTCTTGTTTAAATGTTGGGTTGAACTCACCAGTGAATCCGTTTGATCCTGTGTTTCTTTGTGGGAGTTTTTGATTATGAACTCATTCTCTATACCTGATGTATTAGCTTCCTATGCCTACCATAACAATATATCACAATGTGAGTGGTTTTAAAGAACTTACTTATTGTCTCATAGCATTGGAGGTTAGTAGTCCAAATTCGGGATGTCAGCAGGGCCATGTTCTCTTGAAAGGCTCAAGGAGAAGATCCTTCCTTATCTCTCCTGGCTTCTGGTAGTCCTGGAAGTTCCTTGTTTTTCAGCTGCAGTGTAACTGTTGTCATATGACCGTCTTTCCTCTGTGTCTCTTCTCTTTCATAAGGACACCACTCAGATGGGATTACGACCTACCCTACTCTGGTGAGACCTCATTTTAACTTAACTGATAAATAACTGATAACATCTTCAAAGACCCTATTTCCAAACAAGTTCATGTTTATGGGTACTAGTTGTTAAGGCTTTAACATATCTTTTGGGAGGGGACAATTTAGTCCATGACATCTGGTATAGATCTGTTCAGATTTTTTATTTCTTCTTGAGTCCATTTGGTAGTTTGTATGTTTCTAGAAATTTGTTCACTTCTTCTAAGGTATTTATCTAATTTGTTGATATAAAATTGTTCATAGAATTCCATTATAATGTTTTTTATCTTTTTAAGATTGATAATAATGTCCCTCTTTCAATTCTGATTTTAGTAATTTGACACTTCTATCTTTTTTTTTGGTCAATCTCGCTAAACTTTTGTCAATTTTATTTATCTTTTCAAAGAAGCAACCTTTGGTTCATTGATTTTCTTTATTGTTTTTCTATTTTTTATTCATTTCTGCTCTAATCTTTATTATTTCCTTTATTCTACTTGCTTTGGGTTTAACTGGCTCTTTGTTTCTAATTACTTAAGGTAGAAGGCTAGGTTATTGATTGGAGATGTCTTCTTTTTTAATATTGGCATTTTACAGCTATACATTTCCCTCTAAGCACTGCTTTAGCTGCATTCCAAAGGTTTTGATTCACTTCAAATGTTTTCTCATTTTCTTTCTTATTTCTTCTTTGACCCATTGGAGTGTGTTGTTTAATTTCCACATACTTGTGAGTTTCTAAAGTATTCTTCTGTTGGGTTGATTTCTAATTGTCTTCTATTGTGGCTAGAATAAAGGAGTCCTGGTGGTGCAGTGATTAAGTGCTTGGCTGCTAACCAAAGGGTTGTCAGTTTGAACCTGCCAGCTGCTCTGCGGGAGAAAGATGTGGCAGTTTGCTTCTATAGAGATTTACAGCCGTGGAAAACCTATGGGACAGTTCTACTCTTCCTATAGGGCTGCTATGGATTGGAATCAACTCAATGGGTTGGGGTTTTTTTTTTAAAGTGGTTGGAGAACATACTTAGTATAATTTCAATCCTTTTAAATTTATTAAGGCTTGTTTTATGGCTCAACATATGGTCTGTTCTAGAGAATGTTCCAGATGTACTTAAGAGGTGAAGCATTCTACGTATGTCTGTTAGGTGTAGTTGGTTTATAATTGTGATCGTTAGGGTTGTGTGTTAACTCAGCTAGGCCATGATTCCCGGTATTGTGTGATTGTCCACCATTTTGTCATCTGATGTGATCTTCCTATGTGTTGTAAATCTTACCTATACGATATTAATGAGGCAGGATTAGAGGCACTTATGTTAATGAGGCAGGACTCAATCTACAAGATTAGGTTGTGTTTTAAGTCAATCTCTTTTGAGATAGAGAGAAGTGAACAGAGAGACAGGGGGACCTCATACCATCAAGAAAGCAGTGGCAGGAGAAGAGTGCGTCTTTTGGACATGGGGTCCCTGTGCTGAGAAGTGTAAGCTGTTTTGAAATGGTGAATGGATAGAGGCTGGAAGAGTTTTAAAGTGCCTAATAATAAAAGCCTAGATTGCCTTGAAGAGACTGTTGGTGGAATTATGAACATCAGAGACAATTCTGGTGAGGACTAAGAAAGAAGTGAGGAGGGCTCTTCCACTGGAGTTGGCACAGACAGCAAGAAGCAGCAGCAGAAACAGGAGACCAGCATGAGACAGGGCTGGAGCCGACCCACGGACCAAGAGAGATGAGTGCCTTTGCTCAGGAGGCTTCCTGCAAAGTGAGGTGCCTCTGAGCACTTATTGGTGGAGCTAGGCTTGCCGACCCATGGAGCAAGAGAGCTGAGTGCCTTCCAGCTGAAGTTTATTGGCCGAGTGGCATGCCTCCCGGCACTTATTGGTGTCGCTAAAGAGCTTTGGAACACTTTTCCCAGCAGTGCATATGCGGGTGACAAGGCCTGAAGGGCCCAGAGTCCAAGAAACAAGGAAGCAGAAACTGAAGAGACAAGGAACACAGGAAGCAGAGCAGCCTCAGTCTCAAAGGGTGAAACCATGGCCTCTGGGGTTTCAAATAATGGGGCCGTAGCCTCCTAGGTTTCAGAGTCAGATCTTCACCAGCTCAGTTCTGGAGTGTGGGACTGCCTTTCATGAGTGCCAGCAGGATGGGGCAGATCCACTGTCCAAAGCTGAGGGGGTAGGGCTGCCATGCCCAAGGGGCAGAAGAATGGGGCTGCTGGGCCCGAGGGCATATGGTTGCCACTCAGATGGACAAGGAGAATGAGACCACCCAAATGCGAGGAAGCGTAGTTGCCCTTCTAGTGGGCCTGGAAGGTGGAACTGAAGCCCAGGGCCGAGGGGCCTCTACCCAGAATCCAGAGGATGTGGCTAACACCCAGAGTCTGGAGGGCAGGTCCATTGCCTAAATGGTCTCAGAGGACCATTTTTATGCCTTGAGGGCTAATGTAATGTGTTCTGCTGACTTGCTTGGTGCCCATTTTCCCTTCTTTCCCTCTCGATTTCTCCCATTTGTAATGGTAATGTCTAGCTTGTGCTGTTCCACCATTGTATTTTGGCAGCAGATAACTTATAGTCTAGATTTCAAAGATGAAGAGGAATTTTTTTCAATTTTGAACTTGGAGTTGATTTGAGACTTCTATTCTTATTTGATGGGGACCTCATACCACTAAGAAAGTAGTGCAAGGAGAAGAGTGTGTCCTTTGGACACAGGATCCCTGCACTAAGAAGCTCCTAATCCAGGGGAAGATTGATGACAAGGACCTTCCCCCAGAGCTGACAGAGAGAGAAAGCCTTCCCCTGGAGCTGATGCCCTGAATTTGGACTTCTAACCTACTAGAGTGTAAGAGAATAAATTCTGTTTGTTGAAGCCATCCACTTCTGGTATTTCTGTTATAGCAGCACTAAGATAACCAAGACAATAGTATTATTCATACCTTCCATTTCCTTGTTAATATTCTTGACTAGCTGTTCTATCCATTATAGAAAGTAGGAAGTTGAACTCTCCAAATATTATTATTGTTTATTTCTATGTTCGGTTCTGTCAGTTTTTGCTTCTTATATTTTAATGCTCTGCTGTTAGTTGGAACCAGGCATATCTTACATTTGTATCAGCATGTATCCCTGGAAGTGGACATTTATATGTATATAACACAATTGAAGCATGGACCGGCACTATTTAAAACCATTACCAAATTACTGAGCTGTTTAGGGAATCTAAGGGGACTGAGTACTGCCCCTGCCTTGAGAGAGTGGGGTTTTAGGGTTGATATAATGTGGAATGGGGTGGTTGGAGGGTCTGAAAATACCAGGCCACCCATAAGGGTGGAAGATGACTACACACAAGTTTCACCTGCCCTCTCTTTTTGCCTTGGCCGTGGGTGGCCTTGGCGCATGTGAAAATCATACAAAAACAGGCAAATTGCAGGCTTCTCTTGCCCTCTGTGGATCCTGTGGTGTTGGATGGAACTTTTCTCCCTTTGCCCCACCAACTAGCTCAGCCTCCCTTCACCCATTCTCCTTTCCATCCCTGGTAGGGTTGCCAAATTCATCAAATAAGAATATAGGCCTATTAACCCATTTAACCATTGCTTCCCATCGACTCCAACTCATAGCGACCCTATAGGACAGAGTAGAACTGACACACAGGGTTTCCAAGGCTGTAAATCTTTACGGAATCAGACTGCCACATCTTTCTCCTGCAAAGCATCTGGTAGGTTCAAACCATAGACTTTTCAGGTAGCAGCTGAGCATTTAACCACTGCACCACTAGGGCTCCTTGAATACAGGCTACCCATTTAAGCAAGTATTTTGTAACATACCTGTACTAAAAAATTATTTGCTGTTTATCTGAAGTTCAAATTGAACTGGATATATTTTGTTTCTCCAGCAATCTTAGCTGTGTAGTCAGGACTGACTCTAGAAGTTATACTTTTATATTCTGTTGATTTACAGTGCATTGCCATTCCTGAAGGGACCAAGTATGGATTTGTCGCAGGTTCCCAGTTCATTACAGTTTTAAACTCTGACTTGGTAACGAATGAATGCTTTGGACAAGATTCAGATCCACGCACTGGCAGGACACACCCTCTTGCTTCCTTTGGTCCTGACGTTATTTCCTTTCTTTACCCATTTTTGGGCTACATACTTCATTTCTATTTTTAACTCCCCCACGTACTTCTTACCATTTTATGCCGTTTTCTCTTAGGACTCACTGAGAACTGTTATAGAAACCCTGTCTTCTTCCAGGAACATGCTCTCGAAGAGTGTTCCCATGCCTGGAAATGCACCATACATGATTCCGGAAATGGGGTGGAGGTGGAGAGCCAAAGATTTCCTCAGGCTTAGTTTTAGTGGTTGGTCACCAGGAAGTAGGTGCAAACTCTAAAGTGCAAAAAAACAAAAAGGAATTTCTGCCAAGAACCACCTCTGAGATAAAGCACATGGTTTCTGATGTCTCCTTCTGGAACCCCTCAGGCAAACTGGTGCCTTCCTGCCACCCAGCGAGGTCTGCCAGGTCTGAGTCAGAGGTGACACTTGGCCCCCAACGCTACCCTCGTGGTATCCAGTAGGAAATTTGGAACCAAAGTGTCTATTTGTGGTTCCTTGGCCTAGATTTCAAACATACATATTCTGAAATAATAGCGTTGTGTATCCACACCCGTAATTGCGAGCCTGTTATTAACTGGAATGTTTTGTGGATTTAAGATTTTTTTCTTCCAAACTGCTTTTGGTTACTTCTGTTTTATCCAGTATGATCTTGTTCTTCTGATCACGTAAGTACGATATCTTGTAGAAATCTGGGGAAAAAAAAAAAAAACAACAACTTGTAGTTAAAAAAATAACTAGTCCATATCCCTGTTTCTAGAAGTTCAGTTTAGGGTCGGATTTTTTCTGCGAGTCTCCCTCTCTAGCCTGTGCATACAGAGGAGATTTGGAGAGGATATCGAGTAGAGACTGGTGGGATTTATGGAAGAAGAGATAAGGAAAAGAACACAGGGGAAAGAGTGAATATGTTTAAAGGAGATTTGGAGAAAAGTTTGCTGGATGAGGTGCAAATGATTCTTTGTCTCCCCACCAAAAAATGTCATAAAATCTACATTATCTGCATATGCTTTTGGAATTGGATTTATATTGGGGGTGGAGAGAATAAAAGACATACTAAAGCTAGCCTTAAGACAAGAGCAGGGTTCCTCAAGTTACAAAATGAAAAGAACAGAGTTTTTTGTTTTTGTATTTTTTAATCCAATATCCCATCTTCTAGAGCAAGGATTGGCCAACCTTTTCTTTAAAGGTCCAGGTAGTAAATATTTTAGGCTTTCCTAGCCATATATGGTGTCTGTTGTCTCTTGTTGCGTATTCTTCTTCATTATATTTTACAGCCCTTTAAAAATTTGGAAACCATTTTTAGCTCGGGCAGTTGAGAAACAGGCCACGGTTTGCCAACTCCTGATCCGGAGGTAACTCATTTTAACATTTTGGAACAGAACCTTTCTGTATTTTTTTCGATTCATTTATGATTTTTTGTATAGTTTAAATTTTTTACAGAATTTTTAGTTATACTAAACATACTGTTAAGTAACCAGCTTTTTTTTAAAACATGGCACTCTATCTCCAGCATTTCCCATGTTACCGAATGTAACACATACTTTTTTGTGTTCATACGTTTGTAACACACACTTTAATGATTGCATGGTACGTAGTCCTAGGGCTCTACCAAGTATTCCCCTATTATTTTACTTCTAGGTTGTTTGCAGTTTTTCACTCCTAAAATTTGACACAAGTGAACAACTTGTACATCCAAATTTGGGAGCACCTCTAGTGACGATGAGGATGAGGATATGGAAAACTGGATTGCTCATACATTGCCAGTGGGAATGTATAATGGTATAGCCACTCTGAAAAACAGTTTGACATTTTCTTAAAAAGCTAAACATGCAACTACCACATGACCTAGTGATCACACTCTTGGGCAATTATACCAGAGAAAGAAAAACTACATTCACACAAAAACCTGTACACTAACGTTCACTGCAGCTTTACTTATAATAACCAAAAAATAGCAACAACCTAGATGTCTTTCAGAGAGTGAATGGATGAACAAACTATGGTAAATCCATACATTGTTGTCGTTAGGTACTGTTGAGTCGATTTTGACTCGTTGCAATACCATGTGACAGAATAGAACTGCCCCATAGGATTTCTAGGCTGTAATCTTTTTTTTTTTTCCTGTAAAAATTCCAAACCACCCCCCCCCCCCCAAAAAAAAAAACCAAACCCATTGCCGTCAAATTGACTCCAACCCATAGCACAACCCTACAGCCTTGGAAACCGTATGGGGCAGTTGTGCCCTGTCCACAGGTTCGCCATGAACCAGAATTGACGCGGCAGTCACGGGCCACTGGTTTAGCCACACTGAGTCAGTGAACACCATGAAGTTTATTTTCAAGGGAAATGTGTTTTCACTTTTTTTGATGCCTAGAGAAGTTATTTTTATTTTGTCGTTTTTGTTTTAATACCTGCTTTGTACACTCATTAACATCCACAGATTGATGATCCCATATAATAATCCCAAGGAGTAAAGCCAAATTTTATAAACAAAACTGAGATTCTGAGAGGATTGGTGACTTGCAGTGTGTATTTTTTTCCTTCTGTGAATTCTTTCTTTTTTGTTTTTTAGGATTTTTTTTATTGTGCTTTAGGTGAAAGTTTACAGATAAGTTAATTTCTCATTCAAAAATTTATACGCATATTGTTTTGTAACATTAGTTGCAATCGCCACAATGTAACAGCACACGTCCCCTTTCCACCCCGGGTTTCCTGTGTCCATTCGACCAGTTCCTGGCCCTTCCTGCCTTCTCATCCTGCTTTTGGACAGGAGCTGCCCATTTGGTCTTGTATATCTGATTGAACTAAGAAGCACATTTCTCACATGTATTATTTTTTGTTTTATAGTCCTGTCTAATCCTTGTCTGAAGAGCAGGCTTCAGGAGTGGTTTCAGTTCTGGGTTAGCAGAGTGTTTAGGGGTCATAGTTTAGGGAGTTCTCCAGTCTCTGTCAGGCCATTAAGTGTGGTCTTTTTCTGTGAATTTGAATTCTGTTCTACATTTTTCTCCTGCTCTCTCCATAGGCTGTAGTCTTTACAGGTCTTTCTTTCTCTTGTAGAGCCATTGGGTGGGTTCGAACTGCTATGGAATATTACTCAGCAACACAAAGGAATGAACTATTGATGATACATGTAACAATTTAGATGGACCTCAAGGGAATTATGCTGACTGAAAAAAGCCAGTCCCCAAAGGTTATATAGTGTATGATTCCATTTATATAATGTTCTCAAAATGACAAAATTATAGAGAAAGAAAACAGATTAGTGATTGCCACGGGTTCAGTAGGGGAGGCGGGGAGGCAGGTGGGTGTGACTATACAGGAGTAGCATGAGGGCCATCTTTGTGATAATGGAACAGTTCTGTATCTTTTTTAAGAAACCAAAGGAGGAAAGAGTTAAGGTTAACTGTATCAAGTACCTGCAGAGTCAATAAGATGAAGCCCAGTTTTTTTCTCCCCCTCTAACTCCCCATTCCTCCCTTCCCCCAGACCCTGGTAACCACTAATCTATTGTCTTGATTAATTTGCGTATTCCAGGTATTTCATACATAGGGACAGTGGTGGTTGAATGCTAGAATTCTTGCCATCCTTTGGGAGACCTGGATTTGATTCCCGGCCAATGCCCCTCATGCACAGCCACCACCTGTCTGTCACTGGAGGCTTGCGTGTTGTTATGATGCTGAACAGGTTTCAGCAGAGCTTCCAGACTACAATGGACTAGGAGTAAAGGCCAATCGAATCAGCCAGTGAAAACCCTATGGATCACAGTGGCCTAAACCACAACCAATTATGGGGATGGCACAGGACTGGGTAGCATTTTGTTCTATTGTGCATGCGTTTGCTGTGAATCATAGGCCAACTCTGCAGGAGCTAACAACAAGATATTTCATATAAGTAGGATCAAACAATATTTGTTCTTTTCTGTCTTATTTCTTTTAACATGTTTTCAAGGTTCATCCATGTGGTGGCATGTATCAGAACTTCATTTCTATTTTTGGCTGAGTAATATTCATTATGTACCACATTTAGTTTATGCATTCATCTAGTTGTTTCCACTCAGTTATATATCTTGATTGTGGAGGTGGTTACATAAAGCTACACATGTGATAACATTTCATAGAACTATATATACAAGTGAGTGCTTGTGAAATAATCTGAACAAATGTATGAAGTGTACTGATGTCAGTTTCCTAGTTTTGGTATCCTGTTGTAGTTATGAGAGATGTTACCATTGATGGAGGCTGAGTGAAAGGTGCATGAGACCCCTTGTGCTTTTTTTTTTTTTAAACATCTTGTGAACCTATAATTATTTCAAAATGAAAAGTTTTTAAAAATTCACATGAATGAACAACTATTACTTCCAAATTTGGAAACACCTCCAATTGTTTTTATAACAATCTATACTTGTAGAATTTCTGGGACCAGA
This sequence comes from Trichechus manatus latirostris, assembly GCF_000243295.1. Taxonomy (NCBI): domain Eukaryota; kingdom Metazoa; phylum Chordata; class Mammalia; order Sirenia; family Trichechidae; genus Trichechus; species Trichechus manatus. Next base: position 465,083 of record NW_004444155.1, read on the forward strand.
ATTTCTGTTTAAAGGATGTTATGTTGTTAAGTGCCATGGAGTTGGTTCCAACTCATAATGACCCTATGTACAACAGAACGAAACACTGCCGGGTCCTGCACCATTCTCACTATCGTTGTTATGCTTGAGCTTATTGTTGCAGCCATTGCGTCATTCCATCTCACTGAGGATCTTCCTCTTTTCCACTGAGCCTCCACTTTACCAAGCATGACGTCCTTCTCTAGGGACTGGTCCCTCCTAATAACATGTCCAAAGTACTTGAGACCAAGTCTCACCATCCTTGCTTCTAAGGAGCATTCTGGCTGTACTTCTTTGAAGAAAGATTTGTTCGTTCTTCTGGCTCCATGGTATGTTCGATATTCTTCACCAACACCATAATTCAAAGGTCTTTCTTATTCATTGTCCAGCATTCCAATGCGTACGCAGTGATTGAAAATATCATGGCTTGGGTCAGGCACATCTTAGTTCTCAAGGTGATATCTTTGCTTTTTAACACTTTAAAGAGGTCTTTTGCAGCAGATTTGCCCAGTGCAACGCGTCTTTTGATTTCTTGACTGCTGCTTCCGTGGGCGTTGATTGTGGATTCAAGTAAAATGAAATCCTTGACAATTTCAGTCTTTTCTCCGTTTGTCATGTTGCTTATTGGTCCAGTTGTGAGATTCTTGTTTTCTTTATGTTGATGTGTAATCCATACTGAAGGCTGTAGTCTTTGATCTTAATCAGTAAATACTTCAGGTCCTCTTCACTTTCAGCAAGCAAGGTTGTGTCATCTGCATATTGCAGGTAGTTAATGAGTCTTCCTCCAGTCCTGACACTGCGTTCTTCTTCTCAGATTATTTTCTCAGCATACAGATTGAATAAGTATGGTGAAAAGATACAACCCTGACACACACCTTTCTTGGTTTTAAACCACACAATATCCCCTTGTTCTGTTCAAATGACTGCCTTTCGGTCTATGTACAGATTCCGCATGAGCACAATTAGTGTTCTGGAATTCCCATTCTCTGCAGTGTTATCCGTAATTCGTTATGATCCACACAGTCTAATGCCTTTGCATAGTCAATGAAACAGGTAAGTATCTTTCTGGTATTCTTTGCTTTGAGCCAAGATCCATCTGACATCAGCAGTGGTATCCCTTGTTCCACATCCTCTTCTGAATCTGGCTTGATTTTCTGGCAGTTCCCTGCTGATGTACTGCTGTCACCATTTATGAATTATCTTCAGCATAATTTTACTCGTGTGTGATATTAGTGATATTTTTTGATAATTTCTGCATTCTGTCAGATCACCTTTCTTTGGAATGGGCACAAATATGGATCTCTTCCAGTCAGTTAGCCCAGGTAGCTGTCTTCCAAATTTCTTGGCGTAGATGAATGAATGCTTCCAGCATAGCATTGTTTGTTGAAACATCTCAATTGATATTCCATCAATTCCTGGAGACTTGTTGTTCGCCACTGCCTTCACTGCAGCTTGGACTTCTTCCTTTAATACCATTGATTCTTGATCATATGCTACTTCCTGAAATGGTTGAATGTTGACCAATTCTTTTTGGTACACTGACTGTGTGTATTCCTTCCACCTTCTTTTGATGCTTCCTGTGTTGTTCAGTATTTTGCCCATAGAATCCTTCAGTATTGCAACTTGAGGCCTGAATTTTTTCTCCAGTTCTTTAAGCTTGAGAAATTCTGAGCATGTTCTTCCCTTTTACTTTTCTAACTCCATATCTTTGCACATTTCATTATAATGCTTTACTTTGTCTTCTCGAGCCACACTTTGAAGTCTTTTGTTTGGCCCTTTCACTTCATCATTTCTTCTATTCACTTTAGCTACTCTACATTCAAGAGGAAGTTGTAAGAGTTCAAAGGATATGAGCATTTAAAAATAGATTTTAACTTTGCAAAACAATTTGGTACTTCCTTAAAAAGCTAGAAATAGGAGTACAAGATGATCCACCGATTCCACTCCGTGTAATGTATCCTAGAGAAATAAGCTGTCACATGAATAGACATATCAGATGCACACCCATGTTCACTGCAGCATTGTTCACAGTAGCAAAAAGATAGAAACAACCTAGATGTCTATCAACAGACGAATGAATAAACAAATTATGGTACATACAAACAATGGAATATTATGCAGTGATAAAGAACAATGATGAATCCTCAAAACATCTCACAACGTGGACGAATCTGGAGGGCATTATGCGGAGTGAAATTAGTCAGTCGCAAAAGGACAAATAAATTGTGTGAGACCACTATTGTAAGAACTCAAGAAGAGGTGGAAACACAGAAGAAAGCTTTCTTTGATGGTTATGAGGGTGGGGAGGGAGAGTGAGGGGAATTCACTAACTAGATAGTAGAAAAGAATCATCTTTGATGAAGGGAAGGGGAATATACAATGCAGGGAAAGACAGCACAACTGTAGCAGTGCAAAAGCTAAGAAGTTTCCTGAACACATCCAGACATTTTGAGGGACAGAGTAGCTGTGGCTGGCTCCTGGGAACCACAGTTTGGGGGGGACATCTAGGTCAACTGGTGTAACAAGGTTTATTAAGAATATGTTCTGCATCCCACTTTGGTGAATGGCGTCTGGGGTCTTAAAAGCTTGTGAGCAGCCATCTAAGATGCATAAATTGTTCGTAACCCACTTGGAGCAAAGGACAATGAAGAACACCAAAGACACAAGGAAAATATTAGCTCAAGATAACAAAAGGTCCACATAAACCAGAGAGTCCGTCAGCCTGAGATCAGAAGAGCTAGATGATGATACCTGGCTACCACCAATGACCCCCGTGACAGGGAACACAACAGAGAGTCCTGGACAGAGTGGGAGAAAAGTGTGGAGCAGAACTCAAATTCAGTAAAAAGACCAGACTTAATGGTCTGACAGAGACTGGAGGAACCCCAGAACCATGGCCCCTGGACACTCTGTTAACCCAGAAATAAAAGCATTCCCAAAGCCCACTCTTCAGAAAAAGATTAGACAGGCGTATAAAACAAAAAATAATACTTAGGAGGAATGTGCTTCTTAGTTCAGTCAGACACACGAGACCAAATGGGCGGCTCCTGTCCAGAGGCAGGATGAGAAGGCAGGAAAGGACAGGAACTGGTGGAATGAACACAAGAAACCTGGGGTGAAAAGGGAGAGTGTGCTGTCACATGTAGGGATTGCAACTAATGTCACATAACAATATCTATATAAATTTTTGTATGAGAAATTAACTTGAGCTGTGAACTTCCACCTAAAGCACAATAAAAAAAAAAAAAAAAGATTTCATCTTGCCATTCACATATGTTCCACCGTTTTTGCGGTTTTCCAGCTTGTATGAAGCTGCATTCCCTTCTCCCAGACTTGTGTATTTTAAATGTGAAAAATGCCGAGAACAATATTGAATATTTCAACGCTGACGTGGGGTGGGGGAGTGAAGTGGGGAGTGGCCCTGAACACCTCTTCATTGTTGAGTGTTTGTTAACAAATGCAGCATAGAGTCAGGCATATCCCAGACACAATGATTTTCTTAGGAAGGTTGGTGAAGACTAGGAACTACTTCATTGATGATCTAAAGTTTGCAAATAACCTGGTGTCTTCTAGGTATCCAGTACCATTTTCTTTCTGCAATCACAAAAAGATTTCATGTGAAGACATACTAATGATTATCTCACTGTGTCATCTAGAAACAGGTTAAAGTGTAATCATTTTATAGCTTGAGCAGTATCATTTAAAAAAAGGAAAAATACTAGTTTATAGTTATAGATACCTGCTTTATATGGAACACGGGAAAAAATCACCAGAGGGGCGAAACGTAAAGAGAAATGAACGGAAAACCTTACGTTAATGGCACAATGGAGCTTGCATTCCTGTCAGTCTGCGAAATCAGCCATGTGGGCTCCCAGTGCTTGGGTTGCAAGAGTTTCAGAGCCCAGCCAGATACTCAGCTCCAGCCTTCTCTGGGTGGGCTACAGGAGGCAGCAGGGTGATGTGGTTTGCCATGGACTGGGAGTTCTAAGCTTTGTATGCATTACCCGTTCAAGTCCTTGATTGTGCTACAAAACCTAGATTTATCACAGAAAACCATGTCATGTTGCAGATGCCTATCAGGAGAGAGGTCTGTGAAACAGGTCAAAGAAGAAAGCACACGTTGAGTGGATCTGAGAGAGGAGGGGCTACTTTGTCTTATTTTATAACGATAATAATTTGCTCTGATACCTGCTGCAGTAAGAACACTTACTTTAGGCATTTTCCTCAGGCCCTCAATTCTTGCTGAAGTAGTGTGAGTAACACAGTAATGCTGGTGGAAAAATTGTGTGTGCCTTCAGGTACATCCCCTCCGTCAAGAGGAAGAGCCTGTGTGTCCAATGCTTGCGTGCCCCATGTCTATCATTCCCAGCACCTTACTAATGCTTGTTTCACGTTTTTATTCTTCAATCAGGTCAAGGAAGTTGATCTGCCGAGTAATAGCTCACTCATGATTTTTAACACCTCTGCGTCACCACATCTGTATCAAATTGAGCAGCTGCAAGCCCTGGCTAATTACAGCATTGGCATTTCCTGCATGAACGAAGTAGGCTGGTCAGCAGTGAGCCCTTGGGTTCTGGCCAGCACGACTGAAGGAGGTATTTCTGAGTTCAGGATGAGTGTTGCCCTGATGTCATGACTCTTCCCAGTTGCCTGATTTAGAGTTTTGAACTTTGTTCTGTTTGGTCTTTGTCTCTGGAGGAGAGTGTTATTGAGGTGCCAATGAAAATGGGAAAGAGTGTATTTCCTTATACACTTTAAAAGGGTTTAGTGACAAATGTATACTTCCTGTGTATAGGTAATATTTTCTTTTACATAGGAAGATATTAATAGCAGCATGCTTTTTAAAGCATATATTCTTTTTAATTAAAATATATAAGAAGTTTTTACTCTTAGCATCAAACTCAAGAAAACTAATGAAGGTGAAGATGGCTAACCTTCACCAAACACCTGCTGTGTGCCAGGGACCATATTAGGTGCTTTACATGCATTATTTCATTATATTTTCACAGCAGCCCTGTGAAGTAGGTACTATTATCTCTCTAATCTTGCTCGAAACAAAAAATTTTTTTTGCACCTTTAACCTTTAAACAATTTTCTCTGAGTTGTTATTGATTTCTGAGATATTTCCTTTTCAAGATAATATTAAAATGGAAATTGCAGTTCTGTTCAATTTAAATATCACAGTTTCCATTATTTCCCAGTTTAGAGCTCTAGATTACTCAGAACCTCTTTCCCTTATTTCTATACGTGATTAGTGCTCTAATCTTAATATAGAGGATGGGGCAGATCTGGATCAGAACGTTGTAAAATAGTCTCTCTTCCCAAAATACAAACCTTTGAAAATTAATGCTGATATACTATGTTCTAATTTTTATTCAATTCAAAATACTTTCTAATTTCTATTTTGATTTTTTCCTTTGACCTATGAGTTATTTAAGTATATAACTTATTTTCCAAATATTTTGTAATTTTCTGGAGATCTTTGTATTATTTCTAATTTAATTCTTCTGGGTCAGAAAATATACTTTGTATAACTTAAATCCTTTTAAATTTACTGAGACTTGTTTTATGGCTCAAAATACGGTCTGCCTGGGAAAATGTTCTGTGTCCACTTGAAGAGATTGTGTGTTCTCTTAGTTCATGTTGGTTGATAGTGTTTTTCAAATCTGTACTTTTACTGATTTTATCTCTACTTGTTCTATTAATTACATAATGTAGAGCTAGGTGTTGAAATTTGCAGCTAAAATTTGGATTTACTTATTTCTATCTGAAGAGGACTTGAAGCACCTAGTGATGAAGATCAAAGACCACAGCCTTCAGTCTGGATTCCACCTCAACATAAAGAAAACAAAAATCATCACAACTGGACTAATAAGCAACATCATGATAAACAGAGAAAAGATGGATGTTGTCAAGAATTTCATTTTACTGGAATCCACAGTCAACAACCATGGAAGCAACAGTCAAGTAATCAAAAGATGCATTGCACTGGGCAAATCTGCTACAAAAGACCTTGTTAAAGTGTTGAAAAGCAAAGATGTCACCTTGAAGACTAAGGTGCACCTGACCCAAACCATGGTATTTTCAGTCTGCTCATATGCGTGTGAAAGCTGGAGGATGAATAAGGAAGACTGAAGAATAATTGATACCTTTGAATTGTGGTGTTGGACAAGAATATTGAGTATACCATGGACTACGAAAAGAATGAACAAATTTGTCTTGGAAGAAGTACAACCAGAATGCTCCTTAGAAGCAAAGATGGCAAGACTATATCTCACATACTTCGGACACATTATCAGGAGGGATGAGTTGCTGGAGAAGGACATCATGCTTGGTAAAGTAGAGGATTAGCGAAAAAGAAGAAGACCCTCAAGGAGATGGATTGACACAATAGCTGCAACAATGGATTCAAGCATAACGATTATTACGCTGACACAGGATCGGGTAATGTTTCGTTCTGTTGTGCATAGGGCAGCTACGAGTTGAAACCAACTGGACCCAACACCAACAACATCTGTAGTTCTACCATTTCTTGCTTCAAGTATCTTAGAAGTTCTGTAATTTTGTGCATAAATACTTAATATTGTTATGTCCTCCTGATAACTTGACCCTTTTATCTTGATGAAATGATCTTCTTTATCCTTGATAATACTTTTTGATCTGAAATGTACTTTGTCTGATATTAATGTAACCACTCAGTTTTATTTTGAATAGTCTTAGCATGGTAAAGCTTTGGTTTATTTTTACTTTTAACTTATTAATGTCTCTGTGGTTAATTTCTCACAATGGTTAAAGCTATGACTGCTAACCAAAAGGTCGACAATTTGAATCCACCAGGCGCTCCTTGGAAACCCTTTGGGGCAGTTCTACTCTGTCCTGTAGGGTCACTATGAGTCAGAATTGACCTGCCAGCAATGAGTTATTTAATTTCTCACATTGTAATTTTCACTCATTTTTATATCTTTCATGTCTCTACTTTTTGACCATATGGAATACAGTTATAACTTTTAATGTCCTTGTATGCTAATTCTAACATCTGTGTTATTTCTGGGGTGATTTCAATTGATTCCTTTATATTCCCATTATAGGTAATATTTTCCAGTTTCTCTTTGCATGCCTAGTAATCTTTGGTTGGGTTTCAGACATTGTGAATTTTACCTTGTTGAGTACTAGATATTTTTGTATTTCTTTAAGCATTGAACTTTATTCTGGAACACAGTTATGCTACTTGGAAATAGTTTGATCTTTTTTGGATCTTTTAAGATTTTTTAGGCAGGACCAGAGCAGTGCTTAGTCTAGGGCATCTCTGTCATTCTTTGGGGAGAATCAGCTTGCTTAGTTAATTACTTTCTTCAGCTCTTTTTCGCCTTTCAAAAATGTATTGAAATTCTTCTTCCACAGTTGACTTCTCTCTGCCTGTGAGTTTATAGTTTTTTAAATTTGCTACTGTCATCTTAAACCCTTTGCTGTCAAGTCAATTCCGACTCATTACAACCCTACAGGACAGAGTAGAACTGCCCCATAGGGTTTCCAAGGCTGTAAATCTTTACAGAAGTAGACTGTCGCGTCTTTCTCCCATGGAGCTGCTGGTGGGTTCAAACTGCTGACCTTTTGGTTAACAGCCAAGCAAAAACGCGTTTAGCCACTGCACCACCAGGGCCCCTACTGTCATAGTTTGGTGTATATTATTCCCTTTTTTTCTTCTTTCTATATATAACACATTTTTATTTCTAAAATGGATCGTTGATACATACTTTCTTGTAATTTGATTTTTTCTCCATCGTATAATTTTTTCATTTCAATATACATGCCACTACCAGTACGAGTTGCTGTTAATTCCAATTCATGGTGATCTCATGTGTTTCAGAATAGAACTGTGCTCTATAGGGTTTTCAGAAGTAGATCACCAGGCCTTTCTTCCAAGGAGCCTCTGGTTGACTCGAACCTCCACCTTTTAGGTTAGCAGCTGAGCTCATTAACTGTTTGTACTACCCAGGAACTCCATCAGTACACATAGATGTACCTAATTCTTTTCAATGGCTGCATAGTAAATATTCCATTGGATAAATGTATCAAAACCTGTTGTATTATGATTATTGATTGAGCATTACATTTATTCCTTTTTTGTCACTATTATGCCACAGTTAATATAGCATGAGCTGTGAGAGAGTTTTCTAGGATAAATTCCTGGAAGTAAAAATACTTGGTCAAAAGGTGTATTATTTTATTTTAATAAATATAGTCAAATTTCCTCTAACCAAATAACAATAATATAATAATCTTGCCTTGTTCCCCCAAATTATTATATGTATAATACATATGCACACACATATTTTTAATTAATTGGCTAATCAGTCAATGACTCTTAAGACTTTAGTAGACAGTTAAGAGCTTACTTTTAAAGGCGGAGCCAAGATGGCAGACTAAGCCATCTCGCTGCAACAAAGACCGGAAAAAACAAGTAAAACAGATACAGACGTCAGTCCTAGAACCCTGAACCTTAAATGAAGGGATAAAGTATTAGATTGGAAGTCACTGAGGAGAAGAAACTGATGGAAAACAGGGAAGGAATAGAGATATGGAATAGAGGTTCCTGACCAAACAGCATGACTCAGCCATGCCATCTTGGAATAAAGCCAAAAACCCCACATGCAGAAAAGCTCCTCCACAGAATTCCCAATAGGAGATAGAGGTGGATATACCCAGGACTAAGTAAGACCACATTTGCTAGCTGGAACTCAAGGAGGAGCCCAGGCTCTGTCACCCGGTAGCCACAGGAGCATGCTTCTAAAACCCCCACCCCTCTGGTGAACGGTGGCTATAACTGTTCCATCACGGCAACCCCGACTGCTGGGAACTGGAGTACCAACCTACCCTATTGCCCTCTTCCATATAGCCCCCTCTGCCCCTGCCTTTGCTGCCCCCTACCTTCCTCCTCTGCATTGCTGCCCAAGGCCCCAAGGGGTCCTGGCCCAGACCCCAGGCCCCTTCCCGCCAGCTTTGGACCCCTCCTGCCACCCACTGCGACATCCAGATAACCCTGCCAAGACCCAAGGCCCCTTCCTGCCAGCTCCAGACCCCTCCTGCCACCTTCTGCAGCAACCAGGGGACCCAGCCCAGACCTCAGACTCCTTCCCACCAGCTCCGGACTTCTCCCACTGCCCGCCGCGGCACCCAGGGGACATGACCTGGACCCTAGGCCCCTTCCTTCCAGCTCTGGACCCCTCCCACTTCATGCCGTGGCAACCAGGGGACGTGGCCTAGACCCCAGGCCCTTCCTTGCTGGCTCAGGACTCCCCCACAGACCGCAGTGGCCCTGCTCAGCCCAGTTCATGCTGCAGGCAAACAACCCATCTCTGCCCCTTCCCTTCCTGCTGGACCTGCCCTGCTGCACCACAGCTGAGTGACTGGCCCTGCACAACAGGACAAAGTGGTGAGAACTATCACACTTACAGATGAAGAAGCAACATAGCACGCCTGGCCCACCCGCCCAGACATAACCAAACAAAACAAAACAGCAGGACAAAAAAATATACAAGCAATAAATAAAATAATACCTGAATGTCTTGGAGACAGCAGACAGTATCGAAACATATTAAAAGAACAGGACAAGATATGGCCCCAGTAAGTGACCAGAATAAAGGAGAAGAAAAGACACTGGAACTACCTGATAGGGAATTCAAAAGTCTAATATTCAGGGCTCTCCAAAAGATTAAAAATGAGATCAAAGAGAATGCAGACAAAATCATAGAAAACACAGACAAAACCAACAAAAACCTAGCCAAAATCAAGGAAAACACAAAGCAATAGAAGAACTCAGGAAAATAATACAAGAACAAAATATCAAAATAAATAAACATTAGAAGTCATACAAAAACAACAATTAGAAATCCAAAGATAAATATCTTAGCCATCTAGTGCTGCTATAACAGAGATACCACAAGTGGATGGCTTTAACAAAAACAGAAGTTTATTCTCTCACAGTATAGTAGGCTACAAGTCCAAATTCAGGGTGTCAGCTCCAGGGGAAGATTTTCTCTGCTGGCTCTGGAGGAAGGTCCTTGTCATCAATTTGCCCCTGGATTAGGAGCTTTTCCACACAGGAACTGCAAGTCCAAAGGATGCACTCTGCTTCCAGTCCTTCTTTCTTGGTGGTATGAGATCCCCCACTCTCTGCTTGCTTCCCTTTCCTTTTATCTCTTGTAAGATAAAAGGTGGTGCAGGCCACACCCCAGAGAAACTCCCTTTACATTGGATCAGGGAGCTGACCTTAGTAAGGATGTTACAATCCCACCCTAATCCTGTCTAACATAATCTAATCTTGCCTTATTAACCACAAGCAGAGATTATGATTTACAACACATAGGAAAATTACAATCATAAAATGGAGAACCACCACACAATATTGGGAATCATGGCCCAGCAAAATTGATACACATATTTTTTGGAGACACAAGTCAATCCATGACAATAACCAACAAAATTTCAGAAATGAACAATGCAATAGAAGGTTTTAGAAGCAAATTTGAAACAACAGAAGACAGAATCAGTGAAATTGAAGACAAATACTTGGATGCCACCTGGAGGAAAAATCAAAGAAAATAAAGAAAACCTAAGAACTATGTGGGATACAACCAAGAGCAAAAATTTGCTTGCGATCAGAGTTCCAGAACGGGGTGGGGGGGAATGGAAAACACAGAGAGGATCATTGAAGATTTGCTGATAGAAAACTTCCCTAATATCATGAAAGATGAAAAGCTGATCATCCAGGATGCTCAATGAACCCCATATAGGATAGACCCCCAAAAGAGTGTCACCAAGACGTATAATCACACTCGCCAAAACCAAAGACAAAGAAGGAATCCTGAAAGTAGCTCAAGAAAAATGAAAAATCACATACTAAGGGGAAACAATAAGACTAAGTTCTGATTACTTAGCAGAAACCATGCAGGCAAGAAGCCAGTGGGAGGATATATATAAAACCTTGAAAGAAAAAAATTACCAGTGAAGGATAATGTACTTGCAAAACTGTGTCTGAAATATGATGGTGAAATTAGGACATTTCCAGATAAACAGAAATTAAGGGAATTTGTGAAAACGAAACCAAACTTACAAGAATTATTAAAGGGAGTCCTTCAGTTAGAGAACCAGCCACGCCAGACAACAGCCTGAATCTAAGACACAGGTTCGTATCAGCTAAATACCAACCTAGGTAACAAACTCTCAAGGATAAAACAAAACTAAAAGATTCAAAACAGGGAACTAGAGACATCAATCTGTAAATGACAACAATGTCAAAACAGTAAAAGGGGAAATGGTGAAAGAGTGAACTTTCAAATGGAGAGGAAGTCAAGGTGATATCAAGTGATAAAAGACTGGCTCAAACATAGGAAGAGCAAATTTCAAGGTAAACAAAGAAAGTTAACAAACGTATCAAAATAAGGAAAAGAAAGTCTCAGTAAAAACGCAAAATCTATAGTAACAAAAGAAATGACAAGAAATTTCACAAATAAAAGGAACTCAGCACAGGAGAGTAAGAGGAACAAAGAATATCAGCACCACGAAAAAAGCACTACAAAGTGACAGCAATAAATTCATACCTATTGATAATCACACTAAACGTAAATGGCTTAAATGCACCCATAAAGAGAGAGTGACAGAATGGATAAAAAAACATGACCCGTTAATATCCTGTCTATAAAGACACAGCTTAGAAACAAAGACATAAATATATTAAAAATCAAAGCATGGGGAAAAAAATCAGACAGCAACCAAAAAAGAATAGGAGTGGTAATATTAATCTCAGATAAAATAGACTTAAAGGTAAAATCTACCATAAAATACAAAGAAGGACATATATAATGATTAAAGGGATAGTCCACCATGACGACATAACCATAAGAAATATCTATACACCCAACAACGGGGCTCCAAAATACATAAAACAAACTAAAAGCACTGAAAAGAGAAACAGACAGTTCCACAATAATAGCAGGAGACTTCAACACACCATTCTTGGACAGAACCTCTAGAAAGAAACTGAGCAAAGATACAGAAGATCTTAAGGCCACAATCAACCATCTTGACCTCAGACATATATAGAACACTCCACCGAACAGCACCAAAGTATCTATTGTTTTCCAATGCATATGGAACATTCTCCAGAATAGACCACAACTTAGGCCCCAAAGCAACCTTCATTAAAATCCACAACATTGAGATGATACAATGCATCTTCTTTGATCATATCACCATAAAAGTAGAAATTAATAACAGGAAGAGCAAGGGAAAAGAATCGACTACATGGAAACTGAATAACACCCTGCTTAAAAAGCACTGGGTAATAGAAGAAATCAAAGATGGAATCAAGATATTTCTAGAATCAAATAAGAATGAAAACACATCATGCCAAAACCAGTGGGACACAGCTAAGGCAGTGCTCGGAGGTCCATTTATAGCAATAGGTGCAAACATGAAAAAAGAAGAAAGAGACAAAATCAAAATGTTAGCCCTACAATTCAAACAAAAAGAACAGCAGTAGAAGCCCACAGCCACCAGAAGAAAGGAACCAATAAAGAACGGAGCAGAAATAAATGAAATAGAGAGTAGAAAAACAGTAGAAAGAATCAACAAAACCAAAAGTTGGTTCTTTGAAAGGATCAACAAAATTGACAAACTATAGGCCAAATTAACGACAGAAAAACAGGAGGGGAAGCAAATGACCCAAATGAGAAGTGAAATGGGTGACATTACCACAGACCCAACTGAAATAAAAAGGATCATAACAGAGTACTATGAATAACTGTACTCCAACAAATTTGAAAACCTAGAGGAAATGGACAAATTTCTAGAAACACATTACCTACCTAAACTACCACAAACTGAGGTAAAAAAATCTGAACAGACCCATAACAGGAGAAGAAATTGTAAAGGTAATTTTAAAAAAAAATCCCCCCCAAAAAAAAAAAAAATGGATCAAAGACCTAAGTATAAAACCAAAAACTATAAAGATCATGGAAGAAAACATACAGTCAACGCTAGGGGCCCTAATATACAGCATAAACAGCATACAAACCATAATTAACAATATACCAACACCAGAAGTCAAGCTAGATAAATGGGATCTCCTAAAAATTAAACACTTAGGCTCATCAAAAGACTTCACCAAAAGTGTAAATAGAGAACCTATAGACTGGGAAAACAATTTTTAGCTATTACATATCCGTCAAAGCTCTAATCTCTAAAACCGTAGGAAAAGTCAACACCTCTACGATAAAAAGACAAGTAATCCAATTAACAAATGGGCAAAGTATATGACCAAACACTTTACCAAAGAAGACATTCAGGTAGCTAACAGGCGTATGAGGAAATGTTCATGATCACTAGCCATTAGAGAAGTGGAAATCAAAACTACGGTGAGATATCATCTCACGCCAACATTACTGGCATGAATAAAAAATCAAGAAATAACAAATATTGGAGAAGTTGCAGGGAGATTGCAACTCTTATGCACTGCGAGTACAACCACTATGGAAAACAATATGACGCTTCCTTAAAAAGCTAGAAATAGAAATACAATACAATCCAGCAATCCTACTCCTACAAGAGCCATTACATGAATAGACACATGGACACCCATGTTCATTGCAGCATTATTCACACTAGCAAAAAGATGGAAACAACCTAAGTGCCCTTCAAAAGACGAATGGATAAACTATGGTACACACACACAATGGAATACTATGCAACGATAAAGAACAATGATGAATCTGCAAAACATAGCAGGGATGAATCTGGAGGGCATTATGCTGAGTGAAATAAGGCAATCATGAAGGACAAATACTGTATGAGACCACTATTATAAAAACCCATAAAAAGTTTTCCACACAGAAAGAAACAAATCTTTGATGATTACGAGGGAGGGAAAGGATGGGGAGGGAAAAACACTAACTAGATAGTAGATAGCAGATAAATGGTAACTTTGGTGAAGGGTAAGACAGTACACAATACTGGGGAAATCAGCACAGCTTGACCAGGGCAAAGTCACAGAAGCTTCACAGACACATCCAGACCCACTGAGAGACTGAGCTACTGGGCTGAGAGCTGGGGACTATGGTCTCGGGGGACATCTAGCTCAATTGGCATAACATAACATATAAAGAAAATGTTCAACATACAACTGAGGTGAGTAGCGGCTGGGTTCTTAAAAGCCTGCGAGTGGCCATCTAAGATACATCTACTGGTCCCATCCCAGCTGGAGCAAAGGAGAATGAAGAAGACCAAAGACACAATGGAAAGATTAGTTCAAAGCACTAATGGAGCACAACTACTACAACCTCCACCATACTGATCCCAGAACTAGATGGTGCCCAGTTACCACCACTGACTGCTCTGGCAGAGATCACAATAAAGAGGGTCCCAGAGAGAGTGGGAGAAAAATATAGAACAAAATTCAAATTCACACATACACCCAAAAAGACCAGACTTGCTGGTCTGACAGAGACTGGAGAAACCCCGAGAATATGGACCCCAGACACCCTTTCAACTCAGTACTGGAGTCACTCCTGAGGTTCACCCTTCAGCCAAAGATTAGTCAGGTCTGTAGGGCCAACAGTAACACATGTGAGGGACATCCTTCATAGTTCAATCATGTATACGAGACTAAAGAGCACAACAGCCCATAAGCAAAGACGAGAAGGCAGGAAGGGACAGGAAAACTGGAAGAATGGAAACAGGGAACCTAAGGTGGAGAAGGGGAGAGTGTTGGCACATTGCAATTTTGGCAACCAATGTCACAAAACAATTTGTGTATTTAAGTGTTTAATTCTGTAAACTTTCACCTAAATCACAATTTTTAAAAAAGCTTGCTTTTAAAAGCTTATTTTGTAATTCGGTGGTCCTTCTAAAAGCACTATATCATTTGAGTGCTTTTCATACATTTGAAAACCAAGCACCCACAACCCAAGAAGAGAATGAATCTATTTGTGCTTTTCTTTATGACTCTTCAGCTTTCTCTCCTGTTTCTTTTCTAGCC
Source organism: Trichechus manatus latirostris (assembly GCF_000243295.1). Classification (NCBI taxonomy): domain Eukaryota; kingdom Metazoa; phylum Chordata; class Mammalia; order Sirenia; family Trichechidae; genus Trichechus; species Trichechus manatus. The sequence goes on from NW_004444155.1 coordinate 480,135, forward strand.
CCATCAGTAGCACCTTTGAATGTTACGGTGTTTCTGAATGAATCTAATAATAATGTGGACATCAGATGGATCAAACCTCCAATTGGGTGGCAGAATGGGGAACTCATGGGCTACCAGATATCCCACACATGGCACAATGCAGAAACTTCTGTAAGTATGAACCCTAAAACAGTGTGCTTAATTGTTTCCTTTAGAGTTGCTAACTTAATACTGTTTTAGAAGCTTTCATTTTGTTGTGAAAAGACCTGGTATTATTGAGTTACATGAGGCACCTTTCAGTGAGACATAAACAGTGTAGTAAAAATTAGAGATGACTGAGTAGTTTTAAAAATTCCAAGAAGTCTTTGGGGCTTTCCCCACTCCCTCATTCATCTATTCATTCATTTATTCAGTACATATGTATAGAACTCATTCTGAGGGCAAGGCCCTCTGCTATCCCCTGATTCTTGCTTTCAGGAAGTTTAGGACTTTATAGGAAGACAGTGTGGACTACCCAGATAACCATTGCATAACATCAGGGAGCTACAGGGCTTAGTAATTGGGAAATTCATAGCCTCTTGGAAGTTTCAGGGAACATATTTTCTGAAGGAGATTGTCAGGGATTAACCCCATCCTCATAGAGGATAGCAAGGGAAACCAGATTCTAAAGAAGATACTTAATTGAGTGAGTGCGCAAGTAAGCTAGCCACAGGAGCCAAAAGTAGACATGAGATTCAGTGGACCACAGCAAGACAGTTTATCACTCACAGTACAGCACACGGCAGGAGCATCAGCCTGATAGCCCCCAGGTCCATGGGGTGACACAATGGACCCAGATGGTGAGTCATACAGCTGAGGGACCCAGGGCCAAGGGCTTAGCGCCTTATGTAGCAATCATAAAACAAGCTCATCCCCTGCCCCACAGCAGTCATGCTGTGACCACCTTGAAATACTTTGCCTATGTGACCAGCCCCAGAAGTGGCTCAAGGTCAGAAGTTCGTTAGTCCTTATGACTTAGCACGCTCAGCAAGGACATACAAGGACACCAGGGCCCATGGCAGACTGCCTCTGTCAACAAAGGTGGTACTTGATCTGGGTCTGGAAAGATTTTGGCAAATGAAGATTGAAGAGAGAGTTTCAGGTAGAAAAAATAACATGAAGAAAGGCATAATGTGACAGCTTTAGGGGAATCACAACCTACGTGAAGGCCTGGAACATGAATTCTTCTATAAAGGCATACATAGTGTGAGGTCAAGTTGGATTGGGGAGTTGTAGCCCCAGTATGCAGGGTCCTGAAAGTTAGGCCAAGGTAGCAGATTGAATTTGGTATAGACAGCAAGGGAGTCTACAAAAATTTTGAAAACCAGGAATATAATCTGCGAGTTATATATTATGAAGATGTCTTACATTATTATTCTTTTACAAATAAGATAATTGAGTTTATTGATTTAAGTTACCTTCAAATCTGCCAGTAGAGCATTCTATAAAGAACTCTGGCCTATAAAGACTGACCAAGTAACTCAGTGGTGTGTCTTGCCCACTCTCTCAAGTAAATGAGTTGCCATCAAGTTGATTCCAACTCATAGCGAGGGCATTATGTTGAGTAGAACTGCCCTGTAGGATTTTCAGTGGCAGATTTTTCAGAAGTAGGTCACCAGGCCTTTCGTCCAAGATGTCTCTGGGTGGATTCAAACTTCAACCTTTTGGTTAGCAGCCAAGCACATCAACCATTTTCACTACCCTGTGACTCCCTGACTACTTTATAGGAAGACTTTATTGCCCACTAAGAATGAGTTGCTAGGAGGAAGCCAACATGGCACTATAGACAGAAGCACCACGCCATCCTTCCATAGCAAAGAGCCGAAAAACTAAAACGGAAACAAACGTCAGTTCTGGAACCCTAAGCATCAAATGAAGACATAAAGAACTCAGCCAAGCACTGAATGAAATAAGAAACTGTCAGAAAACAGAGAGCAAGGAGAGATATGTGCAGGGGTCCCCTATCAGCTAATGCGGCACGGATTCACCATCTTGGACTCCTGTCAAAGATCAGCAGACAGGGACTGCAGGAAAACAGCTTCACAGAGTTCCCAGCAGGAGACAGAGCACCCAATAACCAGCAATATATGCTTTTCCACCCCCTGTCTTTCTCCCTACTGCTACCCCTCTGCCACATCATAACTTGCTGTGGTCATTCAGCTGGCTGGGAAGTGTAGGGTCTGTGCCACGTGGATTCATCCCGCCCACATCAGAGAACAGCAGAGAGGGAGTATGGGAAAGCAGCTTCATGGAGCTCCCAGCAGGAGACAGAACAACTGCTAGACCTGCACTGCTGCACCATAGCTGAGTGACTGGCCCTGCTCATTGGACAAGGAAGTGAAAGGTATCATGCCCACAAATGAGTAAACAACAAAGAACGCACAGCCCACTGCTCAGATGTAACCAAGTAAAATAAAAAAGCAGGATGAAACAAACAAATCTACAATCAGGAAATGAAGGAAATAACTACTGAATGTCCTGAAGGCAGCAGACAATATCAAAACGTAAAAAATCAGGACACGATGGTTCCAGTAGGTGTCCAAAATAAAACACCAGATGACTTTCCAGTAGAATAAATTCACTAGAACTATCCTGATAGGGAATTCAAATCTCTAATATTCAGAGCTATCCAAGAGTTGAAGCAAAAAGCAGGCAAAAATGAGGAAAAAATAGACAAATTCATGGAAAAGGCAGAGAAAAAAATGGAAGAATTCAGGAAAATAATACAGGAACAAAATGCCAAAATAAATTCACACCTGGAAATCATACAAAAACAACAATTAAAAATCCAGAAGATAAATAAGATTTCAGAAATGGACAGTGTCATAGAGGAGCTGAGGAGCAGGTTTGAAATGATGGAAGACAGGATCAGCAAAATTGAAGACAAACACTTGGATACAACTGAGGAGAATTCAGAAAGAACGAAGAAAAATGAAGAAGCACTGAGAATTATGTGGGTTACAATCAAAAGCAAAAATTTGTGAATGATCGGAGTTCCAGAACGGGAAGAAAATGGAAAACACAGAGAGGATCACTGAAGAACTGCTGACAGAAAACTTTCCCAATATCATGAAAGATAAAAAGCTGACCATCCAGGAAGCTCAACGAACCCCATACAGGATAGATCCGAAAGGAAAATCATCAAGGCATATCGTAATCACACTCGCTAGAACCAAAGACAAAGAAAGAATCCTGAGAGCAGCTCGAAAAAAACAAAAAGTCACATACAGAGGAGAAACAATAAGACTAACCTCTGATTATTCAGCAGAAGCCATGCAGGCAACAAGACAATGGGATGACGTATATAAAACCTTGAAAGACAAAAATTGCCAACCAAGAATAATATATTCGGCAAAACTTTCATTCAGACATGATGGTGAAGTTAAGACATTACCAGATAAACAGAAATTAAGGGAATATGTAAAAACCAAACAAAACTTACAAGAATTATTAAAAGGAGTCCTTCAGTCTGAGAGCAAACAACATCAGACCACAGCCTGAATCTAGAACACAAAATTGTACCAGCCAGATACCAACCTAGGAAATGAACTCTCAAGGACTATCCAAAACCAAATGATTTACAACAGGGAACCAGAGAGGTTAATCTGTAAATGACAACATCAGAACAATAAAAGAGGCAATAAACGGTGTAGGTATAGAACTTTCTAATGGAGAGGAAGACAAGGCGTTACCAAGTAATAATAGACTGGTTCAAACCTAGGAAGATAAGGGTAAATTTCATGGTAACCACAAAGAATGTTAACAAACCTACTTATCAAAAATAAAGAAGAAAAACATAAAGTCTCAGTAAAAACAAACTCTACAAAAACAAAAGAAAAGAAAAAAAATCCCACAGAAGGAATTCAGCACAGGAGAGTAAGAGGAACAAAGAAAATGTCAGCACCACAAAAAAAAAGCACTACAAAATAACACTATACTTACACCTATCAGTAATTACAGTGAATGTAAATGTCCTCAATGCACCCATAAAGAGACAGAAACTGACTGAATGGATAAAAAAAAAAAAAGGGGATTCATCAATATGCTTTCTACAAGAGAGACACCTTAGAACAAAGATATGAATTTATTAAAAACCAAAGCATGGAAAAAAATATATCAAGCAAACAGCCACCAAAAAAGAGCAGAACTGGTAAGACTAATCTCAGGTAACACAGACTTTAAATCAAAATCTACCATAAAAGACAAAGAAGGGCACTATTTAATGATTAAAGGGACAATCCATCATGAAGACATAACCATAATAAACGTCTACGCACCCAATGACAGGGCTCCAAAATACATAAAACAAACTCTAACAGCACTGAAAAGAGAAATTGACAGTTCCACAATAATAGTAGGAGTCTTCAACACACCACTGTTTGTAAAGGACAGAACATCTAGAAAGAGACTCAACAAAGATACAGAAGAGCTAAAGGGAACAATCAGCCAACTTGATCTCATAGACATATATAGAACACCACCCAACAGCTGCAAAGTACACATTTTTTTCCAACGCACATGGAACATACTCCAGAATAGACCACATCTTAGACCACAGAGCAATCTTCAACAAAATCCAAAACATTGAGATAATACAAAGTATCTGACCACAATGCCATCAAGGTAGAAATTGAAAACAGGAAGAGTGAGGGGAAAAAAAAAATTAATTACATGGAAACTGAATAACAGCCTGCTTAAAAAGCACTGGGTAATAGAAGAAATCAAAGATGGAATCAAGATATTTCTAGAATCAAATGAGAATGAAAACATATCTTGCCAAAACCAGTGGGACACAGCTAAGGCAGTTCTCGGAGGTCCATTTATAGCAATAGGTGCACACATCAAAAAAGGAGACAAAATCTAAACGTTAGCCCTACAATTCAAACAAAAAGAAAAAGAACAGTGGTAGAAGCCCACAGCCACCAGAAGAAAGGAACCAATAAATAACATAGCAGAAATAAATGAAATAGGGCATAGAAAGAATCAACAAAACCAAAGTTGGTTCTTTGAAACGATCAACAAAATCGACAAACCATTCGCCAAACTGACACACACACACACACACACACAAAAAAAAAAAACAAAAAAAAAACAAAAAACGGAGAGGATGCAAATAACCAAAATAAGAAATGAAATGGGGGACATTACAACTGACCCAATTGAAATAAAAAGGATCATAACAAAGTATTATGAAAAACTATACTCCAACAAATTTGAAAACCTAGAGGAAATAGACAAATTTCTGGAAACACACTACCTACCCAAACAAACACAAAATGATGTTGAAAATCTGAACAGACCCATAACAAGAGAAGAGATTGACAAGATAGTTTAAAAAAAAAAAAACTTCCAACAAATAGAAGCCCTGGCCCAGATTGCTTCACTGGAAAATTCTACCAATCATTCAGAGAAGAGCTTACACCAGTACTACTCAAACTATTTCAGAACACAGAAAAGGATGCAACACTTCTGAATTCATTCTTTGAAGCCAGCATAACCCTGATACCAACACCAGGCAGAGACACCATGAAAAAAAACAAAATTACAGACCAGTATCTCTCATGAATACACATGTAAAACTTCTAGCCAATAGAATTCAGCATTATATCAAAAAAATAACACACCATGACCAAGTAAGATTCATACCAGGTATGCAGGGATGGTTCAACATTAGAAAATCAATCAACTTAATCCACCACATAAATAAAAGGAAAGAAAACAATCACATGATCATCTCAGTTGACACAGAAAAGGCATTCAACAAAGTCCAACACCCATTCCTGATAAAAACTCTGAATAAAATAGGTTTAGAAGGGAAATTTCTCAACATAATAAAGGACATCTATGCAAAACCAATGGGCAGCATCATTCTTAATGATGAGAGGTTGAAAATATTCCCCTTGAGAACAGGAACAACACAAGGATGCCCTTTATCACCACTTCTGTTTAACATTGTTCTGGAAGTCCTAGCTACATCAATAAGGCAAGAAAAATAAATAAAGGGCATCAAAATTGATACAAAGAAATTAAACTGTCCCTGTTTGCAGATGATATGATACTATACATACAAAACCCAAAGACTCCAAAAGAAACCTACTGGAACTAATAGATTCAGAAGAGTAGCAGGATACAAGATAAACATACAAAAATCAGTTGGATTCCTATACAGCAGTAAAGAGAACAATGAAAAGGAAATCAGGAAAACAATACAATTTATAATAGCCCCTAAAAGAATAAAATACTTAGGAATGAATCTAACCAGGGATGTAAAAGACCTATACAAAGAAAACTACAAAACACTACTGCAAGAAACCAAAAGATACCTACATAAATGGAAAAACATACCATGCTCATGGATAGATACACTCAACATTGTGAAAATGACAATACTACCCAAAGCAATTTACAAATACAATGCGCTCCTGATCCATATACCAACAACATTCTTTAAAGAGATGGAAAAACTAATCATTAACTTTATATGGAAAAGGAAGAAGCCACAAATAAGTAAAGCACTATTGATGAAGAAGAATAAAACAGGAGGACTTGCACTACCTGACCTCATAATTTTATGTTAAAGAGGATTAGGATGGGATTGTATAATACCCTTACTAAGGTCACATCCCTGATCCAATGTAAAAGGAGTTTCCCTAGGGTGTGGCCTGTACCACATTTTATCTTACAATGTATAAAAGGACACGGAAGCCAGCAGAGAATTGGGGACCTCCTACCACCAAGAAGGTATTGCCGGGAGCAGAGCTCATCCTTTGGACCTGAGGTTCCTGCACTGAGATGCTCCCAGACCAAGGGAAGACTGATGCATCACAAGGACCTTCCTTCTGACAGAGAGAGAAACCCTTCTCCTGGAGCTGATGCCCTGAATTTGGACTTGTAGCCTACTAGACTGTGAGAAGACAAATTTCTCTTTGTTTAGGCCATGTACTTGTGGTATTTCTTCTTACAGCAGCACTAAATGACTAAGACACTAGATAACTGGGGTTTTCTAAAAATTAAACACTTATGTTCATCAAAAGACTTCACCAAAAGAGTATACAAAGAACCTACAGACTGGGAAAAAAAATTCTGCCTATTACAAATCAGACAAAGGTCTCATCTTTAAAATCTACAAGAAAATCCAACACCTCTACAACAAAAAGACAATCCAGTTAAAAAATGGGCAAAGGAAATGAACAGGCACTTCACCAAAGAAGACATTCAAGCAGCCAACAGATACATGAGGAAATGCTCACAATCACTATCCATTAGAGAAATGTAGATCAAAACTGCAACGAGATACTGTGTCACCCCGGCATTACTGGCGCAAATCAAAAAAATAGAAAATAACAAAAGTTAGAGAGGCTGCAGGGAGACAGAAACTCTTATGCACTGCTGGTGGGAATGCAAAGCGACACAACTATTTTGGAAAATGATATAGTACTTCCCATAAAAAGCTAGAAATAGAAGTATTGTATGATCCAGCAATCCCACTGCTAGGAATAAATCCTAGAGGAATAAGAGTTGTCACACCAGTAGTCATATGCACATGCATGTTCATTGCAGCATTGTTTACAATAGCAAAAAGATGGAAACAACCTACATGCCCATCAACAGATGAATGGATAAACTATGGTACATATACACAGTAGAGTATTATGCAACAATAAAGAACAATGATGAATCTACAAAGCACCTCATAACATGGATGAATCTGGAGGACATTATACTGAGTGAAATAAGTCAATCACAAAAGGACAAATATTGCATGAGACCACTATTGTAAAAACTCATGAAAAGGTTTACACACAAAAACAGTCTTTGATGGTTATAAGGGAGGGGAGTGGTGGGGATGGAAAAACACTAAATAGACAATAGATAAGTGGTAACTTTGGTGAAGGGTAAGACAGTACACAATACTGGGGAAGCCAGCACAACTTGTACAAGGCAAGTTCATGGAAGCTCCATAGACACATCCAAACTCCCTGAGGGACCAAATTGCTGGGCAGAGGGCTGTGGGGACCATGGTCTCAGGGAACATTTAGCTCAATTGGCATAACATAGTTTATAAAGAAAATGTTCTACATCCTACTTTGGTGAGTAGCATCTGGGCATCTTAAAAGCCCATAAAAGGCCATCTAAGATACTCCACTGGTCTCACCCCTTCAGGAGCAAGGGACAATGAAGAAAACTAAAGATAGAAGGGAAAGATTACTTCAAAGGACTAATGCACGACATGTACCATGTCCTGCACCAGACTGAGTCCAGCACAACTAATGGTGCTTGGCTACCACCACTGACTGCTCTGACAGGGATCACGGTAGAGGGTTCGGGACAGTGCTAGAGAAAAATGTAGAACAAAATTCTAACTCACAAAAAAAGACCAGACTTACTGGCCTGACAGAGACTGGAGAAACCCCAAGAGTATGGCCCCCAGATACCCTTTCAGCTCAGTTAAGAAATCACTCCTGAGAGTCACCCTTCAGCCAAAGATTAGACAGGCCCATAAAACAAAACAAGACTAAAGAGGTACAACAGCCCAGGGACAAGGACTAGAAGGCAGGAGGGGACAGGAAAGCTGGTAATAGGGAACCCAAGGTCCAGAAGGAAGAGTGTTGACATGTCGTGTGGTTGTTAACCACTGTCATAAAACAATGTGTGTACTCTTGAATGAGAAACTAGTTTGTTTTGTAAACCTTCATGTGAAGTACAATTAAAAAAAAAAAAAGAATGGGTTGCTATGTGTCAGAATCAACTTGACAGCAACAAGTTTTTTTTTGTTTTTGTTTTTTTTAAAGAATGTATAGAATACTGGAAGGTATCCACTGGTTGTGAAAGAGCATAAGGGTATTGTGATGGGCACACTCTGCATTGAAGACAACCTCGCTCTCTCCCCCCTAAACCTCCATTGGCATCATTGACAGAAATCAACCAAGAATTTTTTATTCAGCTCTTCCTTTGGTAACTTGCTCCCCCTTTAAGGCCATTTAAAATGATCATTTAAAAGAGAATACAGCTTTTATACTTCTTCAACATATGGGGAAATAAGTTACCTGATTTAGAATGTCAAGGTTTGGCAGCTGAGTGGACCTATTAGACAATATGTGATAAAAACTCTAAAGGAACTGTGCTCTAACTGGAAGGGTTGGGAGCTGCCTCTGAAGCGTAAATCCTATAAAAGCCTGATGAGACATCGTTCCCTTCCTAAAGGCCTGTTTCATTGACAGATTAACAGCTGCACCCGCTGATGAACTGTTTTTAAAAGATTGACGCCTGCTTGAACAGTAAAGAAAAAAGAATGTACTCATGCAGGAGAAATGACTCATGCTTTCCTTTAAAATACATATTTTTGGTTATTCTTTTCAGAGACCTACTTACTTGAGACAAATTTTTCTGGTTCCTATTAGAGTAGATTAAGTCTGATGTATTTAGAAACAACCAATTACGTTATGAGCTGTCTCTGGGTCTTTCTGGTTAGATCTCATGTATTGTAATCCAGACCATGGCATCTGGTTCTGCCATCACCAAACTATACTCCTGTTGCCCACAAAAATGACTGAGGCAAAAATAAATAAATACAAGGTTGGACTGGCTTTGGGGTCAGCTGGATCCAGGTGTGCATAAGATATCATCAGGGCTCGGCCTCCCCCTCTCTGCCAACTATCTGTGTGGACCCCACTCCCAGGCCAGTAACCTCCGTGGTCCTTAGATGACTGCCAGCAGAAAACCTGGGCGGGGGGTGGGGGGCCGCTGGCGAGTTCCCTGAGGAAAATCAAGCCGCTAGTACTAGAAGAGGGAGGACTGTCCCTGCAGAGTCAAAGAGAATAGTTCTCCTCTACACTAACATCAGTGTTAACAAATGTTCTTTGAATACCAGCATGTACTTGGAACCAGGGGTGTGTTGATATGTCAGATACATTGTTAGGTGCTGTCAAGTCTGTTCCTGGCTCATGGTGACCCCATACACAATTGAGAGAAACACAGCCAAATCCTGTACTATTCAAGTGATTGGTTTCAAATCAGAGCGTTGTGACCTATAGGGTTTTCATCAGCTGATTTTTAGAAGTAGATTTCTAGAAATTGAACCCAGATTTCCTTCATGGAAGGTGAGAATACTACCACTGAAGTACCAATGCCCCCATATGTCAGATATAGCTCCTGCCTTATAACCTAACGCTGGCAAAATCTTCTTTAATTCAGAAAGGACTCTGGTATAAATGACTGTTTCATTTCACAATAGCAAAAACAAATGGCAAAAGATTCAACTTGTGAAATAGTGATTTCGTTCCTAAGTACCAGTGCTCTTCCAGTGGAAATGACTTTGTTAGGTGTCACTGCAGCCAAACCCAGAGGGCCATCTGATTTTGACTTCTGTCTAAAGTGTAAAGATCACCTGACCTAGAACAGAAGTACGGAGGCAGCTGAGTGATGATGCCTGAGTGTGGTTGGGTGGGCAGCTCCCAGACAGAGAGGAAGAGGGTTGATGTAGCACTGTCTCCTTTTGTGACACAAGGCGTCCATGGAAGGACAGATGCATTGGTTTCATTATTGGGACTGTCTCTTCTTTACTGTGATCATGGAAGCATGCCTCTTTTGTGTAGATTCAAATTTTTAACATCCTCGTGGCTTTTGTATAGGTCATCACATCAGAGTAATACAGCTTCTTGGAAGGAAAGGAGACAGAGTGAACAACTGCAACCCACTAATGATGTCCAAACCCTGTTTCAGTCACTGTCAACCTCACATCACTCAGCTTTTACCAAAACCACTGTTTTCCAACAGAGTAGTTGAGATTTATTCTTTTTCTTTTCCTGCCTCTGTTTATCTATCAGGAAGCAGACTATTGGAAGCAGTAGGTGATGGAAGTAGCGGGAAAAGAAGAGGACTTAGAAGTTCACTGTTTGTTCTGCCTCATAACAAATGAATAACAGGTTGTTATTTGTTCCAGTGAAAAAACCCATGTAAATGTAGTAGCTCCAGAGGATAAGCCTTTCCTTTCCTAGTCGTTTGTCAAAAGGCATTTATACAAGGTGTCTGTGAATGAACTGCATTTGCCCACTGCTGAGATGGGACAATCAAATGCTTCTCTTAGAGAAAGGCTGTTTTGCACAATGCTGAATGCTAAGTATACATGCATGAAGGTTCAGTAATTATGTTTCACTTCAGTAGGAATTTTATCTTTTCTCTGGTTGTCAGAAAATAGTGAATTCCAGCAGAAACTACAACAGTCTAAGAACAAACCAGTTTCTTTAAAGAGCTATAGGTCATCATCCCCACTTCCCCTCTTGGTCTGAGTGGAAGCTACTTCTTTAAAGTGGACCTTTTGAACTGTGAGGCTTGCTGAAGGGGAGGCTTGAGGAAAGCCTCATGAACGACTGCAGTGGAAAGCGCAGTGCACCATATGCCATTGTTGTTATTAAGGTGCCGTTCAGTCAGTCTGACGCATAGCGACCCTATGTACAACAGAATGGAACACTGCCCAGTCCTGTGCCATCTTCACAATTGTTGCAGTGTTTGAGCCCATTGTTGCAGCCACTGTGTCAATCCATTTCGTTGAGGGTCTTCCTCTTTTTCGTGGACCCTCTTTGTTACCAAGCTTGATGTCTTTCTCCAAGGACTGGTCCCTCCTGATAACATGTCCAAAGTACGTGAATGAAGTCTCACCATCCTCACTTCTTAGGAGCATTCTGGCTGTACTTCTTCCAAGACAGATTTGTTCATTCTTCTGGCAGTTTGTGGTATATTCAGTATTCTTCACCAATGCCATAATTCAAAGGCATCAATTCTTCTTCGGTCTTCCTTACTAATTGGCCAGCTTTCACATGCATATGAGGTGATTGAAAATACCATGGCTTGGGTCAGGTATGCCTTAGTCCTCAAGGTGACATCTTTACTGTTTAACACTTTAAAGAGGATCTTTGCAGCAGATTTGCTAAATGCATTGATTGTGGATCCAAGTAAAATGAAATCCTTGACAACTTCAATGTTTTCTCCATTTATTGTGTTACTTATTGGTCCAGTTACTTATTGGTCCAGTTGTGAGGTTTTTTTTTCTTTATAATGAGGTATAATCCATACTGAAGGCTGTAGTCTTTGATCTTCATCAGTGAGTGCTTCAAGTCCTCTTCGCTTTCAGCAAGCAAGGTTGTGTCATCTGCTTATTGCTGGTTGTTAAAGAGTCTTCCTCTAATCCTGATGCCTTGTTCTTTATATAGCCCAGTTTCTCAGATTATTTGCTCAGCATACAGATTGAATAAGTATGGTGAAAGTATACAACCCTGATGGACACCTTTTCTGATTTTAAGCCATGTAGTATCCCCTTGTTCAGTTCGAACAACTGCCTCTTTATCTGTGTACAGGTTCCTCACGAAAACAATTAGCATTCTGGAATTCCCATTTTTCGTGATGTTATCCATAGTTTGTTATGATCCACGCAGTCAAATGCCTTTGCGTAGTCAATAAAACACAGTTAAACACCTTTCTGGAATTCTCTGCCTTCAGCCAAGATCCGTCTGACATCAGCAGTGATATCCCTCGTTCCACATCCTATTCTGAATCAGGCTTGAATTTCTGGCAGTTCCCTGTCGATGTGCTGCTGCAACTGTTTTTGAATTACCTTCAGCGTAATTTTACTTGCATATGTTATTAATGATATTGTTTAATAATGTCCGCATTCTGTTGGATCTCCTTTCTTTGGAATGGTTACAAACATGGATCTCTTCCTGTCAGTTGGCCAGGTAGCTGTCTTCCAAATTTCTTCCATAGATGAGTGAATGCTTCCAGCATTGTATCCATTAGTTGAAACATCTCAGTTGGTATTCCATCAATTCCGAGTCTTGTTTTTCACCAGTGCCTTCAGTGCAGCTTGGACTTCTTCCTTCAGTACCATTGGTTCTTGATCATATCCTACCTCCTGAAATGGTTGAATGTTGACCAATTCTTTTTGGTACAGTGACTCTGTATTCCTTCCATCTTCTTTTGATGCTTTCTATGTTGTTCAATATTTTGCCCATAGACTCCTTCAGTATTGCAACTCAAGGTTTGAATTTTTTCTTCAATATTTTCAGCTTGAGAAATGCCGATCATGTTCTTCCCTTTTCGTTTTCTCACTCCAGGTCTTTGCACAGTTCTTGGTGATACTTTATTTTGTGTTATCGAGCTGCCCTTTGAAATCCTCTGTTCAGCTCTTTCACTTCATCATTTTTTCTATTAGCTTTAGCTACTGGATGTTCAAGAGCAAGTTTCAGAGTCTCTTCTGATATCCATTTTGGTCTTTTCTTTCTTTCTTGTCTCTTTTAATGACCTTTTGCTTTCTTTATGTATGAGGTCCTTGATGTCATCCCACAACTTGTCTAAGTGTTCAGTGCATCAAATCTATTCTTGAAATGGTCTTCAGATTTAGGTGAGATATACTCATGGTCATACTTTGGCTCTCATGGACTTGTTTTGATTTTCTTCAGCTTCATCTTGAACTTGCATATGAGCAATTGATGGTCTGTTCCACAGTCAGCCCCTGGCATTGTTCTGACTGATGATACTGAGCTTCTCCATCGTCTCTTTCCATAGATGTCAATTTGATTCCTGTGTATTCCATCTCTTCCATCTGGCAAGGTCCGCAGGTATAGTCACTGTTCCTATTGTTGAAAAAGGTATTGGCAATGAATAAGTCATTGATCTTGCATAATTCTATCTATCGTGTGATCTCTGGTGTTGTTTCTGTCATCAAGGCCGTATTTTCCAATTACTGATCCTCCTTCTTTACTTCCAACTTCTTCATTCCAATCACCAGTAATTATCAATGCACCTTGTTTGCGTGTTTGATCAGTTTCGCACTTCAGAATTTGGTAAAAATCTTCAATTTCTTCACCTTTGACCATGGTGGTTGGTGCATAAATTTGAATAATAGTCATATTAACTGGTCTTCCTTGTAGGTGTATGTATATTATCCTATCACTGACAGCACTGTACTTCATGATAGATCTTGAAACATTCTTTTTGACAATGAATGCGATGCTATTCCTCTTCAATTTGTCATTGCCTGCATAGTAGAACATATGATTGTCTGATTCAGAATGCCCAATACCAGTCCATTTCAGCTCACTGATGCCTAGGATATCGATGTTTATGTGTTCCATTTAATATTTGATGACTTCCAATTTTCCAAGATTCATACTTTGTACATTCCACATTCTGATTATTAATGGATGTTTGCAGCTGTTTCTTTTCATTTTGAGTTGTGTCACATCAGCAAATGAAGGTCCTGAAAGCTCAACTTCATCCACGTTATTAAGATCGAGTCTACATTGAAGAGGCAGTTCTTCCCCAGTCGTATTTTGAGTGTCTTTCAACCTGAGAGGCTCATCTTCTGGCGCTATATCAGACAGTGTTCTGCTGCTATTCATAAGGTTTTCATGTCCATTTCTTTAAAAAGTAGACTGCCAGGCCTGTTCTTCTTAGTCTGTCTTAGTCTGGAAGCTCCGCTAAAACCTGTCTACCAAGGTTGACCCTGCTGGTATTTGAAATACTTGTGGCATAGCTTCCAGCATCGCAGCAGCACGCAACTGGTGGCCAAATGACATTAGCACCCAGTTATGTATGCCTTCTTACTGCCCTTTGTCCAGAACAGTCCCTTCTGCAGTCAGAACAATACCACCATAGTTAGGGCTGTGACCTTTCCAGTCATTCACCACTTTGGGATGCTGGATCATCCCAGCGAGAAGGTCATTTGCATTGTACTTGCACTATACTCTTTGTATCATGACAGTCTTGTGACAGCAAAAGACTTGGCGGCTCACTTTGGATAAAATTCCGTGATGCAGCTAAGCTTCCAGCTCATGATTCATAACTGGAGGCAAGTAAGAACGGTGAAGAAAGCTCACCCTGTGGAGGAACATGAAACCCATGCCCAAAGTGAAGCTTGAGATAATCTCTGCATCTATCACATGGATTCCCTAAAGGAAAAGAGTTAGACACAACTTCATCTCTCAGAATTGTCCTTTCATTTTCCATTTTTTAGAAAACTGTTACTAAAGCTACATCTTCTTTATGCAAGGCAATTGAATTGGATACTTTTGAAAACTATTTCCCACTGATAGCTCAAATCAGAGTTGTGTGTGTGTGTGTATAGTTTGAGAACTTTCTTGGAAGCAGTCTTTGGGTGGGTTACAAACAGCTTACCTTTTTATCCCACAACTCTTATGTCACTTGCAAACCAAAAACTTTCTGGTATTTACTATATGGATATTTACTGTATCTTGACAAAGATACTGACTTTTTTTCTTCTGTTTTTCTTGATATCTCCTGCCTTCCAAATTAGAGCTCAAAATCCAAAGATAAGGTGCAAGTGCTATCTGTTCTCCTTGAAGTTGGAGCCCTGTTTTGTTCATCTTTGTGCTTTCTGGACATGGCCTTGGACTTGCTATGCAGGCATTTATGGCACCATGCACTCAGTGCATGAACCCAGCTGCACTGTCTGAACCAGCTGGAGAGTCTATCTTTGTGAATGGGACAGTTTTTGATCGGTATGGACTAGTTTTTTGCACCCATTCCCGTATATTTCCTCATAAAGTGTCCATAGACCTTTCATGAGAAAAGAATTCAGTGAGCAAATAAGTTTATAAAATATTGCATATTATAACTTCTTCTTTTTGGAGTCCCTGGTGGAGCAGTGGTTAAGAGCTCAGCTTCTAACCAAAAGGTCAGCAGTGCAAATCCACCAGCCGCTCCTTGGAAACCCTGTGTGGCAGTTCTACTCTGTCCTATAGGGTTGCTATAGGTCAGAATCGATTCGACAGCAATGAGCTTGGTTTTCAAGTCCCTGGGTGGTTGAAACATTTAACGCACTCATCTGCTAACCAAAAAATTGGGAGGTTCAAGTTCACCCAAAGGCACCTCGGAAGAAAAGCCTGGTAATCTGCTTCCTAAATACAAGCCATTGAGAACACTATGGAGTACAGTTCTTCTCTGACATACATAGGGTCACCATGAGTTGGAATGGACTCAGCAGCAACTAGTTTTATACCCTCTTCTTGAAGACTCACAGTGCACACTGGCAAGTTAAAATCTCTTAGATGTGCTGCAGTAAATGAACTGTTTAACTTTGACTCGGAAATTCCTAAACATTGGACAAAGAAGACTTATTGTTGTAAGTGTGGTTCTCTTGGAGCTTCTTGTTTTGGAATTGTACCATTAATGCTGGTAAATCTATATTTGGTAAGGGGTAGAGATCTTCCATTAAAATAAAGCTTCATAGCAGAGATTATCGTGGGCCTGAGACAACATGGTATGTAGAACCAACTTCCTTGAAGACCCAGGGAATCTGCAGTGCCCTCAAGGACTCTTTGGGCCTAGACCTCTGCTTGGAACGGCCTGCCAGGGGCTCCCAGGTGACAGAGTTGTGTGCCTGGATATTGGCATGTGCTCATCACATCTTCCTCTCATCATTTCTCCCTCTCCCTGTCAAAGGAGTGTAGAGAATGTGAGCTGGTGTCATTTTGAGGTATGAGGAATAGGAAGGGTTCTTGTGAGACAGTCCAGCCACAGGTCTGAAACACTTTGGAAAGAGGGGTACATTTTGCCTGGAGAAGAAACCTACAGTGGAGGTAAACTCCATGAATGGATCAAATAAACTTCTTGGTTTGGGGAACTAAATAACCTTGATGATTTTCTCTAATGCACTAGGACTTGGAAGATAACATTAGGTCAGTTCTGTAAGAGGGTCTTATAAGAAAAGAAGGTCCAACTATAGCACCTTATTAAACACAGTATAGTAATAATAATAGCCACCATTGATTACTTGCAGTGTGGCAGACGAAGTGCTAAGCACTTTATATAAAGGAAGTCACTTACCCCTATCATAAAAATGAGAAAGATATTATGATCATTTTTCAGTTGAGGAAGCTGAAGCTCAGAGATAATCAGTAACTTACCCAGGGTCACAAAGTTTGGAGTTGGCAGAACTGGGATAAGCCAGTGCTTTTCAGAGCTTCACTATTCTCCCTAGATGCTGTGGGCTTTTTTCATAATACAGTGACTCATTCAAATTCCATAGTGTGGCCTTTTGATGGAAAGAAGTAAGAACAGGACACATTTTGAAGAGTAAGACATGAGATTTTTGTACTGATACCTATGAATTTGAAGCCTTTTGAACAAGTCACCTTTGTTGCTATAAGATGACAGAACCTTTTTATCTGCTAGTCTTTTCCTCACTGAACATTACTGCTCTCTGAGGCAGTAAAATGAGCCATATGTTTAAACACAGTTATGAGTTATAGGTTGTGATTAGCAACAGCCCTTTTGATAACTGAAAACAAATTATCACTATAGCTGCCCTGACTAACTCTAATATATAAAAGGAGAAAAAAGAAGTTATATTCCCAAAGATAATGCTATTACTTTCCTCACAGGCAAGGTTCAGTGTGTCATGTTTTACATGTAAGTAAACTTGTAAATCTGTCTTAGAAGAAGTGCAACCAGAATGCTTCTTAGAAGCGAGGATGCTGAGACGTCGTCTCATGTACATTGGACATGTTATTGGGAGGGAACAGCCCCTGGAGAAGGACATCATGCTTGGTAAAGTAGAGGGTCCCCGAAAAAGAGGAAGACCCTCAAGGAGATGGATTGACACAGTGGCTGCAACAGTGGACTCAGACATAGCAAGGATTATGAGGATGGCATAGGACCGGCCAGTGTTTAGTTCTGTTGTACATAGGGTCACTATGAGTCAGAACTGACTTGACAACACCTAACAACAACAAAGTTGTAATCAAGTGTTGTATTATAGATCTGATTGCATGATCTGAAAATGCTCTTAGATTTTAAATTCCTTGAAGATACAGGCCTAGTGTTGGTTAAAAATGAAAGTTCACTAAATGAGAAATAATGCAGTTGGCTCATGGTGTGCAGCCCATGACCGACCAGACCACCTTGTGCCAGAGAAAGGGCCCACCTGCACCCTGCCAGCATGGAAGGTAATACACGCAGGGTAGATCCTGCTCATGGCTGATTTTAAATGTCGTCTGTAAACTCTCAAAATAAATATTTGGGGATATGGCTATGGGTATACCTTTTTTATATACTTGGCATCAAGACAGTATTGATGAATTACATCTCTTTTTTTTTACATGAATTATTTTAAAACAATATTTGAGATTACAATTTAAGGATATTCTTAGAAAAAAATTGTCAGGCTTCCACTGGAATATTTATTATTTACCTCTCTAATCACAACTTCAACATTTATTGTAATTCTGCCCCTAAAATGTGATAATTCTTGACATATCTTCAAAATGCATTACCAGTAACCGTTGGCCAGCTTTGTTGACATACTTCAAGATTCAGAATGATGACAACTATGAGGACAATGATTGCTACACTTGGGTAACATTTGATTTGGACCAGGGGCTGTTCCAAGCACTTTACACAGATTAGCTCCTTACATATCTTAACTCATGTAAGGAATAAAAACCCATTGCTGTTGAGTCGATTCAGACTCATAGCGACCTTGTAGAACAGAGTAGAACTGACCCATAGTTTCCAAGGAGCAGCTGGTGGATTCAAACTGCCGACCTTTTTGGTTAGCAACCTGAGCTCTCAACCACTGTGCCACAGGGCTCCAACTTAAGGAATAGGATGTGGAAATAAAAAGTAATTTCGCTAGGTTTTTATAGGCCCTTTGTTGTTGTTGTTACTTGCTGTTGAGTTGATTCTGATTCACGGTGACTCCATGTGCGTAGAGTAAAACTGCTCCATAGCGTTTTTGAGGCTGTAACCTTTCGGAAGCAGATTGCCAGGCCTGTCCCCCGAAGCACCTCTTGTTGAGTTCAAACCACCAACCTTTTGGCTAGTAGTCGAGTACTTAACCCTTTGATCCACCCAAGGAGTCTTATAGGCCCTAGTGAATAGTTATTATTAACTTCTTTTATATTTATTCCAAAAAGGTTAATTTTGTTGTTAGGAACTCTGTTCTTCTAGGTGTTTAATTCTTTCCCAGTCATGCATGACCTCTTATTTTGAGATAATTTCCCTCATAAATAATGCACTGTAGTTGAGCCTTTATAGGAAAAACATACGCAGCCAGAAACAGGCCCAATGTTCCTTGTCAGGCATGAGGTCCATTGTACTTTGAGGAGCTGTTGGGTAATACACATTATTAATAGACATATTATTAATAATAGACATATTATTTCTTAGCTGCGGGCCTGGCTCACTGCAGGCTCCATGACTGTGTGGGTTTGACTGTGGGTTACTATACTTGATGATTTTCTTCCCCTAAGAAATTAGAGAATACCAAACCTATTGCCATCGAGTCGATTCCAGGTTATAGCAACTCTATAGGACAGAGTAGAACTGCCCCATAGAGTTCCCAAGGCTGTAAATCTTTACAGAAGCAGACTGCCACATCTTCCTCCCATGGAGCGGCTGGCTGGTTCAAACTGCTGACCTTTCAGTTAGCAGCCAAGCACTTAACCACTGTGCCACCAGGGCTCCTTAGAGAATGACCCATAATCAAAACTGAGTTTGCCATAAATAAAATGCTCTATTTCTAAAAAAGATAAAGCCAGAATATACCAAAAATTGTTCATCTTCTTAGGGCGTCATTGCAGCCTTCACAGTCCTACACTTTTCATTTACAAAGCCCCCGCAAACACGAAATCAGTTTCTTACCCCAGAGAACATTGCTATAGTCAAGGTTTGGAAGCAGAGGGAACGTGTCGCATAAACAGTTCTAATTATTTTTTCAAACGTCGTTTTTTGTATTAATGGCTCACTGTTTCATTAAAGTGGCTTTAAAACAAATGAAAAATAAACCAGAATTTTGAAAATGGAGCAAACTGTGCATTTGTCCTAAGAAAACACAGCACCAGTGCCCTCTTAGATGTATGTTTTAGTCAAAAGTCTTGTAATTTCAAGGAGCAGGAGCCTACTTGTGCTGCTGCATGGGAGCAAGTGGTGCAAGTGAAGGTCCAGTGTGACTCTGGGGCGTTGAGCTGTGGGTGGTTCTGAGGCAAGGGGGCTTGAGGAGTCAGTCTTGCTCTTGTCGTCTGTGTGCACCTGCTACATGCCCCCTCTCTTTTCAGGTGCTTCTTTCCTGATTACTCTAAGTGCCACTCCTCAGGGCTCTAGTTCGCCAAGGCTCCAAGGCCTGAGGTTGCTGCTGGCCTGTCACAGGCCCCTCTGCTTGTCTTTGGTTCCACTGGCCATGGCCCAAGTGGGGAAGGGATGCTGTGGAAACATGGCCGCTGACCCCTTGGGTGTGGGTGTGTCTGGAATGGCTTTCCTCTGAAAGAAATGTGGAGAAGCCAACTACATGCCCTTGGCTTCTCAGTACTTCGTTTCATCCCCTTTCCTCTGTGTCTCCAGAAAGAGCTCTCTGAAGAAGTTGGCCAGAATGGCAGCCATGCTCAGATTCCTGTTCAAGTCCACAATGCCACATGCACAGTGAGGATCGCAGCCGTCACCAAAGGGGGAGTCGGGCCTTTCAGTGACCCAGTGAAAATATTCATCCCTGCACACGGTGAGAACTGGGGCCCTCTGATCAGCTGACAGAACGTGTCCGTCCAGAAAGTACACAAATTGTCAAAGAATAATCAGTGGAATGGATGGCTGTTTAAGAATGAAAAATAAGGCCAAAGGGGTTTTTGCAATGATACAGATAGCTAATATGATAGCATACTTCACAAAGTCACCAATACCAGAGTCCTTCTCTGCCAGTACTATCGATGATAACTTACTAGAAAACTTTGTCCTTTCAGAATACCAGATTTGCCTTATTTATCGGATATGCTTTAACTGATATATGTGACTGAGTTTTGTACAGGCAGTAGGACTAGTCCTTTGCTCTCTAAAATTGGTGCTGTTTATTAGTGTTTGTTTTGACATCCCACTTGCTATGTTTTAAGCAGTGCTACTTGCCATGTTATTATTCAGTCAAGTCTTGGCAAGACACTTTGTGATTTGATCTGTAAATAACATGAAGTGTTTCCCACAGAAGCTGTACTCAGACTGCCCCAGGCTCACTGAGCTAGATGCCTCGCCATACATGCTGGCTTTTGCCTGTTGTTGACATGTCCTTGGCCAGGTGCCACTGTGTGTGGTGGCCCAACTGCTGTGCTGACTTCCATAGACCAACGTAGCCACCTTTGTCTGACTCTGACCTGCCCTAGATTGTTCAGTTTTAAACACCTGTCATAAAATCCGTGCACAGACATCTTATCAATGTGACTTACACATTCACAAGTTCTTGGCCAAACATGGCCTTTGTACCCAGTAGCAGACAGGACTTGTGAGCAGACAGCTGAGTTCTCGACTATCTGTTCCCAGTGACCCTCAAGCATGCTCTCCTTTTTAGTGCTGGATGGGAACCATATTATGGTTTCTGCAGTCCACAGGCTCTGTACCAGAAGAACATTAGTAACTGGTGATGGGGAGATAAGCAGTCTGTATCTACCAGGTAGATATTCAAAGACAATGAGATTCTGATTCTAAAGGCACAGGTTAAAAAGTTAGAGTAAGACTACAGAATTTTCATCTTCACACACAATAAACTCTCCAAAATCTTAAAAAGCTTTACTATAAAGACAGTCCTTGCTTTGCATGATTCTGATATGCATAATTTTTAGGTACCACAATTTAGTTAAATAACGCCAGTTCCCCAACAGCACAGTTCAAGTTATAGTTTCCAACATAAATTAACTGTAATTGCACAAAGTATAAACCTCACCATAAACCCTCCAGTCCAAAAATCACTACAGAAATAACAAATGCATAGCATGATCATGACCAATCATGTCACTTCTTTCAAAGTCCACTGGTGATTGGTCAGTGTGCATCTGTCATTGGTTCACGCACAAAGACAGCAGTTGGGTTGCCTCCTTGTGTCCCAGTGGCAAAACCACAGGACATTTTACAAAAATGGATAACTGAATAACAAAGATGCAAGTTTAGCAAAGAAACAAGAAGTAATTATGTTGGAAATGAAATTCCAATTGAATGTAAATGGCATTAGAGAAGAAACAGCTGACTGAATGTTGGAATGTTGGCACTGCTGCTGCTCATGAGACTCTAACTATGCAGCCCGAGGAACTTAGTGAAGGCCAGCTTATCAACATAAATGAGAAAAGCAGCTGTGACAAAAAGGACGAAGATGTCCCAGAGAAAGTGACACTGGCAAAAAAAGGTCACAATTAAAGGAACTCTCAAAGGTATCTGACAACATTGAAAGCACAAAGGATAAAATGTTGGAAGCTGATCCAAGCTTAGAAAGTCTTGTGACAATGTGCCCAGCAGAGAAAAGCTGCTCTCTCTCTATTGTAAGTTACATGACAAGAAGGTAGCAAGCACCGTTCAAACTACTCTTGACAAATGTTTTACAAGGAAAGAAAACACTTTAATTCTCAATGATTTCTAATGTTTTAAATTGCAGTGTAACATAAATATTCATATTACTATAGATTTTTATTAATTTTAATTAAAATTTATAATTTCATTTTATTAATACTTTTAATAAAATTAATTTTAATTTGATTATATTTTTATTTAATTTTAATTTCATTCTGCACACTTATAACCACCATGAAGAGAATTTCCCATTAGTTATTAAGATCATTTTGCATGGTTTCTGCTTGCAGGGTTCAAGTGAGGATTGCCTGTGTTTGTAGATCACAAAAGATAAAATAATTAACTAAATTCCTAAAGCTTTTGACTGTGTGTTCTTCCTCATTACAAGCCAATGTTGTGTATTTTGAATCCAAAAGAGATGTTCTGAATTGCTTCTATTGGTATTTTACTAGCTTGGGTAGATTTTGCCCCCTCGTCAACCCCAGCGCCTGGCAACACAGATCCTGTGCTCATAATCCTTGGCTGCATCTGTGGATTCATTTTGATCGGGTTGATTTTCTATATATCTCTGGCCATCAGAAAAAGAGCCCAGGAAACAAGATTTGGGTAAGTTTCCCTGTTAACAATGTTTTGCCCAGATCTGATGAGGTTATTATGCCAAGTGATAATGCCTGTCTGTTGGCCAGCACCTCACATTGCAGCCAGCTGGTTGCCCTGTTTTATGCACACCCTGGAGTCAGTCAGTGTCTTTAATTAGGCAAATGCCTACAACAGTGACAATGGAGAAAGCCAAACCTAAAAACCTCTTTTACAGAGAAGAGATCAGCAGGCCTTCACTACTCAAACTGGGTTACTATGAAATGAAGATTTTTATTAGGAGGCTTAAAATGATCCCAGTTACTTAAAAACAAACAACAAAAAAGATAGTTATAGATAAAAATGCTAGAAGGAAATTCACCGAAGCATTAGCAACTCTCAGTGGTATAACAATGGGTGATTCTGTTTTCCGTTTTCCTATATTTTACACATTTTCTGTAATGATCAGTTATTTTTCTAATAGAGAAAAACACTGTGTTCTAAAATTCAAATTAAAAAGAAGCTATTTTCTTTCTTTTCTGTATTTCTTCTGTAACAAAACAGTAGTTAAATGTCAACAAAAATAAGAAGCCATGTTAAAGGCGCCTGTGAAAACAAGGTTGTGTGTGTAAATGTTGTTCTGGAACTCAGGTTTTGACTCCAGTGTTCTGCCGCTAGTTCGGATTTCCATGAAATCAGTTTATCACTCATGGGACAGGAAGCAGTGTTTTGTGAGAGTCAAGAGACAGCTTGGAATGGGACAGAGTGGGGGGTGGCTGTGTTTCAGAGGGGGCTGATGCTGTCTTTCATTGCTCTGCCTTAGGAATGCTATTCTATTAGAACTCTCTCCAAGATCTCCCATGGGTGTGGGGAGGGGCTTAAGAGTGTCCATCCCAGTCTTGGGGGTCAGTTCCCCTCAGTACTTACAACTCTATCTTTGCAATTATTATATATGAATATAATTCTCTCCATATAATTCTATTATATATGAATTCTAAGAAGGACTATTTTAAAGAAGTAGACAAAATCCGATCTAAATCCTGAACATAGAGTTGACTAGAATTCATCCCAGAAATGTCAAGCCACTTACATGAAAGTTTAGATATGGCATGTGGGCTCGTTATGAAACAAGTACAGAGAACCTCTGAAGAAGCTGCCACCGTAGCTCATTAATATGTATTGAGGGCCTGCTAGGTGTCAGGCACTGTGGAGTAGCCTGGGATCCAACAGTGAACAAAAGTAGGCACTGCTCCTGCCCTCGCAGGGCTCATAGTTAATGGTAGTCAGGCAATAATCAAGCAGTCGCACAAATAAATATAAAATGGTAACTCTGCAAAGGGGTCTGGAAGAGTATATCAATGAGAGAATTTGACTGTGTTGAAAAAATCAGGACAGATTTTCCTGACTGAGATCTGACCTGAGCTAAAGATCTGAAGAAAGAACAGGTATTAACTAGGTAAGGGTGAAGGGGAAGAGCGTTCCATCCAGAAAGAGTCTCACGTGCAAAAGCCCTGTGGTGGCAGGGAGCTTGGCATCCAGAGAGGAAGTCCTGGGACTGGACAAACAGAGTAATCGTTAAGCCAAACAGAAGTTTAAAACAGGTGAAAGGCTAATCACAGGTTATTTTTATCTATTTACTGAAGTCCATTCCCATGGGTCCTCATTACAAGACCCTGTGATGGCACCTTTTATTTGTTCATTTTTAATAGGAATAGCTTTATTTTCTACTTATAAAAGTAGCATTCTTATAGTTTAAAAAAAATCAGATTATAGAAAGCAAAGCTCATGTATAACACGGCTCACACACAGCCCCGGTCACTCTTTTGGCATATATCCTTCCAAATACTTTGCTCTGCATATGTATATATTATTTTTAAAACTGTATTTTCTCTTTTAAAATAATCTATGCACCCAAGATAAAGTTATTTTTAAATCTGTAACTTAGATTCACTAACTCTACATATTTTACCACCAAGTAGTCTAAAATAGTGACTAAATGTATTTTAATGCATCAATTATTTGCTGCATTTGCTGGTACTTACAGTTGTTTTGGTATTGCTGTGCAAGCCTAAAACAGATCTAAGGAAGGAAACATATTTCTTCTAACGGGAAATGTTTTTGTTGTAGAAGAGGCACTTTTGAAAGGCAGCATCTTCGTCTTTGTAGCCTCCTTGCGGAAATACCACCTGCTTCTCTTGCCCTGTTTTTATGGTGTGAGATCTCTTTGTCTTCACTCTCCCAGGAATGCATTCACAGAGGAGGATTCTGAATTAGTCGTGAATTATACAGCAAAGAAGTCCTTCTGTCGGCAAGCCGTCGAGCTCACTTGTAAGTTAGTTTTCGTTTCCTTTTTAGCAAAAGGTCAGAGTGTTTGAGAGCAAAGAAGCAACAACAAACCAATGGACAGATTTCTAGCAAAGGCAAAGAATGGATATTTTTAATGTACAGAATGTCTTCAGCAACCAGCAGGTAGGTAGGCAGACCCTGCTGTGGGCGTCCCTGCTGGCTGGTTTACTGGAAATCTAGAACTGTACTCATAATACCATGAGACGAGGAGGGAAAAAGAACTTTCTGGAGTGACAGAAGATTTAGGTAGACGGTAAGGATTTAAAGGAAAACAGCAAAGCAACTAACATCTCCGCCTCATTTCCTGCTGTTTTCCTGGCAACCAACTCAGGACAATTTGCTGACAGACTAATTTGTAGCAATTGTGGTTTGAGCTTTGCTGAATCAGAGATTGGGACCTTCTAGTTTGAAGAGTGGGACTAAACAGATAACCATGTTCTTGAGTAATTTCAGAAACAATATAGAAAATATGTGCAAGTATTATCAAATTCATGCCTTTGAATGTTTATCTCCTCTACATGCCCCCCCCCCACAAAAAAGGAAAGTGTAAGAGCGATGGAGTAAAGGTTGCCATGAAATAAAAATTTACTTGATGTAGAATATTTTTCATTTCCTTATCCTACTAATGTTCTAGAAGTTTTGACTTTTAGATGTCTCTGTTCTTACATTTAAAAAAAATTCTTCACTTAGACCTATTTATTTTCTCTCTCTCTCTCTCTCTCTTTTTATATTGGAGATAAGAAAGGACCATTTGGGTATAATTTTTTCTTTAAGAGCCAATGTGTCCTTTCTAATTATCCAAGGTTCCTGGGTGATGCAAATGGTTCTAATCCACATTTTTTTTTCTTTCAAAGGCTTGCTCATGTCTTAACTATGGCCCGAACAGTCATTTGCCAAGGAGTTATTGGTCTCTCTCTCGCTCCCGGTGAATTCTTTTTACGCCAGTAGTTACTGTCATTGTTTCACATCAACACCTTATTATGGAAGATGTTATTCTTCAGTTCCTTGACTTAAAATTAACACTTCCTGTATCACTGTAATGAGGTTTTATATACATATGTAGGAGTCCCTGAGTTAAGCACTCGACTACTAGCCAGAAGGTTGGCTGTTCAAACCTACCAAGAGGCACCTCAGAAGACAGGCCTGGTGATCTGTCACAGCCACTGAAAACCCTATGGAGCAGTTCTATTCTGCAATACATGGCGTCGTCATGAGTTGGAATCGGCTTGATGGCGCACAGCAACAGCAGTCTACCATATGTAGAACAGTAGCTAGCTCTCTGAATGTTTCCTGTGGTTTATGTGCCTCCTTCCCTAGCATGGGAGGACAGGGGGAAGTGTCCTCATGGTTTTGTACATTGTAGTTAGGGGCATAATAGTAAATAATCCACAAAGGGACCTATTGACTTCTCTTCCTTACTCCTTTAAGTCAAGGGGAAACCTCCCCTGTATGAATCTGATTGCTCGCCACTGCCGTTGCCAGACAACGAGAAGATGAGAAGAGAACAGTGGTTCTGATCTTAATAATCCTTCAGAATTCAACTTGCCCTGAAGGATTCATTTTACTTAGTTTAATCATAGCAGAATTAAGTGTGATATTATTATTGTTGAATTTTGGTGGAGAAATAATGGGTACAAAATGAAAAATAAAATGTTTTAACTATTTTACAGGACATTATAATTTTAAATATATTCAAATGACAGAAAGCATACTGACAACTCATACATACTCTGTCACTCCTTTTATAGTACATAGCTTGGGCATCAGCGAGGAACTGCAAAATAAGCTAGAAGATGTTGTGATTGACAGAAATCTTTTAATTATTGGAAAAATTCTGGGTGAAGGTTAGTAATTTAGATTAATTCTTTTAAAATGTATGTTTATTTCTTAAATACCATTTTTATGACTGAGTTATAATACAAACAGTTGCTTTATAATTTAAAGTTGGATAAAGTCAGTAGTGATGTTTGAAAGTCATATTTGACATATGAAAAGGACCTCACACGTGCAGTAGGCCCTTGAAAAATATTAATTCCCTTTTTTCCTTGAAAAGCATGCAATTCATTGGTCTGTTTCCTTTGCACTTTAAACTTATTCCTCCAATTTTTAAGTTTATTTTTCCTGACATTTCCTGATAAACAGGAACAAAGGTGAAAATATGTATTTAATTTGTTAAATTGATCTTAGATAAATGATAATGGTATTAAGAGTATGTGCTTTATGAACTTCCATAATATTTTCCATGTTGTCCTATAAATTTCTTGGGTTAGGTATCATGCTTAATGAAGTGACGAGCTGAGTTAAAGCTGAGCCAACGAAGCTCGTGATAAACAGAAGGCTGGTGTGTGGCAGGTGTCCCTGGACACAGTGTGGGCAGCCCGGCAGGCTCAGCCCAGCTGTCTGTGCACTGGTCATTCTCTGACCACATGAAAACAGCAGCTCTAGCATGATGGTGTTCCTGTGGCCAGGGGAGATTTTGCACAAGGTCAATATAGATGTTGTTTTACTTCACAGGAGAATTTGGATCTGTCATGGAAGGAAATCTTGATCAGCAAGATGGGACCTCTCAGAAGGTAGCAGTGAAGACCATGAAGTGTGAGTTATCACTGATTAAACCCAGTCTTCTGTGGGTGGGTGGCTGCTTTAGTTTCAGGTGTTCCGTAAGTCTGGAGACGGCATTTCTGTGTGGTGATCATCGCTGGTGGGTCAGAAGGCTGTCGAGAACACCCTGTCCCAGAGGGAAAGTTACTAAAATGAATGCTTCATACCTGAGTTATATGTTCTCTACACTTAAGGCAATGGCATTGGTTACTTTTACTATCTATGTGTATCTATATGTATATTTATCTATCTGTCTATCTGTGGGGATGATGGTGTTTCAACAGTAGAATTCTCTCCTGCCATGCGGGAGACCTGAATTTGATTTGTGACCAATGAACCTCATGCACAGCCATCACCTGTCTGTCAGTAGAGGCTTGTGTGTTGCTATGATGCTGAACAGATTTCAGCAGAGCTTCCAGACTAAGACAGACTAGGAAGAAAGGGCTGGTGATCTACTTCTGAAAAATCAGCCAGTGAAAACCCTATGGATCCCAACTATTTGATCCACACCTGATCATGGAGTCACCATGAGTCAGGGCCAACTCAATGAAAGGTAACAACATCCATCCGTCCGTCCGTCCGTCCATCCATCTATCTGTCCATCTATAATAGGGTAAAGCTAATGACTCCAAAATATGGCATGAATTACTGAGGCAAGGGTGACCTGGTAACAACACCTGACTCCAGGTGTAGGTCTGGCTAACTCAACGGGGCCCTTTCCTCATTGAGGACTTTTTGCCTGGCCCTCA
The DNA here is from genome assembly GCF_000243295.1 of Trichechus manatus latirostris. Taxonomy (NCBI): domain Eukaryota; kingdom Metazoa; phylum Chordata; class Mammalia; order Sirenia; family Trichechidae; genus Trichechus; species Trichechus manatus. The sequence goes on from NW_004444155.1 coordinate 508,757, forward strand.
GGAAGCCGTGGGCTGCCTCCCAGGTGAGCTCCTCAAAGAGAAGAGAAATATTCAGTCAGAGGCATATGAAGAGCTGTGATCACAAGCTAGAACCTCCAAGCAAGCTGGAAAGAGCCAGCAGCCAGGACAGGAAGAACCTTGTGAGCCAAAACGAAGAGTCTTATTTTATCCTGCAAGTAGTAGATAGCTATTAAAGATCTTAAACAGATGGAGAACAAGAGAAGACTATATTCTAGAAGGTTCACTTTGGTGCCATTGTGGAGAATGAATTAGAGCATTGACAAAATAGTGGCAGATTCTGGTTAGGACACTATAGAATCTGTACAGTTATCTATACAGACGAGACTAAGGCTTAGAAAAATGGTGGCTTGTTTAAGTCAAATAGCCAGAAAAGGGTAAGGATGTGTGGGACATTTTCAGCATCATAAGATGACCGGGAAGCTGTAGCAGAACATAGCAGCATTTCCCACCACATCTTTTTCCTGGGAAGTGCATATCGGGGTCTGGGGCCATACTAACTGCCTAAGTTTGATTCTTCAGGTGTCCAGCTGGTTATAGCCCATCACCTGGGGACCCATAAAATTGTGGATTTTTACCTGTTGGCATTTGGCCTGCATTCTTTATCACAGTTCATGTGAATGAAAATTATTTGTGGCTCAGTTTGATAATATTTTTGAAGAAAATTATTTGTTGCTCAGTTGCTACTTCATTAACCCCCTATATATGTTCAACACTAGTTTTGATAAAGGAGTAAAGTAAAATTAATTTCTTCCTAAAATTTAAATCCACTGTTTGCTGGGAAATAAAGCATAAGTCAGATTACAAGCATAGATTGAGACTTTTTTAACCAAAATTAGAAGCTGATATTTTAATTCAGTTATAAAAAGCAATCTTAATAACCAAGTCATAGGGTCAGTGCTTTTCACTTTTTAAAGCTTTTTATATATATAATAATGGCCAATACTAATATAATACTTACTGTGTGCCTAAAGGAAACCCTGGTGGCATAGTGGTTAAGAGATACGGCTGCTAACCAAAAGGTTGGCAGTTCGAATCCACCAGGCGCTCCTTGGAAACCCTATGGGGCAGTTCTACTCTGTCCTTTAGGGTGGCTATGAGTCGGAACCGACTTGACAGCAGGGTTTTTTTTTGGCATAGTTCCGACTCATAGCCACCCTAAAGGACAGAGTAGAACTGCCCCATAGGGTTTCCAAGGAGCGCCTGGTGGATTCGAACTGCCAACCTTTTGGTTAGCAGCCGTATCTCTTAACCACTATGCCACCAGGGTCCCATGTGCCAAAGGGCATTGCAATTATTCCTGCATCTCAGCTGTACAGTAGTCCTAGGAAGCAGGTTCAATTATTGCCCCTCAGAAACCAGGACACTCTGAAGTTAGAATACTCATCCGAGCTGAATTCAAACAGCGTGGAGCCAGAGTCTGGGTGCTGAGCTAGTCTCGACACCCTTCTACCTCCTGGATTATTTTACTTGATCCTCATAATGTGTCTGTGAGGAGATTCCTTCCTTATCCCCACTTTACAGATTATAAAGGCAGAGGTTAAGAAGCCTAGTGTAAGGAGCTGGGCCTGGACCCTGCTTCTTCTCTGGCTGTGGCTCTGCTGTTCTTTTAACTTGATTAGAATAATCTGTAGGTATATTAATTCTATCCATGCTAATTATTAATACCACCACCTGTCAGTTTGTTATACTGGCTTGCATGTTGCTATGACACTGGAGTCTATGCCATCGGTATTCGCGATGTCAGCAGGTTCACCCATGGTGGGCAGGTTTCAATGGAGCTTCTAGGCTAAGACACGAAGAAGAAAGGCCTGGTGATCTACTTCTGAAAATTAGCCTATGTAAACCTTGTGGATCACAACAGAAAACTGTCTGATACAGTGCTGGAAGATGAGCCCCATAGGTTGGAAGGCACACACTCAAAATATACAGTGGCCGCAACAATGGACTCAAGCATAACAAGGATCGTGTTATAATTCTTATTGATTTAAGGTTACCCAGGAAACAGGAGCTGTCAACATCTCATTCGGTTGTACATAATGTTGCCATGACTCAGAGCCAACTTGACAGCAACTAGAAAGAATAGTTATCAATGATTGAAAGAATAGTCCCTGACTTCAAAATTCCCAGGCTCATCTACAGTTGCCTGGAGCTCTGTCCCTCAGGAAGTGTTTGCCAGCAGATTCCTACCCCTTCTGTTCCACCTGCCTGGTTGTGTCAAAGGGACAAAGTTGGCAGACATTTATGAGTCGGAATTGACTTGGTGGCAGTGGGTATTTCATGAAGGGCAGAATAACCATCCAGCTTTGGGATGCCTTGGGAGCTCCTTTCTATACATACACCTAAATGTGAAAAAAACAGAGCCAGTTAACAAGAGCCCTTGTTATAGGCCCTTGTCAAACCTGGTCAGACATTTTAAATGTCTCTCTAAAGTTGGTTTAATTCCAAAAATTTGGTATGAAAGTACATCCAGCTCACAAGGTATGATTGAGCAACCAGACTTGCAGGACACTTGCTGATAAAAAGGGAGAGATGTGGTATTCTTTCTTTTATTAAGGCAAAAATATATGCAACAGGTCAGTTGGAATTGGTTTTAGTTTTAGAGAACAGAATTGCTATTGTTCCTCTTCCCTTAACTGAGTAAATTATTCATGTCTAATGTTTGCCCGTTTTTCCTTTAGTGGACAACTTTTCACAGCGAGAGATAGAGGAGTTTCTCAGTGAGGCAGCATGCATGAAAGACTTCAGCCACCAAAACGTCATCAGACTTCTAGGTACTTCAGAGAAGTGCTGGGTTGACTTGCCAAAGGGGCTCAGCTAATCTAGTCCGTGCCAAAAGAAAAAATCTGTGGTGCAGATAAATTTACCCTTTATGTAACCCAAATTAATTTATTACATTGTAGTTTTCACTGAGAACATTTATTCTTACAATTACATTTTCTGGTACTGTAAGTGGGTTTGCATTTCTTGGACAGATGGACGAGAGTGGTTTAGAGATGACTGTGGATTAAAATTGCCCTGTTACTCAAAGACAAGACATGAGAGCTGATCATGTTATAATTCTTATTGATTTAAGATTTCCCATGAATCAAATACTGGCAGGGTTTAAAGCTATAAAGGTAGTCGAATTCCATAGATCATCTTTTTAAAAACAAAGTATTTTAAAGTACTGATTTCTTATGCTCATGATACATTGATGATTTCATGGGACATAATTTAACAATCAGCATTTGGCTTTGAAATTCCATTAGGTAAAACAATATAAAAGATGGGATTAGGTATAGAGTGGGTGCTGTGCAGATGACACTATTCCAAGAGGGAAGGACAACCCTGGAAATGATCGCATCTTCTGTGACCTCTTTTTTGCTATCCTATGACTTGATACGTGATAAATTCTTTTGCGATCTTTCATAGTTCATTTGAAAACTAATGTTTGGATACAATATTATATCAAAGAAACTAATGTTATTCATTTACAGCTATTGACTTTAACAGACTATGAGAACAAATGCATTTTGTAGTTTTACCACAATGTACAAGAACTTTGCAAGCCCAGAATCAGGTGGCAAGTCCTCATTCTGGAACCCCGTGATAAATGGTGGTACAATTTTTCCTGAATATAACTGTTAAAATTTAGGGACATGGATTTTTACCTGTAGTCCCTCAAAACTATTTTATTAATTGAAGTGCTTGAGTACAATAGACTTTTTCATATGATTGAGTATTCAACATATCACATGCAACTAGTTTGCCCTTGAATCCTAATGCAGTCACTACTCCTCACTTAAACTCAGTATAACAAAAAATCCGTAGGTTTCTAGATGACTAACGTAGTTTTGGATTGATTTTTTGAGAACTCTCAAGCAAAGATTGGCACTCTGGGGGAGAAAACAAACAAGAAGACTTTGTATGTTCCATATTTTAGAACACAGCGTATGAGTTATGAGCTTTTGTTTTTTAAAACAGTTAACTAGGATGCAGATGGTTAGAATTTGGCCAGCATGCCTCCTGTGTTTTCTTCTGGTAACCCATAACAAGGGCTTTTGTTAACTGGCCCTGTTTTTTTTACTTTTAGGTGTATGTATAGAAGTGAGCTCTCAAGGCATCCCAAAGCCGATGGTTATTCTGCCCTTCATGAAATATGGGGATCTACATACCTACTTACTTTATTCCCGACTGGATACAGGACCAAAGGTAATAGCCCAGTTGCATTGCCTCTGAACCATTCACAGGACTGTTGTGACTGACAAGGGATCAGACCACCCTAGTACCTAGCCTTAAAAATAAAGGAGAGGAGGAGAGGACATTAGCCTTTGTTCAGTGCTCACAGTGCACCCAGGGATTGAAATATCATATCTGCCCCCACAACAAGCCTGCTCGTAGGTATTATTATTCTCATTTTACAGGGAGAGAAAATAGGATGGGAATATAATCACATGGCCAGAGCCTCACAGGATATGGGGCCAGCGGGCCAGGTCCCTGGTCCCTGCTCTCTACAGCTCCCGTGGCCAAGCACTCCCCAGAGCTCACAGACATTGGAAAGCCCTTAAAGATAGCTCTCCTAAAATAAATTTTATAGAGCTCCTTCTGGGTTTCATGGGACTCTATCTTTTGAAGAACTTTGTTTATTCTTTGTGAATAAATTTTTTTATAGTCTTAATTTATTGAGTCACAGTCAAACCTGGTCAGCAAATAATACCACATAGCAGAAGTTGAATATTTTTAAACCTTGATAATGTTTGACTCCTGTCTTAGTTTCCTAGTGCTGTTGTGACAGCAGCACCAACAAAAACACCACAAGTGGGCATCGCTAAAGAACAGAAATTTATTTCCTCACATTTCTGGAGCCTAGAAGACCACATTCAGGGCATTGGCTCTAGGGGAAGGTCCTTCTTTGTCTCTTTGAGCTTCTAGTAGCTGCCAACATCCTTGCTGTTCCTAGGCTTGTAGACTTACCTGCCTTCATGGGGCGTACCCCTCTGTGTGTCTGTGTCTATTCTACTCTTTGTATAAGACACCATTCAAAAGGGATTAGAGTTAGGATTTCCAAACAGGGTCATATTTACAGGTGCAGGGATTAGGACTTAAGCATAACTTTGGGGAGGACACAATTTAATCCATAACAACTCCCTATGTTGACGTATCAGCCATTAGGGCTATGAAGCCCAGGTAATTTTGGATGTAGCTGTGAAAGAGGCAATCTTGGTTCACCCTAAGAAATAGAGGACCACGGAAACAGAGGCTTGCCCTCTTCAGGGTCAATTTTCCATGTTAACTTTAAGATTTGTAAAGTTGGGTTGAGCACTCATAGTTGATGGGATAATTGCATTCTTCATTTCCTCTGCTTCCTTCTTATCTGAAACGGAAAAGATAACTCTTCTCGCCACGTTTCCTGAGTGGTGGGTGCCTGTGGTCAGACCTGTGGGCTGCGTGCATGAGACGTGAGTTGTGTTTGGACTGTGTGGCGGGATGAGCCACCCACTCTTTCTGTCCTTCACTGCCTTCTCTGCCTGCAGTGAAGCCAGCAGTGCCTTGCAGGGTTCTCTTAGCACAGAAACGCTTGGGCATACATGGCTGGGGTGATAGGCTGGCCTTTGTCAGTGGTCGTCCTTTATTAGGGCAGAAGTCATTGCAGGCCAACACTGCCCTGAATCAGCACTATAGAAAGCAGGAAGGAACTGCAGCACTAAATCTTCGCCTCAGTGTTCCCTCTGCCACACTTCCCTTCTTCTGCCCTTAGCTACCATCAAGTAACAGGACTCTCTGATTAGTGAGGTTAGAAACTCCAGCTGCCTTCACCAATTTACTAATGGCTCCTGGAAAGATTTCTTGTTACTTTCACTTCATGGTCTGACAAGTCCACAGAAGGAAATGCAGAAAAATTAGTCCTCAGGAGCGCTGAAAACCCACTCCCACTGGCTCAACAGACAAGCCCCAGAGGGGAAAGGTCCTTGTGGGTGAACAGTGCAGCAAAGTTCTACAGACTCCCCTGTCCCCCAGAGACCTTGATTGACAGTGCCCTGTGGTCAGCCTGGGCAGTTTTCCAAGGTGAAGAGATGCCAGGGGACTCACTCACAAATTCTTAAACTCAGCTGAGGGAAGTTCACTGATTCATTCAGTCAGCAAGGGCTGACTCTGAGCCAGGCACTGCGCTGAGCTCTGAGGACACTGGGGGGACACCACAGACGTGGTTCCTGCCCTGCTGCTGCTGATGAGGTGCCAGGTTAGGGAGACAGACAGGCCTTTGTTGTAAAGGGGAGAGGAAGGTTGCTGTGGGCACAAGATGTAGAGCATCCCAAAAAGCCAACCAGGCAAGGGCAAGCGCAGCAAGAGTGAGAGTTGACTGGGTGGAATGTGTTTCTGCCAGAGCACACAACGGAGAACCTCCTGTGATGAAAGCGGTGCAGCAGGGAATTCCTGGTTCAGTCACCTGCGGAACGTCTGCCCTTGTGGAAGAGAGTGTCAGGTCTAAGCTCAGACTTGTTGATCAGAATGCTAAGTCCCTTTATGAGCTCTGTGGCTTTGAGCAGTGAGAGAATACTCACTAGTCCCGCCAGCTCATTGGATATCTTGGTTTAGAACTGGAGCAGGCAGGGCCTTGTTCCTCTGGCAGGCGTGTGGGCCCTGTGTGCTGTCAGAGTGACCTCTTTCATTTTGAGTCTCCTCTTTTTTGCTTTTTGGTATAAAATCCCTTGATGCAGGATCCAATTCATTTCCCAGATGGAGGCTGCATTGAGTAGTTTTCTAGGGACACAGTGAATTGACTCCACCTTTCTTTCTATCGTGAGCCCCTCCATCCTCAGAATTAGAAGGCGTATCGGGAACTGGAGGGAGGGTGGCGTGCTTTTCTTCAGCTGAGCCCCTAAGGGGGGCAGTGACCCAGCAGAGCAACCTCTGCACCGAATCCCCACAATGCAGAGAACCCAAACAGAACCATACTGAAGCAGCACACCCCCTGGCATGCCAGGCACGGGCCACAAGTGGTTATAGAGTTATGATGAAACAGGGATAACAAAAATGGTGACTGGGGCTTCACGGGGAAAGTCAATGTGAAAAACACCAGCCCTCATTCCAAGAGACAAGCAAATCTGTAGAAATGGCGTTTCTATAAAATTTGAGAAGGCACTTGAAGAAAAAAAATTAAAACTTGAGACCTAGTTCAAAGTCGACATATTCTGGAGCCCCTTATGTGCTGGGGACAGGGAAGGATGCTTTTACTTTGCACTTTTTTTCTTTTACTTGTTTTTGTTCTTTCCAGGGAAGGGTTATGTCTTAGGCTGGGTTCTCTAGAGAAGCAAAACCAGTAAAGTGTATAAATATATACAGAGAGAGAGATTATATCAAGCAAACAGCTCACGTGATTGTAGAGGCTAGAATGTCCCGAGTCCGTGGATCAGGGCAGAGGCCTCTCCCAAGTCACACAGCTGCAGAAGCTGGCAAGCCCAAGATCGGAAGGTCTGAGAGCAGGGCTCCCACTCACAGGCTGTGCAGATCGACGAATCCCAGGTTCGGCAGATAAGCTGACAGCTCAAGTCCCAAGAACGGGAGATGAGATGACAGGAAGCAGCCGCAGGATCCAGAGAGAGCAAAAAGCCAGAACGTCTGCTTACATACAGATGCAGGCCACACCCCCAAGGAGACTCCCTTTCATCTAATTGGCTACTCACAGTATGTTCAATCATGGGAGTGATTACATTAAAACACAGAGGATCATGGCCCAGCCAAGCTGACACACAATCTTAACCATCACAGGTTAAATGACCTGAACAGGAGAGTGAGCCCCTTTCTTTTTTCTAGTTCCCCTCTGTAGTCTCATGCTTAGATATATTTCTGTTCTCTTCTACATGGCTTCTTTTAAATCTTCCACCAGCACAAATACTAATTACAGAGACAAGAAATTGTAGCCACATCACAGAGCTATTATGAAATCACACAAGTTCCTCCAAAGAGGTGAAGGGCCTAGTCCAAAGTAGGGGACGTTTATGGGAATGCCTGAGTTTTTTCCTTCTTTTCCCCTCTCCTAAAAGAAAGATAATAGCATTATACAAAGTCTAGAAAAGAAGAAAAAAATTCTCATAATTCCCAACATCCTCACACAATTATTGACATCTTCATGTTTGCATCCCATCCGTTTATTTCACATCTACGTGTTTCACAGGCTTATGGTTACCATGTACACACCTGCCTATGTGAAACCACAGTGGCTAACATTTCTCGAACAATGAGCATGTGCCAGCCTGCATTCTGAGCCCTTTTTATATATTAATGCATTAAAGGCACAACAACCCTATGCAGTAGTTTGGGATCCCTGGTAACAGGTGAGAAAACTGAGGCAAAGACAGGGAGGCATGACTGGCCTCCGGGCAGGCTGCAGAGCTCAGACCATCAGCTCTTCTCTGATTGCCCTGTCACATGTGCTCTATCCCCAGTAGATGGCCCCCAGATAGATCGCCGTGAATGGCGGCATAATGTCCTCGTGAGTGGATTTTGTTTCATGTCTGTGGGTGATTTTGCTCACATTTCATTTTCTGGTATGATTTCTCTAACAAGCTTTTGGGGATGGTAATTTCATATTGTCATACAAGGGCGAATTCTGTAATAAATAAAACTTACAGGGTGTTTGATGGCCAACAGTCTTTACTACGAAACTTAACTCCCTTCCGTTTTTTGAAACTCTGGCAAATACGGTGAACCTCATACTAGATGTCTTTCTTGAATCTTGGTAGGAGAGAAATAGAGGGGCTGTTTATATTCGTTTAAAAAAATATTCATTTTATTTAATTTTTAAATCATCATATTGTCCTTTTTTCCCTTTTTGGCATACAGTTCCATGAATTTTAACACATGTATAGATTCATGTACCCCTCACCACAGTCAGTATACAGAACAGTTCCATCTCCCCCCAAACACTCTCCCTGCTACCCCTCTATGGTCACACCCTCCCGCCTACCGTTAACCCCTGGCACCCACCGATCTGTTCTGTCGCTATAGTTTTGTCTTCATGAGAATGTCATAAGAATGGAATCATACAATATATAACCTTTTGTGATTTGCTTCTTTAACCTGACATTACACCTCTGAGATTCATCTAAGTTATTACATGTATCTGTAGTTCATTCCTTCTTACTACTGGGTGGTATTTCATTGTATGGATGTACCAGTTTGTTTAACCATTCATCTGTTAAAGGACATTGGACTGTTTCCAGTTTGGGGCTGTTGCAAATAAAGCAGCTATGCAATTTGTGTACAGGTTTTTGTGTGAGCATAAGTTTCATTTCTCTGGGATAAATGACCGGAGTGCAATTGTTGGGTCATTGGCGGTTGTATGTTTAATTTTAGGAGAAACTCTCAAACGATTTTCCCATGCGGCTGTACCACTTTCCATTCCCACCAGTAATGTCATCAAGTGTCTGTAATTTTTTTTTTTTTAACCTTTCTGCTCATTCGTCTTCAGTTGATGCATCACGTGGCTGCAAGATGAAGACAAACTGCCAGGCATCACATCCTCACATGCCAGCCTCCAAAGACAAAAGAGAGAAGTCTGTCTTTTGCGCATGCGTGCGCACACGTGTGTGTGTGGGGGGTGGGGGTGGGAGGGTACAGGGCATTTTTGGAGGTGAGGGGAGCAGCTTTATTGAAATACAATTCACACACCATGCAGTTCACCCATTTTAGTATATTCACAGTGTTGTACAGCATCACCACAATTTTAGAACATTTTCAACACCTCAAAAAGAAACCTTGTACCCTTTAGCAGTCATTCCCCATTCCTCCCTGCCCCTCCTCCTCCCCCTCAACGCCAAACCTCCTTGTTATTAGCTAGCTGTAGAGTTGCAACCTTATGAATAATAGAATGAAACATTGCCTGGTCCTGCGCGCTATCCTAATAATCGTTTGTATGTTTGAACCCGTTGTTGAAGCTATTGTGTCAGTCCATGTCATGAAAGGTTCCCCTCGTTTTTTGCTGACCCTCTACTTTACCAAATATGATGTACTTTTCTAGCAATTGGTCATTCCTGATTAGGTGTCTAAAGTGAGTGAGCCAAAATCTCACCATTCTTGCTTCTAAGGACCATTCTGGCTATACTTTCTCCAAGACAGATTTGTTCATTCTTCTGGCAGTCCAAAGTCTAATAGTGTTCTTCCCCAATGCCACAATTCAGATGAGTCAGTTCTTCAGTTTTCATTTTTAATTGTCCAGCTTTTGCCTGCATATGAGGCGATTGAAAAGACCATGCGTTGGGTCAGATGCACCTTAGTCATCGGAGTGACATCTTGGCTTTTGAAGATTTTAAAGTGGTCATTTGCAGCAGATTTTCCCAATGCAATACATCTGACTTTTTTTTCCTAGTTACTGTTTTTTTTTTAATTTATTGTGCTTTAGGCTCAAGTTAACTTCTCATTCAAAAATTTATACAGATACTGTTTTGTGACATTGGTTGCAATCCCACAATGTGACAACACGCTCTCCCTTTCCACCCCGGGTTCCCTGTGTCCATTTGTCCAGTTCCTGTCCCTTCCTGCCTTCTTGTCTTGCTTTTGGGCAGGAGTTGCCCATTTGGTCTTGTATATTTGATTGAACTGAGAAGCACGTTCCTCGTGTGTTATTTATCATTTTATAGGCCTGTCTAATCTTTGCCTGACACGTGAACTTCAGGAATGGTTTCAGTTCTGGGTTAGCAGAGTGTCCAGCAGCCACAGTTGCGGGGGTTCCTCCAGTCTCTGTCAGACCAGTTAAGTCTGGTCTTTTTTGGTGAATTTGAATTCTGTTCTACATTTTCTCCCATTCTGTCAGGGACTTCTCTGTAGTGATCCCCATCAGAGCGGTCAGTGGTGGTAGCCAGTCACCATCTAGTTCTTCTGGGCTCAGTCTGGTGGATGTGTGGTTCGTGTGGCCCTTTACTCCTTTGGCCTAATATTTTCCTTGTGTCTTGGTTTTCTTCATTCTCCTTTGCTCTGGACGGGATGGGACCAAATAGATGCATTTTAGATGGCTGCTCGCAAGCTTTTAAGACCCCAGATGCTACTCACCAAAGTGGGATGTAGAACATTTTCTTTATGAACTGTATTATGCCAGTTGACCTAGATATCCCCCGAGACTACGGTCCCCAGAACCAGCAACTCGGTCCCTCAAGGTGTTTGGATGTGTCTAGGAAACTTCTGTGCTTTTGCTTTGGTCAGGTTGTGCTGACTTCCCGTATAATGTGGGTTGTCGTTCCTTTCACCAAGGATGACACTTATGTACTATCTAGTTAGTGATTTCACCTCCCCACCCTCGTAACCATCAAAGAATGTTTTTTTATGCGTGTAAACCTTTTCTTGAGTTCTTATAATAGTGGTCTCATACAATATTTGTCCTTTTGTGACTGACTTATTTCACTCAGCATAATGCAGTCCAGATTCATTCATGTCGTGAGATGTTTCACAGATTCATCAATATTCTTTTATCATTGCATAGTATTCCATTATATGTGTGTACCATAATTTGTTTATCCATTAGTCTTTGTCAATGGGTATTTAGGTTGTTTCCATCTTTTTGTTATTGTGAACAGTGCTGCAATGAAAATGGATGTGCATATGTCTATTCTAGTGACAGCTCTTATTTCTCTAGGATATATTCTTAGAAGTGGGAATGCTGGATCGTATGGTATTCCTATCTCTATCTTTTAAAGAAAGTGCCATATTGTTTTCCGTAGGGGTTGTACCATTTTACATTCCCACCAGTAATGCATAAGAGTTCCAATCTCCCCACAACCTCTCCACCATTTGTTATTTTGTGTTTTTCGGATTAATGCCAGCATTGTCGGGGTGAGATGGTATCTCATTGTAGTTTTGATTTGCACTTCTCTAATGGCTAATGATTGCAAGCATTTCCTCATGTGTCTGTTAGCCACCTGAATGTCTTCTTTGTTGAAGTGTCTGTTTACATCCTTTGACCATTTTTTAATTGGATTATTTGTCTTTTTGTTATTGAGATGTTGCAGTATTTTGTAGATTTTAAAGATTAGACCCTTGTTGGATATGTTGTAGCCAAAAATTGTTTCCCAGTCTGTAGTTTCTCTTTTTACTCTTTTGGTGAAGTCTTTTGATGAGCATAAATGTTTAATTTTTAGGAGCTCCCAGTCATCTAGTTTCTTGTCTGGTGTTTGTACATTGTTAGTTATGGTTTGATGCTATTTATGCCAGTTGTTAGGGCCCGTAGCATTGTCCCTGTTTTTCTTCCATGATCTTTATCGTTTTAGATTTTATATTTAGGTCTTGGTTCCATTTTGAGTTAGTTTTTGTGTATGGTGTGAGATGTGGGTCCTGTTTCATTTTTTTGCAGATGGATATCCGCTTATGCCGGCACCGTTTGTTAAAGAGACTGTGTTTTTGCCATTTAATGGACTATGGGCCTTTGTCAACTATCACCTGTTCATAGGTGGATGGATTTACATCTGGGTTCTCAGTTCTGTTCCATTGGTCTGTGTGTCTGTTGTTGTACCGGTACAAGGCTGTTTTGACTACCATGGCAGCATAATAGGTTCTAAAATCAGGTAGTATGAGACCTCCCACTTGGTTCTTCTTGAGTAATGCCTTACTTATCTGGAGCCTCTTCCCTTTCTGTATGAATTTGGTGATTTGTTTCTCCATCTTGTTAAATAATGCTGTTGGAATTTTCATGGGGATTGCATTGTATCTGTAGATCACTTTGGGAAGTATTGACATTTTCACAATGTTGAGTCTTCTATCCATGAGCATGGTATATTTTTCCACTTATGTAGGTCTCTTTTGGTTTCTTGCAGTAGTGTTTTGTAGTTTTCTTTGTATAAGTCTTTTACATCCCTGGTTAAATTTATTACTAAGTACTTTATCTTCTTGGGGACTTTTTTTTTTTTTTTTGGTTATGGATACTTAAATTTATTGAAGGAATGAACCGCAGG